>NC_041396.2:214116692-214489192 GCF_900747795.2 Erpetoichthys calabaricus | reverse complement strand
CTGCGCAGCTTTTACTGTTTACGCAAATACAATGCTGCCGTAACGAAAACGCCACGCTGGCTGGGCAATTAAAATGTACACAGAGTTTATTTAAAACACTCCATCAGTATGTATATTTAATCAGCTTTAGCAGAAAAAAAACAATATTTGGATATTTTTTATTTGGCTAGAGTAAAAGTTTGTTACCTAGCATGCCTTTATACCCCCTCACTCGGCTTACATTATGAAGTACTATTTTTAACAGTGTCGCGCTTGGTTGGCCAACAGTGTGATGCATCCCGTGAGCTGCGCACTGGGATTCGGAAGGAAGCTTCCTAATGAAATACACTTAAGGTATACCTTGAGTTCAAATTTATAATTGTATACCGCAAACACTTAAAATGGCTGATACGGGGAACAGGTTGCGCAAAATGTTAGAGTCGCCTAGCTTCGATCCCGCAAATTACGTCAAGCAGCTCTCTCAACAGTCGGACGGGGACCGGGACCTGCAGGAGCACCGTCAAAAGATACAGACCTTAGCCGACGAAACTGCGCAGAATCTTAAGAAAAATGTGTACAAAAACTATCGTCAGTTCATCGAAACGGCAAAAGAGATCTCCTATTTGGAAAGTGAAATGTACCAGTTAAGTCATATACTTACAGAGCAGAAAAGCATCATGGAAAGCATCACACAGGCCCTGCTCTCCTCGGACAAGGACGAGACCGCCAAGGAGATGCAAGCGGCGTTCCCTAAAGAGACGGAAGAAGGGAAGCAAAGGACTTTAACTACCTTGCTGGAGAAGGTGGAGGGGTGTAAGAACATAATGGAAACCCCAGGGAGATATTTAGTATATAACGGTGATTTGATTGAGTACGACGTGGACAACATGTCTGTCATTCAAAGAGTCCACGCATTTTTGATGAATGATTGCCTTTTAATTGCAACATGGCTATCGGTTCGTCGTGGGGCAGTGAGATACAAGTATAATGCCTTGTACGACCTAGACAGCTTTGCAACTGTCAATGTAAAAGATAATCCACCCATGAAAGATATGTTCAAAATTTTGATGTTTCCTGACAGTCGCATTTTCCAGGCTGAAAATAGTAAGATCAAGAAGGAGTGGCTGGAGATTTTGGAAGAAACCAAGAAAAATAAGGCGGTGAAAGAAAGGCGCAAGAAAGAGGAGGATGTCCCTCGGTCGCCAGTCCGGGACCGTCCGGATGTTTCAAGTAACCCTTTTCTTGAAGCAGAACCAGTTGCTTCCGAAGAGGTTGTAGACTTGAGTTTGGAGTGGATTCAGGAGCTACCCGAAGATCTAGATGTGTGCATTGCACAAAGAGACTTTGAAGGTGCAGTAGACTTGCTGGATAAGCTGACTGAATATTTGAAGGACCAGCCTGTAACACAGCCCGTCAAGGATCTTAAGAGTAAAGTAGATGAGAGAGTGCGCCAACTCATAGATGTTCTTGTCTTTGAATTATCGCCAGACAGATCTTTGCGTGGTGGACCTAAGGCGACACGTAGGGCAGTGTCACAACTTATACGCCTTGGCCAGTCCACAAAGGCGTGTGAGCTCTTCTTAAAGAACCAAGCTGCTGCTGTCCAGACAGCAATCCGTCAGCTTCGAATTGAGGGTGCCACTTTGCTCTATATTCACAAGCTCTGTAATATCTTCTTCACTAGCCTCTTGGAAACAGCTAAGGAGTTTGAAATGGACTTTGCTGGGAATACTGGCTGCTATTCAGCTTTTGTAGTTTGGTCCCGCAGTGCAATGAAGATGTTTGTGGATGCCTTCAGTAAACAGGTGTTTGACAGCAAGGAGAGCCTGTCAACTGCTGCAGAATGTGTGAAAGTGGCAAAAGAGCACTGCGAACAGCTTACAGAAATTGGTTTAGACCTAACCTTCACACTCCAATCCCTTTTAGTTAAGGACATTAAAGCAGCACTTCAGAGTTACAAAGATATCATCATTGAAGCCACTAAACATCGTAACTCTGAGGAGATGTGGAGAAAGATGAACCTGATGACTCCTGAAGCCTTGGAAAAACTCAAGGAGGAAATGCGAAATTGTGGAATTGGCAGCTTTGAGCAGTATACTGGAGATGACTGCTGGGTGAATCTCAGTTATACTGTTGTCGCTTTTACAAAACATCTCATGACATTCTTGGATGAAGGTCTTAAATTGTATTTCCCAGAGTTACACATGGTTCTTTTGGAGAGCCTTAGGGAAATCATACTAGTAGCCATTCAGCATGTTGATTACAGCTTAAGGTGTGAGCAGGATCCTGAGAAGAAAACATTTATTTTACAGAATGCCTCTTTTCTTTATGAAACCGTCCTCCCAGTCATTGAAAAACGATTTGAGGAGGGAGTAGGAAAACCAGCCAAGCAGCTACAGGACTTGAGAAATGGCTCTCGGATGATTCGTGTGAATCCCGAGAGCACAATGTCAGTGGTGTAAATTAAGCTTGTGTGGGTGTCACTTTGTTTCAATGCGTTGTGTAGACAAAGGGGCATTTCTATCTTAGAAAGTGCATTAAATGAAAGAGGGGTTTTAACCAAGATAAATACTTTATTCAAATAAGCCAAAAAAGAAAATACACATGCAAATAAGATTAATTAAACTTTTGTTATCAATGTGCCACTGTTTTCAACAAACAGTGAATACAAAGTTATGAGAAATACAACTTCAAGAATAACAAATACAATGACTTGAAAAATCCAATCAAATTAATCTTTTTCGAGTTCACAAAAAGTGGCTTGGGTTAGTAAACAATAATCAACCTTTGATAGCAAAAGAATCGATACTAAAACAAACTGTGCTTCTGCAGTCGGTGTCTTTAGGTGGAACCTGCTTCAATATCTTGCTTAAGCTATGAGCGTCTCTGTCAGGAAACATTATTCTGATTTGTGAGCAGAGCTAATAATTTGTTTATGTGAGTTGAAATTATATTTAGTTCAACAGAATGCAGATTTACACTTGTATGTTTCACCCTGATTTTTCATGTTTTAACAGACTTGAAGCATTTTATGTCAAAGAAGCCAAGAGTTACAATATTACTTTGATTTTTCAAGATGTTGATTCTGCAGTCCACATTTCATTCAGTCACATGAATTTTTTTAAAGTTTGTATTTTATGTACACATTAAAGCTGTTCTTCTTAGTTTTTTGGTGAAAAAATTGAATTGCTGTTTGTACACACTCATCTCTATCCTCTATTTTGGGCAAACACACCCCTTCAGGAATAGGAGTTTGTCTCGGCTAATACTAAAAAACAAATGTTACTCTTATTTAAATTTGTTTAAGTATTGAAAAGCAGCAAAAATGCAGGACTGTGTTTGCAGTTTTATGCAAGTCATCTTTCTTTTGTAGCCTTTTTTATGTTCTGAATTACTTTAATTTTGAAATAAGCTGCTCAGAAGTCAGCTGGGCCAAAGCTGTTGTATCTATTAGCAATATAATATTCTGCCAAAACGTTTTGTTACTCTCCAGCCAAGTTTTTTCTTTTAATTCTCATTTCTTTATACATACAGTATTCATTTATGCCTGTATGTAAGGGATGTGCTGAATTTACCAGGCAATATGGAATCAGTTTTTCATAGCACTTTCAACTTTGCTGTCAGTATTTTACTTTTTTCTGTTTTGCTGTTTATTTATCATTAAAATGAGCTTCCTATATGTCTTGTTTGTTAATTTGTGATTCTTGCTTACAAAGGTTATCTAGCTTTTTTTTTTTTTTCTTCAATGTCTTGTTTGTGAAAGAGTACTATAAATGGTAGTTTTCATGACAGCACACTAGTCACTTTGTCATTGCAGTATGTGGCATAATCTTCTTCTACTTCTTCTTTCGGCTGCTCCTGTTAGGGGTCGCCACAGCGGATCATCTTGTCCGCATATTGACTTGGCAAAATTTTACACCGGATGCCCTTCCTGACGTAACCCTCCACATTTATCTGGGCTATATATGCAGGAATATTTCATTGGATTCTCCTGGTAGGCCTTTTTTTTCTTCAAAGGCACCAGTCACAAAAGTTGTATTCACTTGCACAGCAAATTCAAAACCCGAAATCATATATATTAAAGATGGATGCAGCAACATGTAGAAGGAACAATTTGGCAATGGTAATCCCCATGCTGAAAAATAAAAAAAGATTAGAGGCACAACTATACATATATAACATCTCACCTTTAACCTGTTCTATTTTTTTCCATTTTTTAGTGCTGGAATAATTGTTACCCATTTTTCCATAATCAAGATAGTTTGGTGCTTACGTACTTTGCTGAAATTAAAAAAATAAAAACAGTGTAGCATCTGATGATGTTTATGAGTACAACTATATTAATGTTGCAAGTTAGGAGAGTGTAGTGATGTGGGGCCTATGTATAATTTCTGCATCCACAATCCTATAGTTGTAGTAATACCGCAAAGTACAGTGGAAGTGTTACATGTCGAACCAACATGCAAATAGGTCATCCCTCTCTGGCACCATGAAATAAAAAATGTATTCAAACACACGGATTAATTTTAGTTAATAAAACACAAATCATCTTACCTGTTGTACTCTCTACTGACATTTCCAATGTCAGATGCCTTAATGGAAAATGCATTTGTTGTCCTACGCACTGACTGATTATTTGTGAGTGTTATATTGATATGGGGAATTTGCATGTTCTCCCCATGTCTCCGTGGGTTTCCTCCCACAGTCCAAAGACATGCCGGTTAGGTGCATTGGCGATTCTAAATTGTCCCTAGTGTGTGTGCTTGGTGTGTGTGTGTGTGTGCGCGCGCGTCCTGCAGTGGGCTGGCGCCATGCCCGGGGTTTGTTTCCTGCCTTGTGCCCTGTGCTTGCTGGGATTTGCTCCAGCAGACCCCCGTGACCCTGTATTAGGATATAGCGGGTTGGATAATGGATTGATGAATATTGGTATGAATATCATACCACCACCCCCATAAAGTATCCCTGAACTTTTTACAACAAGCAAAGTTGCTTTATTCTCATTTTTATATTTTCAGTGTAATTCAAAAGAAAGAATTATATCGAAAAAACACTCAGTACTTCATCTTATAACGTGGACATCCTCTACATGTTTCGGTTTGTGCGCGCCGATGATTTCCGCACGTGTTCAGTCTCTCCCTGTGCAGCAAGCGAGAGAGAGCTAGAGAGACAGACACACACGCGGGCGCGAGAGACACACACACACACATATGAGAGAAAGAGAGATGCACATACGCGCGACAGAGAGGGCTGGCCGTATAATGCTGAGAAGGCAGTTAAAGAATGCACCAGGCTTGTTTTTAAAGAAACCGATTCGAGCATTGTTTTAACCTCATTGTATTTAATGAAGACTTTTTTCTATTGGATTTTAACCTCCACTTCTGTTTACAGTGATCGGTTCATAGTGTGCATTGTTACAATGTTACTTTTCTTGGTTGTTTATTAAATTACGGATTTTTCAAATGTTCACTTTTTCCCTGTGCTTAAAACTCATTAAAAAAGTGTTTTTAGCGAGCAGTTCGTAGCGCTATAGCGCAGACTCTTGCAATGTTTTTTTTCTCTGTTGTTCAAGGTTTTCTCCGTGTTATTCAATGTTTTCACATTTAGTTTACTATTACGCTGTGCATTCTATGGTATAATTATATTTGTGCTTAAAAATCTTTAAAAAAAAATATATTTACATACAGTTCGTACAGTCTGGAACGGATTAATTGTATTTACATACTGTCCTATGGGGGACATTACTTCGGGTCACAACCAAATTGGGTTACGACCAGTGTTTTGGAATGAATTATGGTCGTGACCCGAGGTTCCACTGTATGTTACTATAATTCTATTTGTATTATTTTCCCATTGTACTTCCACATAGTTGCAGGAAACTTAAAGTCTCAAGAAGAAAACCTTCTAAAGTTGTCATTTCTTCCTCAACCAGAACTCAGTTAAGGATTCAAGCAATGTAAAGCAGCAAAGGTGTCTGCTGTTTCGCCATCATTTAACTGAGGTAATTTATACCAATACAGTGATCCCTCGCTATATTGCGCTTCGCCTTTCGCGGCTTCACTCCATCGCGGATTTTATATGTAAGCATATTTAAATATATATCGCGGATTTTTCGCTGCTTCGCGGGTTTCTGCGGACAATGGGTCTTTTAATTTCTGGTACATGCTTCCTCAGTTGGTTTGCCCAGTTGATTTCATACAAGGGAAGCTATTGGCAGATGGCTGAGAAGCTACCCAACTTACTTTCTCTCTCTCTCTCTTGCGCTGACGTAGGGGGGTGTGAGCAGGGGGGCTGTGTGCAGCTGCTTCCTGAAGGACATGCTGCACGGTGCTTCGCATACTTAAAAGCTCAAAGGGCACGTATTGATTTTTGACTTTGTTTTTCTGTGGCTCTCTCTCTCTCTCTCTTCCTGCTCCTGATAGAGGGGGTGTGAGCTGCCGCCTTCAACAGCTTTGTACCGGCGGTGCTTCGCATACTTAAAAGCCAAAAAGCCCTATTGATTTTTTTTTTGACTGCTTGCTTTGCACTCCTTTGAAAAGGAAGATATGTTTGCATTCTTTTAATTGTGAGACAGAACTGTCATCTCTGTCTTGTCATGGAGCACAGTTTAAACTTTTGAAAAAGAGACAAATGTTTGTTTGCAGTGTTTGAATAACGTTCCTGTCTCTCTACAACCTCCTGTGTTTCTGCGCAAATCTGTGACCCAAGCATGACATTCTAAAAATAACCATATAAACATATGGTTTCTACTTCGCGGATTTTCCTATTTCGCGGGTGGCTCTGGAACACAACCCCCGCGATGGAGGAGGGATTACTGTAACTCAATAGGGAAGAGGTCTAAAACTGCTGTACAGTCCTCTTCTGATGTATTTAAAGTACCACATGTTCAAAATGACTACTCCAACATTTTAGAAATAATTTACAAATACTGTAGTTTTAGGAAGCAAATTGTGAAAATTGTTTGTAAAAACTGGATATAGTCAATAGACTCTGATTTATAGTTAATATTGTTGCAACTCATCCATATACAGTATTTCCAAGTTTAAGGTTAACACTTTGAAGTGTCTTGTTTGCTGTTTGAATTCTACACATATTATGGTGTAGGTAGGGTGACCATATTTTGATTTCCAAAAAAGAGGACGATCGGCACGGCCTCCAGACGAATTCAGACAAGCTTCTTGGTGGTTGATGAACATTATTTATTATACTTCAATGGTGCAGAATTAACCTCTGTAATAAAATAAAATGAAATCTGTAAAAACTTATAACAAAATAATAGCTCTCTTAGACTCTTCAAATAAATAATTAAATATTGTTCTAAATATGAACTATTCTGTTCCAGCTTCAACAATATATCTCATAAATGTAATAAAATAAATAACAGAAGAGTCTCACAAAGACAAAAAAACTTAAACAAAAAGAATCTAGACTTTTCATCTTTAGTTTTCTTCTTCATCCTGCTTCTCTTCTTCATCCTCCTTGTCAGCCCATCCATATTTTGCTGTAGAGCTGATCTTTCCTAGCAGTTTTCGATAGCTTAACAAATAAGCATGAAAGTCTTTGCAAGACATGTCTTTGAAGTTGTACTGAACTAGTAGAATCCCCTTTAGTGACTCTACGGAGAGCTGGTTCCTCTCCTTGGTCCACTGGCTTTGCATTAGTGAAAAAACCCTCTCAACATTTGCATTGTGAGAGGGAAGTGCAAAGACAAACTGTGCAATTGTCAGTAGCTCTGAGTAACATGCAATGCTTTTAGCCTTTTCAAAATATTTGGTCCACTTCTGGTGTACCTGCAGGCCACTGAACTCCTCATCATGGTTGCACGTTTCTGTGAATTTCCTCAGATTGGTGACCTGGTCAAAACACTTAACATCATCAACTGCCACCCCCTTCTCTCCAAGGTAATTGATGTATGCCTCCACATCATTCCAGTTTGGTGGCTCACTCAGATCCATCCACATGAAGGTTGAGAACTCTTCCATGGGAGTCATCCACTTCTCCAGATACTCCAGACATGCACTGTACATGCCATGCACATCTGCACAGAACTGGTCACAGCCTTTGTCAAGTCCATCTTTGCGCTTCTGTGCCAGTAGTCCCTTAACTTTAAGGGACATGAAGTTGTTGCTCTTGCGTTGAAGAAGAATGGTATGTATATTGTTTAATATCTTCTTCACTTCCATAATGGACATGTTCTCCTGTTCCATTTCTTGAATGTGGGTGTGGAACACAGACATGAGTGTGTGCATGTGCCAAAGGTAGATTTCAGCAAAATCATTTTCAGAAAAACTCTTGAGTGCTATGGGTGGCTTTTGCTGAGACAGAAAATATGCCTTTAAAGCTGGAAACATCTGTAACATCCTCTCAATGCTTGGGAACAATGACAGCCACCTTGTCTTGCTGTGAGAGAGAATCCTTCTGTAATCAATCTCAACAAAATCACAATACTCCTTCAGGCTCTCAGTGCGCACAGTGTAAATGTGAAAGTACTGGTAGATTTTGAATATGATATTCTCAATGTCAATTTCTATTGTGCCTGCCCCATGGTGTGCACAATTATTCAATATGTGTGCTGGGCAACCCACACCGATCAGAGTCTTGTTTTGCAGCAAACTCTTCAAATTTGCAAACACATTCTTTCCAGCTTCATCACGTCGGATTCCTCCAAAATTTGTGTTGCAATTGTCTCCAGTAAATGCAATGCATTTTTCCTACAGATTGTTTTTTGCCAGGGTTTCTGTGAGATATTTTGCAATGGTTTCTGCTGTCTCATTGGGTGTGTCTTTAACTTCGATCAATTTTGTTTGCACGCCACCCTTCTTCCAGTCAAAATACTGGATTATGACTGGGAATATTTTCACTGCTCCGTGGTTACTCCCGTCTGTGGAAACACCACAGTACTGGATTTCTTTGAGTGCTTCATGAGTGATTTCAACAGAGTGGGGGGCTATAGCACCATTGACGATGGCTTCGGTCTTGGTGCGAGCACTACTAAACTTTTTTGCAATGTCAGAGTCAGGAAATGCCTTTTTAAGCAAAGTACTGGTGCAATCCATGGACCTGTAACGGTTGTGATGTTTCACTGTATGAAAAGCCATTGCACCTTCTGCTGCATTTACATCATCCTCTGTTTTTCCTGGTCTGACAAAAAACTCTGTCAACTTTGCAGATGAACTAGTCTCACCTCACACAGCTTTTTTATGTTTCTCGGTGTCCATGAGGGCTTTCAGATCCCCAGCACCTTTATTGGATACCGAGACATATGTACCGGCTTTGCACACGGTGCACTCCGCCTCCCACTTGTCCCGACCGGGACGGTATGTGGGAAATTTTCTTTGCAGTTCATCGGTGAAGCTGCACTTACGCTTCGGCATTTTCCCTGCTATACTGCTCCGCTCTCTGCTCTGCTCCCTGTCTGTGTCTGTGTGTTTGCGCGCGCGGCGCAGACCTGCCCATAAGGCAGCCTCCCGGTAATTACGTCACGCAAAAAAGTAGTACCCTAGTATTGTGTACAAAACGCCAGTCAATTTACGTACACGCGTAATGGTCCTATGAAAAACCGGACATTTTCGTGAATTTATAAAACCCGCCAGGACGCCCCGGACAGGACGTAAAAAGTGGACATGTCCGGGCAAAAGAGGACGCTTGGTCACCCTAGGTAGGTCTTTCTTTACATTGTGATTTTTAATAGTTACCCTTGGAAGGGAAAACATAAAAAAAGGCCAACTAGATCACTTGAAAGACATGAATGCCCCCAGCTGTTTGCCTTCAAGTTATTCCCAACTCCAGAGATAACTATCATAGAGGCTGTTCGAGTTTTTTAAATAAAAAAGATGATAATGAACAAGAAGTTTTTAACCAGTTCTACATTTCAGACTAATCAAGAATTACAAAAAAAAATCACATAAGCAATTGTGATATTTACATTGTCAAAACGCAAGACATTGATTTGTATCAATCACTAACAGCATTCATTCAATTATTTCCATGTTTCCAATTAATACTTTTGAGTCTTTGTCTGCTGTTTGAATTGTACATATTATGGTGTAGATTGTAAAAGAACTGATAGAAATATAGAATGTTTTAACAATTCTGTGCTTTATGCCATAAAATATTAGACCAACATAATTAGAAGAAAAACAGAATGTTTTAACACTTATTTGCTTTATGACATAAAATATTAGACTATATAAGTAGACCAGCTGCAAAAATGAACAATTGTTTAATCTTAAATTTTGTTACAAAGGCTTGATTTAATAAATAGTCATAAAACTAAAAAATATATAAGGAAATATATATGTGAAATATATAAGGATAATGTTTAAGGTATTTTTATTATAGGAGTGTAGCATGGAAGTTAGCACTGCTGAATCACAGCTACAGGCACCAGGCTCAGTTTGTCTGCATTGATGGTGCACATTCTTGTAGCCTATTTCAGGCCCAAAAACACACCTCAGAACAGGGGGCAAAGGATGAAATACGTGGATATTAGAGGAAAAACAGCACTTAGGTTAATTTTAAATGCTGATGTAATTTCTGTACACAAATTGTTCTAGGAGTGGTAAAGCAAGACGCCCTTTAAATGTAAGCCGAGACAGACTGCTCAACAAACCAGAGCTGAAGGCCAAACAGCAATTAGGTTGACTTCAAAAGCTGATTTCATTTATTGAAACAAGCAGCTGCTAAGGCACAGGAATGCAGCATATCATCAGAACAAGAGTCTCTTTGACAATAGGGACATGGGAAAAATTCTTTGTGTGACTGAGTCATGGCTGGTCAGCTGGCTGTCCTGGTTGTTCTGTTCAGATGAAATGGTTCAAAGGCTGGATAGCTCAACTGGTCCCAGCAGAACAACACTTAGATGTTAACTTTTGTGAAGATGGCACTAAACGCTGTGTCACAATGCTGCCCTTATTCAAGTATGTTTACAATAATAGTCCAATAAACAAAGTTATTCCAGGCCCTCCGTCTTCCGTCACTCTGTCTCTTCTGGCAATTTCTTAGTTTCATGAAAGATTTTATGTTTGACCTTCAGCTCTGCTCTATTCGGTAGTTTGTGTGTGGTTTTACATTTGAAAAGGCAATTATCGCATGGCGCATGTAGTGACTGATTTTCCAAGTACAAGCTAAAACATTTTTATATGTCTGTATACATGCAAACTAAATTTATGTATAAATACAGTAAAGCAAGGGAATCACATACGGTAAATCTGTATAACCATTTAAATCATAATTCACAATCACTTTTTCTTACTAATTATATTTGCCACATGCTTTGCTCCTCATGCGTTGGTTTGCTCCAAGTACCCAAAGGCATTCTTTGGTAAATGTAAGTTAACAAAGAGAGTGTAAGTTTTGCTGTATACATCAGATGGTCCCAGGATTAATAGGCTCAGGCTCTGTAAGATTAAGGTTTACATCACTACCAAGGTCTTAAAATAAATGCACAGCCAATGAGACCCCTTTTATTTTCTCAATAAATGGTAAATGTTTTTATCAACCTGTAAAAAGGTTTGTTTCTCATTAAAAATCTTAATAGTGGCACATTATTATGTATTAGAGCAATCTCTGTTCTTCACATTGTTTTTTTACAATTTCTGATACTCAGGAAATGGTATGTTTGTCAATCAGTTAGCTTTCACATTTTATATTGTGGAATTCAACACTGCTGTAATGTTTTCTTCTTATTTTAATGAATCAAACTTTTCTCTGCTATTTCTGTTATAAATTCAGGTCAGCTCAGGTTGGGGAGCATATACTGGTACAGCATGTTGCCGCAACCACCATACAATGAAACAGCTCAGGAACCCCCATGGCAACCCCCCATGCAGACACACGGTCCAGTCCCACCCTCCAAAACCATCTATCTACTACAGCCATGTGTTGCATGGGCAGCCCCTTAGCCTAATCCAGCCAGGTAATATGCCTCATTCCGTACTCCATGAGCAACCGCTTGTTCGACACAAAGTCAAACCAGCACTAATCAAGAAACACAGTACCGTAGGAGTCCACTCTTCATGTCTGGTCAATGGATAGCATTCATGTCTCACAACCATATAGCCAAACAGGAAGTACCAGGACTCTAAAGACTTGGACCTTCGATCCTTTTGAAAAGATATGGAGAACACCACACACCCCTATCCAGCGACCTCATGACCCCCCATGCTCTCCCAAGCCATCTACTGACTTCATAGAGTCACCAGAGATATGAATGTCGCTGCTGAGGTAAGTAAACCTCTCGACGAGGTCAACATTCCCTGTGCAAACAAACACTACTGATGGCTGTGCCTAAGAGGTCAGTAAAGGCCTTGATCATAGTTTTTGTTCAGGACACTCGCAAACCCAGAAGACTCCTCGCTCAGTCTCTCAAGAGCCCCAAATCAGAGCCTCCATTGACTCCATGAAAATCACAGCATCATCAGCAAAGTCAAGATCAGTGAATCTTTCTTCACCAACAGATGCCCCACAGCCAGTCCATGCAAGCATTGAACAGAATAGGAGCAAGAACACACCCCTGACAAACCCCAGAATCAACTGGAAAAAACGCAGAGGTTCTGCTTCCACTTTGCACAGCGCTCCGTGAATCAGTGTATAGGCTGGCCATGACATCCAGCAGCTTCAGGGGAATCCCATGAAGACTCAGGATGTTCCACAGGGCAGCTTGATCAGCTGAGTCGAATGCTTTATGAAAATGAACAAAGGCTGCAAAGAAACTCTGCCGATATTCATGTTTGTGCTTGATGAGAACCCTAAGTGCCAGAATACGGTCGATGGTAGACTTCTTAGGCATGAAACCTGACTGTTCCAGTTGCTGATAAGTAAGCAAGTGACCATGGATCTGTGACGGTGCTCACAAGGGTCGAAGGTGAGCAACGAGTGAGGTGTGTGAGGCTGAACAGGTTGCCCTGCATACGCCAAAGGAAGGGCGGCAGGGTATGGAGCTCCGATATAAAGGTTGACTGCACCTGTCGGCGGACGTCTCCTCCTTCTACAAGGTCCAAACAGGATAAGGGGAGGAGACACCAAGTTTAAAGGGAAGCATTCGGGCTCACTGTTTTATGCACTGTCTCAGGTTTTTAACCTCATTGTTTTTAATGGATTTCAATTTGTTGTGTGTTTGCCCTCATCTGCTGGCTCATCCGGTCATGACTATCGACGGTGTCGAGTTCAAGAGACTCCCAGAATGGAGTGGGAGCAAGGAGCCGACCCACACCGTCACAGGATCCTATTGATGATGACCCTAGCAAGGACCTTAACAGGCACTGATAGCAGTGTTATTCCCCTGTAGTTGCTGCAATCCAGGCGAACAACCATCCCTTTCCAAATAGGGACAACAAGTCCCATTTTCCAGTTAGTTGGAATGATGCCTGTCTCCCAAATTGAAGCAAAGATTGCTTACAATGACAGGAGGACAGCCTTATCACAGCCTGGAGAAGTTCAACCTGGGATACCACAGATCCCTGCCACCTTCCCTACCCTTAGCTGGTTCACCACCTATGCAATCTTAGATTGGATATTTAACAGCTATTTGGAGGATCAGACTCAGGAACCGTGGACCCAGAGATTTCCTAACATTTTAGATGGAGGATCAGCTTTAAACAGCTACTCAGAGTAGCCAGCCCAGCAGGTCACAACTGCAGCATCATCCTTAAGGACCATGACTCTCCGAGCAACAGATTCAGATGTGCGTAATGTTTCGAGTCCTCTGTAAGCTGGATCACTAGACCGTAAATAGTTTATCACCAGTTCACAGATTCCTCTAGCAAATGCCTCCTTATCTGACCCAATCCCCCCGCCCCCCCCCTTGCAGAAGTGCACTCACAGACATCTTTCTCAGTTCCCAGTACAGACCGGAGTTGCCATCAAGCCATGTGTTGCGATTCCTCTCGATAATAATCAGGTTGCATTGTGGGATGAAATACCTCTTTCTGGGAACACCAGCAACACCAACATAGCCCACAGCACATCACAAAAAAATTGAAAAAAAATTACATATATATATACATTGAAGAAGATGGCGCCGACTGGAGTGGCTAATCTATGTTTTATCTTCGTTTTTTTGTATTAGTTTATCCCAACGACCACTGTCCTATGATCGTGATTCTTTACTTAACATATTTTCTTGCTTGCTTTCCTCTCAGTTTTCATCTCCTGTTGGGATATTATGTGATCCTCCACCTTTGTTTTATTCATCTGCTGACTTCTTCACCTGGATGCCGGTGTTTACCCCTATCAGTGAGCTGAATGCCTCTCGGAGACGCAAACGCACCCGCCGCCGACGTGGAAGAACAGCCGATATTGCTGTTAAACAATGCCAATTCAAGTCCCAGAGCTTGGTTTCCTGATGCCTGCGAGTTGCCTGTGACCCATCTTCTCCTGCACAGGAATCCATCCCTGGTTCATGGGCGCTGGACACCGGATTTAATTTCTCCATTTCAAGGCAGCATCACTTTTCCTCGGTGTGCTCTTGGGGAGTAAACACTGCTAATCTTCGCACACTCACCCGTGCTCATCCCACAGCGAGCTTTTCTACTTCTATCAAGGCTGCTCTCTTGAACATGAGATCAGTGTCTAATAAAACATTTATTCTGCAAGACTTTATTATCTCAGATAAACTGGATTTCTTTTTCATCACTGAGACCTGGATTGTAAATGGTGACTCTTCATGTTTTACTGACTAGGTACCATCAGGTTATTCATTTTAAGACTTTCCTCAGCTGACTCATCGTGATGGGGGCATTGCCGCTGTTTTTAAAAGTATGTTCTTGTGTCGGAGCCTTACAAAGGGTCCGTTTAGTAGCTTCGAACTGCAACTTTTTGAAATGTGCAGCTCCCCTTCTTTGTTGTTTGCTGTGGTTTATAGACCTCCTGTAATTAATGATATCTTCATTTCTGAATTCTCTGATCTCCTGGCTGATATCACCCTCTCCCATGACAAAGTACTTATTGTTGGTGATTTTAACATTCACCTTTGTTGTCAATTGAAACCTTTGGTTAATGACTTTTTATCACTGTTTGATTTTATTCAGCATATTAATATGCCAACTCACTCTCTTGGTCACACCCTTGATCTCATTCTTACACATGATATTTCAGTTAATAATATTGAGATACTGTATACGATGTGTCTTTTACTGATCACTTTTCTATAATGATGGATTTGAATATTACTGTAGATGTCCCTACTACTAATTGTGCTTCACGCTGCTCTCGCTTTTTAAATTCTTCTATTATATCCGATTTTAAAACCATATTCTCTAATCTTGATGTGCATGTCCAATATGATGGTATCGATGGTTCTGTCTTAGAATTTAGTTCTTCTTGTAAAACGGCATTAGACTCAATTGCTCCGCTCAAGACACGCTGTAATAAGGGAAGACCTGCTCCCTGGCTAAATGAAACTACAAGATTGCTGCGCCGCACCTGTCGAACTGCAGAACGGCGTTGGAAAAAAGATGGTCTGCTTGTTTCTAAACAGATTTTTAGGACTTCATCCATCCATCCATCCTCTTCCGCTTATCCGAGGTCGGGTCGCGGGGGCAGCAGCTTGAGCAGAGATGCCCAGACTTTCCTCTCCCCGGCCACTTCTTCTAGGTCTTCCAGGACAATCCCAAGGCGTTCCCAGGCCAGCCGAGAGACATAGTCCCTCCAGCGTGTCCTGGGTCTTCCACGGGGCCTCCTCCCGGTTAGACGTGCCTGGAACACCTCACCAGGGAGGCGTCCAGGAGGCATCCTGATCAGATGCCCGAGCCACCTCATCTGATTCCTCTCGATGCGGAGGAGCAGCGGCTCTACTCTGAGCCCTTCCTGGATGACTGAGCTTCTCACCATATCTTTAAGGGAAAGCCCAAACACCCTGTGGAGGAAACTCATTTCGGCCGCTTGTATTCGCGATCTCGTTCTTTCGGTCACTACCCATAGCTCATGACCATAGGTGAGGGTAGGAACATAGATCGACTGGTAAATTTTTCACCACGACAGACCGATGCAGAGCCCGCATTACTGCGGATGCCGCACCGATCTGCCTGTCGATCTCACGCTCCATTCTTCCCTCACTCATGAACAAGACCCCGAGATACTTGAACTCCTCCACTTGGGGCAGGATCTCGCTACCAACCCTGAGAGGGCACTCCACCCTTTTCCGGCTGAGGACCATGGTCTCGGATTTGGAGGTGCCGATTCCCATCCCAGACGCTTCACACTCGGCTGCGAACCGATCCAGAGAGAGCTGAAGATCACGGCCTGATGAAGCAAACAGGACAACATCATCTGCAAAAAGCAGTGACCCAATCCTGAGTCCACCAAACCGGACCCCCTGAACGCCCTGGCTGCGACTAGAAATTCTGTCCATAACAGTTATGAACAGAATCGATGACAAAGGGCAGCCCTGGCAGAGTCCAACTCTCACTGGAAATGGGTTCGACTTACTGCCGGCAATGCGGACCAAGCTCTGGCAACGATCGTACAGGGACCGAACAGCCCTTATCAGGGGGTCTGGTACCCCATACTCTCGGAGTACCCCCCACAGGATTCCCTGAGGGACACGGTCGAATGCCTTTTCCAAGTCCACAAAACACATGTAGACTGGTTGGGCAAACTCCCATGCACCCTCCAGGACCCTGCTAAGGGTGTAGAGCTGGTCCACTGTTCCGCAACCTTTTTTAGGACTTCTCTATTCAAATTCCAGGTTGCAGTTAAGAAATCTAAACATGATTTCTTCGCTGATTCAGTATCCCGTCATTCTAAGAATCCTAGGGTCTTATTTAATTCAATTAATGTGGCCATTCACCCTCATTCTGTGATGGAATTAAATAATACTGTTCTTTCATGTGAGCAGTTTCTTTCATTCTTTGTCAGTAAAATTGATAAAATTTGCTGTGGTATTGTTCCAACTGATTATGAACTTCCTACTGTTAATCATGGTATTGTATTTGAATCTTTTGATCCTGTCTCACTTTCATAGCTAAAAAAACAATTGACACCCTTAAACCAGCCCCTAGTCCTCTGGATATTGTACCACCATGCCTCTTAATGGAAGCCTTTGATGTTTTGGGCCCATCTTTACTAGCCATTATCAATTATTGTTTTAGTGTGGGGGTTGTGCCCTTATTTTTTAAACATGCTGCGGTGCGTCTCTGTCTAAAAAAGGCAGAATTAGATCCTGGAGTTTTAGCCAATTTTCGCCCGATTTCCCAATTGCCATTTCTGGCTAAAATATTAGAAATAATTATTTATAATCAATTGGTTGATCACCTTAACTCCAATAATTTATTTGAGATCTACCAATCTGGCTTTAGGCGTTATCATGGTGTTGAGACGGTCCTCCTTAAAGTATTCAATGACATCTCTGTTATTACTGACTCAGGTGGAGCTGCGGTCATTGTCCTCCTGGACCTGACTGCTGCCTTTGACACTATTGACCACGAGATATTGCTGTTGCGGCTTGAACATCTTGTTGGGTTTAAAGGGGCTGCTCTTAACTGGTTCAGGTCATATCTAACTGGTAGACACTTTTCAGTGACTTTAAATTCCTCTTTTTCGTCTACTGTTCCTCTTATATGTGGTGTTCCTCAGGGATTCATTTTTGGTCCTGTCTTATTCTCTATATACCTTCACCCTATTGGAGCTATTTTTAGGAAATTTAACATTTCTTTTCACTGCTATGCTGATAATACTCAGGTTTATATTCCCATCTGCAACTCTGCAATGAATCAACTTCAACTCTTTTTGAACTAAGATCCTAGATGGCTAATAATTTTCTTGATCTGAATCAAAATAAAACGGAGGTGCTTATAGTGGGTCCATCAGCTAAAGCCCAAATTGGTCTTGGACTTCTCAGCTCTTTCTCTATCTTTTGCAAACCTCAAGTCCGCAATCTTGGTGTTATCTTTGACAGTAACCTCTCTTTTGAGAAACAAGTTAATTCTGTAGTCAAGAGTTGCTTTTTCCAGCTTTGTCTATTAGGTAAAATCAAGCCTTTTTTATCTTCTAGGGACCTTGAGATAGCTACTCATGCGTTTATTTTTCTCGCCTCGATTACTGCAACTCGCTGTATTCTGGGATTAATAAATCCCTGATACACAGGTTACAGTTGGTCCAGAATGCTGCCGCTTGCTTTCTGGTTGGGGCAAGAAAGTATGACTCTGTTTCTCCAATGTTAGCTTCTTTACACTGACTGCCTGTCAGTTTTCAAATTGATTTTAAAATCTTGTTGCTAGTTTTTAAATCTTTACATGGGCTTGCTCCTGCCTATTTATCCGAATTATGTGTTTTACACCAGCCATCCAGAGTACTTAGATCTTCTGGTCAGTTGTCTCTTGTTGTCCCTCGTACCAAGTGTAAAACTAAGGGGGACAGGGCTTTTACAGCTGCTGCTCCTCGCCTGTGGAACTCTTTACCTCATTACATAAAGGAGTCGTCTACAATTGAACTGTTCAAAGCAAGATTAAAGACCCATTTCTATTCACTTGCATTCCGTGACCTTCAGTAATACTGATGGTTTTCTCATTGTGATTATGTAACATTACTTCTATTTATTATTTATTTTATTTATGTTCATTTATTTTATTTCTATGTTATTCTTGTTAATTGTATGTTTTTCTTTAATTCTATTATTGTAAAGCACTTTGGCCACAGCATTCCGAAGTGGTTTTAAATGTGCTATATAAATAAAGTTGACATTGACATATATACTGTATATATATATTGTAAAAGGCGCTATATAGCGCCCGACCCAGCACAGACTCAGGCAGAGGCACGTACTTAAATAAAAGACTTTTTTATTTCTCTTCAGCCGTGGGGCACGCCTTCCCTGTGTCCCACAGGCCCAACACAGTCCCAAAAGCACTCCAATATATAGTACAACAAACCACACTTCTTCTCTCCCACCACTCCACCACAAGCTTCGTCCTCCTTCCTCCCAACTCTGGCTCTCTCGAGTGGTGGTGGCTGGCCTTTGTTATACCCCACCCGGAGGCGTACCAGGTGCTTGATTACCTGGTCCTAATTGACCCTCCGGGTGGGGCTGACGAGTCGACCAGCTGGGCTGGAAAGTCCATGCAGCTCCCCCTGGCGGCCATCCAAGCCCCCAACCAGGCTGTGGAGGACTCCATCTCCCATGGAGCCTTGCGCCAGGTTGGGGAATCATCGTCCACCAGGGAGGCTGCCACCAAGCGTCCCGGGGGAGGTACTGAGCTGTCCATGGTGGCTCCCCCGGAATAGATGCAGCAGAGGCGTCCCTGCCGGGCATGGGACCCGGCTGTCCTTCACTATATATATATATATATATATATATATATATATATATATATATATATATATATACTGTATATATACATGTATATATATATATATATATATATATATATATATATATATATATATATATATATATATATATATATATATATATCCTGTTTGTATTGACCTTTATAATGTTTACTTTTTGTTTTTAGGACCATGCCAGCTTTGGTATTTTTAGGAAGTTTGCAGGGGCTTCCTCCTAGTATTTGCTTACTCCCACAATGATACTGCAGGTGCAACTTTTAGCCAAAATGTGAGGTGAGTAACAAACTAAACATTCTTGTTAAGTATATATTTTTTTAGAAACTCACTTCTTTTAAAGCAGGAAGATAACACTGTAGGGTGCTAAAAGTACTTTTGCACAGAACAAAAAGTCCTTCTTTTGTAGAGAATTAATGACTGGTATCTGAGTGCGTGGGAAGGTTAAAAATAAAGCTTGCATTTAGAAGAACAATTGAGCAGTTGTCTATTCAGTTTCTGAGACATGGTTAACCAGTTTCACTCTGGGCTGTTTGCAGTTAAAAGTCTACCAGTGGAAGTGTGTCACATAATTGGCACATATTTAAGTACATTTAAGGAAGAGAGCATGACATTGTCCCCTGCTGTGGAAGAAAATTATTTTTTTCATCATTATGCTGTAATTCCTATATTTTGTTTTATTTCCACTGAAGTATATTCACCATTAAATTGCTACAAACTCTGTTTAATGGGCTTTAAGAGTTTCTATTGTAATTCAAATAATTTTTACTGTACACTTTAAAATATGGAAAATATCAAAATGCTGTAAAGAAAATTTGGTAGAATATCTATAAGACAGAAGAAAGATGTTTGGATGTTCTGTAACCACATATTGACATAATTCAAAATTTATTGATGTACAGTATATATATAAACGAGGCCCATCAATTGATTCTATATCATATTTGTCTGACTTAAGTGTTGCATGTCTAACCTGGCAGTACTGGGTAAGACCATTCTTGGTTCAGCACCCAACCATTGCAGCACCTTCTTATGTACACACCCACCCATACAGGGCCAATTTACGATAGCCCGTTAAGATAACCTTAACATTTTAGATGTAGAAAGAAAACCCACAATAACACAGACCAGGCCTGGGATTTAGGAACATTATAAAGCATTGTGACTCCTTCTTGCCCAAAAATTGAGAATGGTTCATGAAGTTTGTTAAGCCTGTTTAGTCTCGAGCAGACGAGACTCCCTAGGGTCCTAATCCAGGTCTTCAAACTTCTGAAAGGATTTGATAAAGTAGATATAACACTATTCTTTCAACTTAAGGGTGAATCCCATACTTGATGACACGAGTGGAAATTAAGTGGAAGTGCATTTAGGCCTGAAACCAGGAAGCACTTCTGAATTTGGAAGAAACTATCAAGACATGTATTTGGAAGCTGAAATCTTGACAACCTTTAAGTAGTATCTGGAAAAGATATTGGGTAGCTATTAGTTAAACAAGCAAGCTTGTTGGACTGAATGGTCTCCTGTCATTTATCAAATTTCTTACGTTTTTATGTTCTAAAGAGTAAAATCTTTTTTTCATTAGGAAAAAAACAAGAGCTATGTAAAATGTATGCGGAACAGTAAGGGTGAGTTAAAATAGACAGACAGTGAAATCACCTCTGTGGGAAAACTTCATAAAGCAGAAACAACTTGCTGATGTATATATTTCCCTGTGTGCACCCATCTCAACTTGCTGATGGAGGGTTGCTGACCCAGATTTGTGCATGCAAGCAGCCAGTGACAGCGACATTCTACCCTTGAGAACAGTCTTCTGGTGTTTCATTAACTTGTATTGGGGATCTGTTTGCCATAAGTAGCGGCTATTAGAGGCGAAAAAGAGGAAAATATACAAAATATACAAGATGATGTAACCACTGTCAAAATAAAATTAAAACAGTAAACTAATTTATAATTGAACTCTCATGGAACATTCCTCTGTTTTAAGATCGACGATTTTGTAAATTTACCAATGATTTTTATTGGGAGATTTTGAAATTTTTAAATTGTGTACAATGGGATCTGTTCAAGATATCTCAACAGAAAGGAAACTGTTTCGACAAATTTCCTTGAAGAGTAAATGTGGCACACTTCAACAAAATTGGTCTGGGAGGGCCGAGTTCTTTCATGCATCCAGACGGGTAGGCAGGAAGCAATGGGTTATTTGCTTAGCAATAGGTGTGTCATGCATTATATTCAAACGCTCCTAAAAGGGTGACTTGGCTGATCCATGTAACTACAGTGAACCCTCGTTTATCACGGTTAATCCGTTCCAGACTCTACCACGATAAATGAATTTTCGTGAAGTAGGATTCTTTATTTATAAATCGAATATTTTCGTAGTTAGAGTATAGAAAACCTGTTTACAACCTTCTAAATACGTTTTTTAACATTATTAGAGCCCTCTAGGCATGAAATAACACCCTTTAGTCACCATTATACTCATATTACCCAATATATTAGACAAAATAATAGAAAATAAGACATATTAGACGTTACAAATATCATATTATTATTATTATTATTATTGTACTGCACATTTAATTACACACACACACAGTTCTTACACACAACCACTAACCTATGAAGGCACAAGCTCAGTAGGAGAGTCTTCAGGTTGTAAGCTGGAGCACTGTTCGCACCCTCAGCGGACACAGACGCCCCGGGGAAAACCCCTGAAACAGCTGACAGTCTACCTTCACATTGCTCCTTACCCTTCTTACTTGCGCTATAATGTGCGATAAACCTCTCACGCGGTACTCCACTTACTTAAAAGTATTGTGCAGCACCTCTCAGCTTTGGAATTGGTTGTTTTGTTTCTCTCTCTCTTTCAGACATTCTCTGATCCTGGCGGAACTGTCATCTCTGACTTGTCATGGAGCATGTTTAAACTTTTGAAAAGGGACAAATGTTTGTTTGCAGTGCTTTGAATAAAGTTCTTTTTTTTCTACAACCTCCTGTGTCTCTGTGCAAATCTGTGACCCAAGCATGACAAAGTGGTGCAATATCTTCAGCAGGTGCGTCGTTGTTTTCTTCCACTGAAGGAGTACTAGGAGTAGGCAGTGGGTGTCTGGGTGCGCGGCTGAAGAGCATCTTGATAGGCAGTTGCTGGCACTGTCTTTTCATATGCGTGAGGAGGCTTTTGTAGGGTATTGCCATCTTTGATCATATCCAAGAGTTTCACCTTCTCCTGGATGGTAAGCATCTTCCCCCGGCGCTTAGTTTCATTGTCAGAAGGCTTAGAAAAAGCAGTACGTTTAGGAGCCATAGTGGGGCTTAGATAAAAGTTCTCAGAAAGCACATGCATAGTGACGTAAGCGTGTATGAGAAAAAAATCGCGATAGAGTGAAGCCGCAATAGTCGAAGCGTGATATAGCGAGAGATCACTGTATAAGTGAGCAAACTTTATATGCACCATGGGTAGAATAATTAAAGAAATTATTAAGGAAAAGTTCACACAACATATGGAAAGAACATGTGTATTAGTGAGCAGTCATCATAGGTTCAGATGGGTGAGGTCATGTTTCATAATCTGCTGGAATGTCATGATCATGTAACAAAGGCATATAGTCTGAGAGGTGCATATGATACAAGTGTCAAAGGTTATTGTCATGTGTACAGAGTACAGTGAATTTTTTAAAAGTACATGCTAATTAGAAAACTTTCAAAAAGAAAAGTTCCAGGTATCAAACTAAATGAAGTGAGAATTCAAGACACAGTGTATAGGAGTGTACTAAATTAGCTTAAACACAAGTGAGAAACGGATTATGGTGCAAGAAAACTTATCAGAATTGGGTGATGTTTAAAGTGGTGTGCCTCAGGTATCAGTGCTTGGGACACTGCTTTTTTAATATATAAAAATGATTTAGGTAAGAATATAAATAACAAACTGGTTAAATTTGCATATACCACACAAGGTGGAATGGCAAATAACCTAATATCGGCAGAATCATTACAGAGGGACTTGAAAAGAATACAGGCTTGGGCACATTTGTGGCAGATTACATTTAATGTAAGTAAATGTATGGTATTATATGTAGGAAGTAATTTTTTTGTTTGAATACCTGAAATTTGAAAGTACACCTCATGAGAAGTACTATACCTAGGAGTTGTAGTGGACTCTTTCGTTTCTATGTGCAGTCTGTATACAGAAGCAATTAAGAAGGATAATAAGGATGTTCGGTTACATGACGTGTACAAGTCAAGGGAAGTTGTGCTTAGTGAAGCCTCATCTGGAGTACCGTCAGCAGTTTTGCTTTCCATACTTCAAAAAAGTCATAGCAGTGCCAGGGAAAGTCAAAGGAAAAGCAACTAGGCCAAGTTGAGAACTGTAGGGAAAAGAGTTATGATGAAAGCTTGCAAGAGTTGAACCTTTTCAAGTAAATAAACATTGAGAAGTGACACAACTGAAGCTTTTAAATTTATGAAATGAATTAGTATACAGTAATCCCTCACTTATCGCGGGAGATAGGTTCCAAGGCTGACAGCGATAACTGAATTTCCGCGAAGTAGGTACACCATATTTATTTAATTATTTAACGTGTATTTGGACGTTTTTAAACCCTCCCTGTATTGTTTACAACCCACCCTTTACTCTATTAATAACAGGGACAACTGCTAAGCAATATGAAATCGGTAGATAAGTTTACACTTACTGTATAGCGAAGTACACGTAGCTATATATGACGTGATGATGGTGATGAATATGCTGCACAGTAAAAATGATGACGATGAAGGTGATGATGACTTTTACTGCTCAGCCAATGACTGTATTTAACGTCTCTTCAGACGGCGGTGCCATTTCCTGGGGCACCTCCTCCACGGTTTCCGAAGGTGTATCCGTAGTAGTAGTAGTAGTAGTAGTAGTAGTAGTAGGAACTGGCTCTTTTTTGCGAGGCTGCAAAAACATTGTGATCGGCAGTTGCTGCCGCTGCTTCTTTTTCCGGTCGAAGAGCAGCTTGTAGGCGGTCATGACGTCGTCGACCTTGTTGCAAAGATTCCTAAAGCAGATTCCATCCAGACTACTGCCTTATCACGTCCACTTGCAACTCGTTTTGCGCCCTGGTTAAAGGACACTGCGGCCGTAGCTCTTATATGCTTTTCCTCCTTTTTAAATAAAAAGAATCGTGGACTCATTGATGCTGTAATGGTGTCCTGCAGCGGTGTAGCTGTTCCCTTCCTTCAACATATCCAAAACTTTTACCTTTTCTGCAATCATTTGCATCTTCTGTTGGCGCTTGGACACGGCCCCTGAAGCAGGAGCACGTTAATGCTGAATGAGTGAGATGAGACTTCTTGGTTAATGCAGCACTCCGTCGCTGAGCCAATCAGCAGCACACAGGAACTTAACTTTGGTCAGCGGCTGTTGTATGTAAAGTGCTTTATAAATAAAGTTGACTTGACTTGACTTGACTTAACTGCGTGCTCTGATTGGGTAGCTTCTCAGCCATCCGCCAATAGCATCTCTTGTATGAAATCAACTGGGCAAACCAACTGAGGAAGCATGTACCAGAAGTAAAAAGACCCATTGTTCGCAGAAACCCGCAAAGCAGCGAAAAATCCGCGTTATATATTTAGATATGCTTACATATAAAATCCGCAAAGTAGTGAATCCGCGAAAAGTGAACCGCGAAGTAGCGAGGGATTACTGTAATGGATCCTGGTTGTTCTTCAACAACAGTGAGACACAGGTGGAAACTGCCTAAATATACATTTCACACATATTTCAGAATTTTTTTTTCACACAGTGAAACATAAAATAAAACCATGAAATAAATTACCAGGTAGTGTGGTAGATAGCAGGATTTCAGGGATCTTCAAAACTCGACTTGAGGTTAATGTGGGCAATCTAGATGAATGGATGAGCTTATTGGGCCAAATGGCCTTTTCTTGACAAATTTATTCTAATGTTCTGTGTTACCAGTGCTTGAGAGGGTCTCATTAGGAATAAATAACTTGTATATACTGTAGATTGTTGAGTAGCAAATGATCACTCTTCTTTTACTCCTTAACTTTTTAATCTAAGTGATCTTTCTTTTTATTGTCAATCTTCCCACTAGGTTGGGTTTACATTTGCTGTTGTCATCAACTTATTACCAATCAGGACCACATTAATTTAATTCTAAACCTAAAAATAATTGAATAACTACAAACAAGGTTTTACACGTTATCATTTAAAGATGCGAGAATTTATTTTACATTTTGTAGTTAATTTGTTATTAAATTAAATTTCTTTCTTGTCATGATCAAATGAAGGAAAGATATGGAAAAAGATGATGTGCTGCATGTGCCAACCCCTAACGGGAGCAGCCGAAAAAAGTAGAAGAAGAGCATTGAGGTATCAGATCTCCTGAGCGTCATTCCACTGAATAGAATTGATTAGGTTTGAGTGTGTAGCAACAACTTGTGCTGTCACCGTTCTGAAGTATGTATGAGCCTGACAAAGTGACTCATATACCCAGTGATATGTCTCATCCATCCATCCATCAATTATCAAAGCAAAATATTCAAGTTTAGGGTTTTAAGGTTCAGGGCTTGCGTCATGCAGGATTAGGTGCACTGCGGGAAACTGCAGGAAGGTGTTTTGGCAGTCTGTCGTAGAGTGCTCAATTTACAGGCACCAATTTAGCATTACATGCACATCTTATGGAATGAGAGAGGAAAATGGGGTATTTTATAAAACCTAACCACATACTCAGCTAATATGCAAACGTCACACAGATAATGACAGAGTTGAGGTTCAAGCATAGGATGCTGAAGCTTTGAGGCAGAAGCACTAACAACTATGCCACCATGGCATCGACAATAAAATATTCTTCTTCTTCTTCTTTCAGCTGCTCCCATTAGAGGTTGCCACAGTGGATCATCTTTTTCCATATCTTTCTGTCTTCTGCATCTTGCTCTGTTACACCCATCACCTGCATGTTCCCTCTCACCACATCCATA
The DNA here is from genome assembly GCF_900747795.2 of Erpetoichthys calabaricus. NCBI lineage: Eukaryota > Metazoa > Chordata > Cladistia > Polypteriformes > Polypteridae > Erpetoichthys > Erpetoichthys calabaricus. The sequence continues at coordinate 214,462,954 of NC_041396.2, read as the reverse complement.
AATCTTCTCTTAATCAAAAACAGCAAATATAAATGAAACAAAAAAATGAAGCAAATACCAGTTACAAAGCTTGTCTAATATTGTTAACCACAAACACCATAAACAGGAGATTTACAGATCCAACATTGATAGACCATAATATAAAACAATGTCATTACAAATGCAGTGAACAGGGTTGAACTGTTGAAATGTATAGACATCTATTAAAAGACGAGGAGGGTGGTCTTTAGCTTGGGTCTAATCTGTATATCATGAGTAGACCTACAAAGAAAGTTTTAGAGACTTGGAGCCACTAAGCTGAACAAGCCTTTGCCTAGATTAGCGTAATTGGATTTGGAGTAGTGAGATCAGCTTATTTAGTTTAAACAATGTGTGTGCATGTTTTAGACTGTTGTGGTAAACAGCTTCCTGTATCCATAGGAGGGCGTTTAAGACGATGCAAGGATAGACAAACAAACTGAGGGGGTGATGTGGTTAAGCACATACAGTGCTCTTGGCTTAGAGGGCATCACACCAGAAGAAAGAGTAGGAGATACCCAAAAAACTCTCTGCTGTCATTTCTAGAAAACTATGCTTAATTGTACAATACAGGTACTGGTTGTACATCACCAAGACACATTCACAACCCATTCATCCATCCATTTTCCAACCCGCTGAATCCGAACACAGGGTCGCGGGGGTCTGCTGGAGCCAAACCCAGCCAACACAGGGCACAAGGCAGGGAACCAATCCTGGGCAGGGTGCCAACCCACCGCAGGACACACACAAACACACCCACAAACCAAGCACACACTAGGGCCAATTTAGAATCACCAATCCACCTAACCACAACCCACATGCTAGTTTTCATTTTAAACGGCAACTGTTGACTTGAGTGTATGTCTTTATTTATTGTTTATCTTGCTGGGATTAAAGACTGGAGGTGAAAGGCGAGTTGGGGAATTAACTTTACTGCTAGTGAGGCAATATGACCAGAGTTTCTGACCGATAATAAAGAGTGTCTGCTCAGATATGAGTATTGATTTTATCATATTTGTACGTGACAAAAAAGGTCAGGCCTCCCTTTCTAGTATTGTAGCCAAAGTTTTCCCATGGTGGTAGAGCAATATGATTTCTCTGTAATTGGGGCAGATCTCTTTGGCCCTCTTTTAGTCTTGTGGTATTGTCTTCACTTTCCATGTCTTATTGAGGATGCATGTTATCCAAAACAGACTACAAGAAAGTCCACCCTCCTCAGGAGGAACAGGTACCATGCTGGATGCCAAAAGAGCTTAAATAAGGTGTTGAGTGCATAGATAGTAAAGAAGGGCTACATCTTTTGAATTTTAAAAAGGAAATACCAGCACAAGGATAGTGAAAGAAGCAGAGAGAGACATGCAAATCATAAAGAGGTTCCTGGTAATAGTTGAAGGTAAGGGGATGGCATTATTTAATACAGGATGATTCATTGAGAAAATCTGTGGTAACCACCAGTGGCTGTCAATGAGCCCCAAACCTCAGACACAATAATGCTCAACACGATACTGGAATAAAATAAAGGATAATTATTCACCCAAGACACCTTTTAACAATCACCCGTGCAAAAATCAATGAGCAAACCACAATACAAAACTAATTCTTCCTCTTTCGGTCCTGTAATTGAGTGTTGCTTGCTGCATCCCAAATCTGACTCCCCGATGTGAAGTGGTGGGCTACTTTTCAAGCTGGACCTGGAAATACTTCTGGTGCCACAATGTGTTTTCTTGGAAACACTTCCAGGTTACTCTATCTACTTGTGTATAAGTCAAGTCTTGAAACCCAAAAAATCAATCATAAAATCAGATCCCGACTTATACACCCATTCAAAAATGCAACACTTAATTTTATTTGTTTTTTACATCTTCTTGCCTCCTCCAATCTCACTCCAGTTTCTTAGACACATTGAAATTTGTTGCAGCAGCGCAGTTAGCAATTTCTTTCGCCACTTCAATGACTTTTAATTTAAAACCAGCTTCATATTTTCTTCTGATTGAACGCTTCATCGTAGATAAGGGATGCTCTTACGATAAAGGTGTATAAGGATGTGAGATACAAAAAACACAAAACAGTGCAAATGTTTCTTCGGAATTGGTTGGGTATTACCGTGTGGTCACATAAGCACAATACATAGAAAAAAAAAAGGCAGTGTGCTCCGTAGTTACTCTCTCAGGTGGGCGTTAGCATATCATAATCTCTTGGACCAATAGTGTGAGTTTTCTGCCTTCAACTTATATGACCGACATTATAAAATACTGGAAATTATATGGTAAAATCAAGCCCTGACTTATCCGCGGAAGAAATTAAACATGAGTATATACAGTACAGTGGAACCTCGGGTCACAAACGTCTCAAACAACGTACAAATCGGGTTACGACCAACAAGTTTGCCAAACTTCTGCATCTGTTCACGACCACACATTCAGGTGACGAACAAGCCAGTTTCCCCTCCGGTTCATACGCGCCGATGATTTCCACACGTGTTCAGTCTCTCCCTGTGCATTCCCTGTGCAGCGAGCGAGCGAGAGAGCGTGAGAACGCGAGCGAACGAGAGAGAGAGTGAGAGAGAGAGAGAGAGAGCACAAGTGAGAGAGCAGGGGTGTTTTGGCCGACACTCGGTGGGGGAGAAGGAAGCAGTCACTCCAGCTGAGCAATCAAGGAGCTGGAGTGACCAGAAGAAGTAAGTAAACATTTACTTTACTATTACACTGTGCATTCAATGGTATAATTAACTATTTTTGTGCTTAAAAATCTTTAAAAAAATATATATTTACATACAGCTTGTAGGGTCTGGAACGGATTAATTGTATTTACATAGAATCCTATGGGGGAAATTACTTCAGGTCACGACCAAATCGGGTTGCGACCAGAGTTTTGGAACGAATTACGGTCATGACCCGAGGTTCCACTGTATATGGAAAGTAGGGTGGTCCTTCCCTGACAGTGCCCTTTGCCAGCACCCAGGACCCCAAAAGGGAGTCCAATTCCCAAATGGGCTGCCACAAGAGGACCACTGCCACGTGCCGTATGGGAAATGGAACAGCTCCCAATTTTTGGCTTCCGTTGGTCCAACCATCATATTATTCCAGCTGGGCATAAAGTTGTTTCTTCATCCAGCGGTGTAACCCATCTGTCCTTCTGGTCTGGCTTCCTCTCTGGGTAAGAAACTATCTTGTTACCTGGCCGGGATGCCTATTCTCCTTCTTGAACATCCACACTGCAGATACACAATTAGAAGAAGAAGGGCTAGGGACATCAATATAATTTTATAATGATGGTTAGAAAAAGGAAATTAGGATTGGTGAGCTTTGTTGGACTGAATGGCTTGTTCTCATCAAAATTCGTCTAATGTTCTTAAAACCTGGGAACTGAAGAAGAAAAATAAAATGAAAATAAATGAGTGGAACATCAGCAAGTTATATTTGACCAACAGATAGCACCCATTATGTCTACCTTTGTTGAGCATAATTGTATGAAGAAAATGTGCTGAAAAAATAAAAAAGAATAAAAGCCAGAGACATCATTATGTTTAAAGCCAGGTTTCCTGCCATAATAACTTATTTTTTTAAATTTCTTTTTATGTCTTTTATGTTCATTCTATCAATTAATTATGATCTTTTCTGTTAATATTGTTATGTCTATTTGTTTCCTGTTTATTTAATTTGATCTATTATTTGGTTTCCAAGTGTGTAATTATGTTCAACCATGTCCCTTGCATTTTGTGGATGAATTCCCAAAAGACGGGGCCACCCAAACGTCACTGCCAAGTAACAGACTGGGAAAGTGAGGTTCAGTCAAATGTGCTTTGGCAAAATTGAGGGTAGTCTTTGTAAGTACTGTCCTTCTATTTCTTTTCTTTGTTTTTTTTTTAAAATTTTGCTCTGTCTTGGGACTATTAGTTTGTGTATTGGGACTCTGGATTGCCTTTTGATCTTTTTGTATATTTTCTAATTTTTTCCATCTTTGTTAATCGTCTTCCTCTTCATTCTTCCCCACTTCTATGTGGGGTTGATGTGCTTGACCAGCCTTCTCACCATAGCTCAGTCCTGCACCTCCTTCTCAGTCAGATCCTTTTCTTTTATTTTACCCATCCACCTCCACTTTGGCCTCCTTCGTTTTCTCTTCCCCTGTACTTCCATTCCTATCACTCTTTTACTCACATATTCAATGTCTCTCCTCATCACATGTCCATACCACTTCAACCTACTTTCCTGAACTTTCTTCGATTTCTCTCCCACTTTTGTTGTACCACTGATTGTTCAATTTTTTATTCTGTCCTTTATTGTAACCCCACACACCCTTTGGGCTTGAGACTGGCACCAAGTTGGGCTAATGGTTATACTGTATTATTCTTTGTTAATAAATTCCTCTTTTATACTCTTTTATAAAACTTCCTTTGGTGGCCCTTTTATTGCAAAAACCAGGGGATGATGGTTATCTCCTACCTTGTGGGTCTTTTTGATTATTTTTGGCACATTGCTTATATAATCTTGATCACGATCATTTGCCAAAAATGGAACTTGCTAAAGTCCCATTTTACCCAGTGAAGGCCAAAACCAATCTATAGAGTGGAAACTCAGGCTGCCTTGGAGTGTTCCTTGTTGGGGCAGATTGGTGGGATTCTCACCTGTTTTGTGGCTCAGTATTGAAGGCCTCACACCTTTGCCATTTTCTTTGTTCCTGAATCATGACAGAAAGGAGTAGATGTTAGAGAGCAAAATTAGGCTGAAGGTTAGTAACATGAAGTCAGAAAAAGATCTTTTTTTTTTTTTTTTAATTTTTATTGTAATCATTCCATACAAATAGATCAATTTATAACCAAACAAAATTGAAGACAAATCAAAAAAAGATCTTTTGTTACAACAAAAACAATGACTAGGAATCTGAGTAAAAAAAAAGCACAAAGATTTCCCTATCCAAAAGTTTAGGATCAGCAATAAGCAGGTAAAGTTTGTTTTAGTTTTATCCGAAAGATTGAATGCAGAAAGTGTTGTGCTGCCATCTTATAAATTGTGTAACCACAAGGGAACGCCAGAGAGCCCCAAGCCACATACACAGTAATACAGCACACACTACACAAATAAAACAAGGCATTTTTATTCTTTCTTAAGCACCTTCTCACAGACCTCGTCCAACAGTCAACCACAAAAATACAATTATAATCCTCCTCCTTCTATATCTTCCTCCTTCCATCCTCCCTTTGAGTTTTGCCCACTGCCTCCCGACTCTGACTCATCCATGTGTGGCAGCAGACTTCCTTTTATGGCAGACTCTGTAATGCTTCCAGGGCATGCCACGTCTTCTGGGAAGCACTTTTGGGTCATAGTGAAAGTATGGCGGTCCACCCCCGACAGCACCCTCTATTGGAACGGAGGGACCCCAACAAAGCTGCCCTTTCAGAATCCATATCTCAAGCACCCCTGCAGATGTCCCAACTGGGTTTCCATGTGAGGACCACTGTCACCTGATGTATGGGGGATTGAACTGCTCCCAACTCCCAGCTTCAGCTGGACCATCTATTATTTTGTACTGGATGGTCACAAAGTTATTTATTTGTTCCGCTGGCCAATTAGTCTGCATTGTCGTACTGGCCTCCCATCCGGGTAACATATTTCTCCTCATCTCCCCATCTCTCCTCCTACAATTGATTACACAATAATGTCATACATTGGGACAACAATCACATAATTAGCAACTAGAGTCATTATCTACAACAACAATCTGGACGCAGGCATGGGCGGCACGGTGACACAGTGGTAGTGCTGCTGCCTCGCAGTTAGGAGACCCGGGTTCGCTTCCCGGGTCCTCCCTGCGTGGAGTTTGCATGTTCTCCCCGTGTCTGCGTCGGTTTCCTCTGGGCGCTCCGGTTTCCTCCCACAATCCAAAGACATGCAGGTTAGGTGGATTCGGCGATTCTAAATTGGCCCTAGTGTGTGTTTGGTGTGTGGGTGTGTTTGTGTGTGTCCTGCAGTGGGTTGGCACCCTGCCCGGGATTGGTTCCTGCCTTGTGCCCTGTGTTGGCTGGGATTGGCTCCAGCAGACCCCCATGACCCTGTGTTCGGATTCAGCGGGTTGGAAAATGGATGGATGGATGCGGGCATTGAAAGCAATTGACAAATAGTGGCACTCATGATAAAAACACAATGCAGAATGGTAGTGAAATGATATCACAGTCATCATGATGAAAATTAATAAACAACTGAATTATTAGCCGGCAAAAAATGGGCAGAAACAGTAAATTAGGAATCACGACAACATGTTGGAAGATTTCTCCTTCAACAGTGTTAGAACATTAGAACACTCTAGACGAGAACAGACCATTCAGCCCAACAAAGCTCACCATTCCTATCCAAAAAAACATCAAGTTGAGTTTTGAAAGTCCCTAAAGTCTTACTGTCTATCACACTACTTGCCAGCTTATTCCAAGTGTGTGTCGTTCTTTGTGTAAAGAAAAATTTCGTAATGTTTGTGCGAAATTTACCCTTAACAAGTTTCCAGCTGTGTCCCCATGTTCTTGATGGACTTGTTTTAAAATAACAGTCTCGATCCACTGTACTAATTCCCTTCATAATTTTAAACACTTCAATCATGTCACCTCTTAATCTTCTTTTGCTTAAACTGTATAGGCTTAGTTCTTTAAATCTTTCCTCATAATTCAACCCCTGTAGCTCTGGAATCAGCCTAGTTGCTCTTCTCTGGATCTTTTCTAGCACTTCTGTGTCTGTTTTTTTGATAGGAGAACAAAACTGCACAGAGTACTCAAGATGAGGCCTCACCAGTGCATTATAAAGGTTTAGCATAACCTTCTTGGACTTGTACTCCACACATCGTGCTATATAACCTAACATTCTGTTTGCCTTCTTAATGGCTTCTGAACACTGTCGGGAAGTCGATATCTTAGAGTCCACTACGACTCCTAAATCCTTCTCATAAGGTGTACTCTCAATTTTCCGACCGCCCATTGTGTATTCAAACCTGACATTTTTCCTTCCTATGTGTAATACTTTACATACATACATACATACATACTTTACATGCTAAATATATACTCAGTGTAACATTCTAAGCTACTGTATACAGGTGGATGATAACTCCTGGAAGCAAACTGGTTATAGAAACGCTCATTGCCTCCCACAAAGACATCAGAGTATGGACCAACATCTTGTCACATTTCTTGATCAGCTTGGTAAGCATGAATTCTTCTTATTAGGTCTTGGCACCTCTTGGAATCAAATTGATAGCAGCCCGTGTTTAGAAAATCTCATCAATGCAGCAGCCAGTATGTCTTTATATCACCAAAGGTCCATTGCTTCATCCTGGCCCTTATACTCCTCATCTCATGCAGAAATATTCTATTATTATCTCCCATTAAGATTACTGCAACTCACCTTTTAACAGTCATCTTCCTCCTGGTATTAGCACTGAGATGGATAAAGTGTCTTCCCTATACTTGCTTCCTGGCCAATATTATATTACCTTCAAAACTCATCTTCTGAATCATAACATGATAGATTAACCTTAAACACTTAAGCCCTAAAGTAAACTACCATATTGTCATTGTTTGCTCTACAGCCTGCTTGGACATGCATAACAGATCCTCAGATAGCATGAATTTGACTAGACGTTATTAACTGTTACTGTATTCCCAAAAGGCAAATTTCTTTCTAAGTCTGATAAGGTCATTCATGTGGATATGAAATGCAACTGAGGATATTTCATTGTAAGTGGCTCATACTGTGTGGGAACAAATATCGATTTGGAAAGATGACATTTAAAGCATTAAAACATTTGCCTCTTTGCATTATGTGGTGAAATATAACAAAACCATTATTTCTAAAAAAAAAAAAAAGATGTCAAATATAACAAGAGACACTCGGCAGATAAATCCAAACCAGAGTCATAGTGGTTGGAAACTTAAAACTCATCTAATTCAGGAAGGCATTTAACTTAACCTTGGGAATTGAAATTTCTAAATAATGGAGGTGTAGCAGATAGCTTTGCTGCCTTGTGCCCCTATTTAAGTACTGCTACCAATACCACCAAATTGACTCCTGTATGAGTGTGAGTTTGAGGGTTAGTGGTTCTCTCAAGGGTTTCTGCCTTATGCCTCATTTGGCCCTGAAGTTAAGTGGGTTTGAATATGTTATTTATACAGCATTATATACAGTAGCATAGCTCCACCTACAGGTCACTCCAGGCCAGACAAAAGGAGGTCAGATCAGAATAATTGTCTCTCTATTACATAACAAAATCATTTGACATGACTAGACTTTTTGGAAGAGATTTTTTGAAGTTCTGCGAGACGAGAAAAAGCTCTCAAGTTACCAGTGTGGCTTCTTCTTAGATGTGTCCCCTCCCAGAACCTTCTTCCATCCTGTTTTATTTAAATGCTTCATTCTGCCTCCTTCACCCATTTTCCAGCCAGGAAATGTGTCATTTTTTTTTATAACAAAATATATACTCATGGGTAGGTGAGAAAGTAATGAAGAAATACATTATTACACTAATCATACCTTAATAATTCCTGTATAGTCTGAAAATGTTGTATTTTGTGTTCTAAAATATGTTAAAGTCTTAGAAAGCCCTTTAATGCTTTACAAATGGATACATGAAAAAGCTTTGTCATTGCATATTCAGCATATGCTTGAAAAGGTGGTGGGAAAGGAACAATCAATACAAATTTCCATATAAATCTAAAGGAAAGCAATGCTGATGTTAATAGATTAAAATATTTAATTTTTTTAGCGCTTTATTGATTTCCACCACATCCTCTCCCAGGACTGTAACCTTGGTGTGGCAGAAGGGCTTTTGTGCCTTAGCAATCCTGTAAAGCAATTCTAGTCGTGTGACATGCACCGGCTAGACCGAACCAGACATGCTAAGCCCTGGCAATGAGAACTTCTCTTGAGGACACAACATGTAAATTCTGTGGGGAAGAAGCCAGAGTTTATAGGGAAGTAATATAAACTGCAGATTATAATTAAAGGAACTTACCTATAGGTATTATTAAACTGCTCAAAATATTAAAGGAACGCTTTGAAAACACATCAGATCTCAATGGGAAAAAAATCCTGCTGGATATCTATACTGATATGGACTGGGTAATGTGTTAGGAATGAAAGGATGCCACATTGTTTGGTGGAAATGAAAATTATCAACCTACACAGGGCTGAATTCAAAGACACCCCAAAAATCAAAGTGAAAAAATTATGCAGCAGATTAATCCATTTTGCTGAAATTTAATTGCAGCAACTCAAAATCATACTCAGTAGTTTGTATGGCCCCCACGTGATTGTATGCATGCCTGACAATGAGATGATGGATGGTGTCCTGGGGGATCTCCTCCCAGATCTAGACCAGGGCATCACTGAGCTCCTGGACAGTCTGAGGTACAACCTGGCAGTGTCAGATGGACCGAAACATAATGTCCCAGAGGTGTTCTATTGGAGTTAGGTCAGACGAGCATGGTGGCCAGTCAGTGGTATCAATTCCTTCATCCTCCAGGAACTGCTTGCATACTGTAGCCACATGAGGCTGGGTATTGCTGTGCACCAGGAGGAACCCAGGACTCACTGCACCAGGGTCTGACAATGGGTCCAAGGATTTCATCCTGATACCTAATGGCAGTCAAGGTGCCATTGTCTAGCCTGTAGAGGTCTGTGCGTCCCTCCATGGATTTGCCTCCCCAGAGCGTCACTGACCCACCATCACACCGGTTATGCTTAACAACGTTATAAGCAGCATAACTCTCTCTATGGCTTCTCCAGACCCTTTCACATCTGTCACATGTGCTCAGGGTGAACCTGCTCTGATCTGTAAAAAGCATAGGGCACCAGTGGTGGCCCTGCCAATTCTGGTATTCTATGGCAAATGCTAATCTCTATCTATCTATCTAATCGAGCTCCATGGTGCCTGGCAGTGAGCACAGGGCCCATTAGAAGACGTCTGGCTCTCAGGCCACCCTCATGAAGTCTGTTTCTATTTGTTTGCTCAGAGACATGTATACCAGTGGCCTGCTGGAGGTCATTTTGTAGGGCTCTGGCAGTGTTCATCCTGTTCCTCCTTTCCCAAAGGAGCAGATACCGGTCCTGCTGATGGGTTAAGGACCTTCTATGGCCCTGTCCAGCTCTCCTAGAGTAACTGCCTGTCTCCTGGAATCTCCTCCATGCCCTTGAGACTGTGCTGGGAGACACAGCAAACCTTCTGGCAATGGCACGTATTGATGTGCCATCTTGGAGATGTTGGACTACCTGTGCGACCTCTGTAGGGTCCAGGTATTGCCTCATGCTACCAGTAATAACACTGACCATAGCCAAATGCAAAACTAGTGAAAAAACAATCAGAAAAGATGAGGATGGAAAAATGTCAGTGGCCTCCACCTGTTAAACCATTCCTGTTTTGGGGGTCATCTCATTGTTGACCCTCTACAATACAATACAGTACAATTTATTTTTTTACAGCCCAAAATCACACAAGAAGTGCCGCAATGGGCTTTAACAGGCCCTGCCTCTTGACAGCCCCCCAGCCTTGACTCTCTAAGAAGAAAAGGAAAAACTCCCAAAAAACCCTGTAGAGAAAAAATGGAAGAAACCTTGGGAAAGGCATTTCTAGAAAGTTGATTCAGTTCATCTGGACATAGTTCTTTTCCAGGGAGATACATTACATCACTCATCCAAGTAACTTCCTCAGTCTCAGGTGACTGCAGGTTTCTCCAACCTTATAAACAGTACCTTTGCATAGTGACCGAAACTAGCATCATTGACTAACAGTGGGCAGTGTGATCAATGATATGCAAATTGTCCATTGATCAATGGCCATGAGTACCATTCACAGAGAGTTGGGGAATAGCTGCAATCACAGTACTGTAAGATGGTGAAAGATGTACCCTTAGGCCCCCTCCTCAGTTCAGAGATGGTCGTTCCTTTTTCATGTAAATGGCCTCCTTGACTCCTTGCTCAAACCAGCGTTCCTCCCTGTCCAGGATGTGCACTTCTTCATCATTGAAAGAGTAACTACTGTCCTGTAGGTGTAAATAGGCTGCGGAGTCCTGGCCTGATGAGGTAGCTCTTCTGTGTTGTGCCATCCGCTTCACCAGTGGTTGTTTGGTTTCTCGGATGTATAATTCACTGCAATCCTCTTGGCACTTAACTGCGTAAACTATTTTACTCTTGTCTGTGCCGGGGCACCCGATCCTTGGGGTGGACCAATTTTTGCCATAGCGTGTTTTGGGGTTTGAAACTCACCGAGACCTGGGGCCTCATGTATAACGCCGTGCGTAGAACTCACACTATAACATGGCGTAAGCACAAAAGCGGGATTGTGCGTACGCACAGAAAAATCCAGATGCAGGAATCTGTGCGCACGCAAAATTTCACGTTCTTCCACTACATAAATCCCGATCGGCGTGAAAAGTAACGCACGTGCACGCGCCTTCTGTCCCGCCCCAACTCCTCCCAGAATTACGCCTCTTTGAATATGCAAATCAATATAAATAGCCTTCTGTGAAAAGACAATGGGAAAAGCACAGGGGAAAATATAAGAATTTCAGCGAATACCAAGTGGAGGCAAAGGAAAAATGTACTATTTGTTGGTTTAAACAGTGGTATAATCAACAAAAGAAAGTTGATCGAGTGACAGAGTGTCGGAAAAACTCGAAAGATCAAATTCACAAAGTCTGTGCCCGAAATAAAAAAGAAATCACATATCAAAGTCGCCGTGAAAAGGCAAGTCGTAGCCCACCGTCTGAGTGTCATATGAAAGCGTATTAGGGTACAAACAAAAAACATAGGCACACAGTGGGAAAAAAGCACGAAATGTCAACTTTAATCTCGAAATTTCCACTTTAATCATGTAGTTTATTTTGCCATTAAAGTAGAACATCATAAACTTCATCTTAAAATCGTTTATTTTACTAGTTTCTCAAGTAGCATGTTATGCTTTGTTCTGTGTTTGATCTTCTATGTGCTCTGTGTATGTGAATCACTACGTGCTTCCGTTCTTTCTCTTTCTCCAACAGGACACATAATCCATTACATTCGAGATATTACAGCTCTCTGAATAATTAAAATACTGAGATGTATACGTGATATCATTTTCATGATGATATGAATGAATACATGTTATTAAACATGGGAACACGGTGGCGCAGTGCTTGTTCATGTCTCACGCAAGAGGCTTGCTCCACCATGTGCGACCTTCGATGAAATAATTTATTACAGAAGTACTGTCTCTTTCAAACGTACTAACCTCCAATTCCTGTCCTTACTTTTCTTTCTCCAATCGCCACACAATCAGCTCTGTAATAGACGTTAAGCCATTTGTAAGCTTAGAACGCCGATTCTTCAAAACTTTTAAGGAACATTGAAATATCTTCGTAGTACATGTTTAATTATTCTATTCGTCTATCTTTCCAGTGTCGCGTCAGCACCAGCAAGAATACAGCACAAGGTAGGAGCTATCCTTGAACTAGCTATACGCTGCAGCACCGTGTCTTCACATGTTTAATTATTAACAATACAGATTATTTAAATGAAGTTAAAGTTTTATCTGTATACTATAAGCAACATATTTTGCTGCATTTCATCTTAAAAATGATATTGTCATCATACGCGCTTTATAAAGTAGCACAGGTTGTGCAATATTATAACTGTAGTGTAAGTTTACAGTGAGGTGATTGTACTTATAAGTTCAAACAGTTCTACAAGGAGCACTTGATGGACTGATTGAGTGTGTTTATAGTTCTTGGGATGAAACTGTTTCTGAAACGCGAGGTCCGTACAGGAAAGGCTTTGACGCTTTTTGCCGTGGTTGAGGTAGTGTGTACTTGAAACTGTATACCGATAATTCTCTTTCCGATCATCTGCTGCTGTGATTCACACTCAGATACAGTGATATAAATACTCCGAGTGGTGCAGTGAGAGTAATATGGAAAAAGATGATCCGCAGTGGCAACCCTTAACGGGAGCAGCAAAAAGAAGAACAAGATGCAGTGAGCGTAACAACGCTAAAGCAGTTATGGTATTTGGAATACTATGGCTATTCCCTGGCCCATTATATTGCTACAGGTTAATTACAATCAGGTGCATTACACTAATAAACAATATGCAGTTAATTTCAGTGTATTTATAAAGCCGCGTCAGGAATGTGGAGCTAAGAAAGAAAGAATGAGCACACAGGAACAGTAGTTTGACCATTCTGTGGACCATTATATTGTTACAGGTTAATTACAATCAGATGCATTAAATTTATGAACGATATGCGGTTAATTTCAGTGTATTTGTTAAAGCCGCCGTGGATGTGGATCTAACAAAGGGTAACCACACAGGAACAGTAGCACTGCTTTGACGCTGGGTGCCGCCAGTCTGCAAAACCGAGCGGAGAAATTGCGTACGCCAAGGTATGAGTTACCGTGGAAATGTGCGTGGCTTTACGCCAAGTTTAGGTTTTATACATCGCGATTTGAGCGTGGAAAGGTTTGTACGCAACATTTCTGTGCGTACGCACCGTTTATACATGAGGCCCCTGGTGTTTTGAAAAAATGCGTTTCAGCTGTTCTGATACTCCTGACACATAAGGGTTCACCAAAGGTTTTCGCTTAGGCAGAGGTTGTCCTTCCTCTCTCCTGGATTGCTACCTTGTCAGTCCAGGACTTCAGAGTCTATTTATACCTACAGGACAATGGTTACTCTTTCAGTGATGAAGAAGTGCACATCCTGGACAGGGAGGAACACTGGTTTGAGTGAGGAGTCAAGGAGGCCATTTACGTGAAAAAGGAATGACCATCCCTAAAGCGAGGAGGGGGCCTAAGGGTACATCTTTCACCATCTTACAATACTGTGATTGCAGCTATTCCCCAACTCTCTGTGAATGGTACTCATGGCCATTGATCAATGGGCAATTTGCATATCATTGATCACACGACCCATTGTTAGTCAATGATGCTAGTTTCGGTCACTATGCAAAGGTACTGTTTATAAGGTTGGAGAAACCTGCAGTCACCTGAGACTGAGGAAGTCACTTGGATGAGTGATGTAACATATCTCCCTGGAAAAGAACTATGTCCAGATAAACTGAATCAACTTTCTAGAATTTCCTTACCTGGATTATTGAGCATGCATTGAGACTTGGGAAAGGCAGTTCAAAAAGAAACCTCTATAATAATAATTCTTTGCATTTATATTGCGCTTTTCTCATTACTCAAAACGCTCAGCAATTGCAGGTTAAGAGCCTTGCTCAAGGGAGTGCACCTGTTGTTAATTTCATTAACACCAAAGCAGCTGAAACTGATTAACAACCCTCTCTGCTACTTAACTGACCAGATCAATATCCCAGAAGTTTCACTGACTTGATGCTATACTCTGATTAAAAAGTGTTTCTGTAATTATTTTGAGCAGTATATTATGTCTAGAGACAGATTTTTAAATTAAGGTTCATCTCTCTCTCTCTCTCTTCTACATTGGAGTTTCCTTTAAGGGAGAGTCCACAGGTGATACATGGGATATTTATAAACCTCTGGCTGGTGTTTTACTGATGTGTAGTAAGGGTGATGAAGATGTATAAGGACTGTCATGTTTCAGCCAGGATTCCTCCCCTGGCTGGGGTCTCGTTTTGTTTATTTTTGATTCTGTTATTTATATTGACTATATGAATCATTCTTTTGTATACAGGCTGCCTTTGCTGTAGTCCATGTGTTTTGTGGGTGGTCCCCCAAGAGTCACGGCCACAAACCATTCACTGCCAGGAACTGCCTTTTACCCTTTTTATCCAGAGGGTCTTCCACAGTTCCTGGTGCTATATTGTGAATGTGCTCAGGAGTGGTGAGTTCTTATGCTTTTGTAAATTCTTTATGCCTTGTGATTTTTTAGAATTTTTCTGCTCTTCTGCTTTTTGTTTTGACCTTGCTTTCAGGTTCTGTACTGGGACTCTATTCTTGCTATGATGCATCTCCAGGTTACTGGGTGCAGTGTCCTCACTGGGTCAAAGTTTAAAGGTTGGCTCGAAGTGGCAATATTTTAGAAGAGCATCATAGTGTCACACACATATATATAGGAGACAATTTAAAGGCCTGGGTGATAGTAATTCTTTGCCAAGACAGGAGATGGCACTATATATTAATGGTGCCTCTCTTTTCCTCCCTCTGCAGAAAGGAAGATTGACAGCTTCTGATGTCACTTCCGGGGTCCATCCACATGGACCCACCTTTTCCTCACAGAACGTCTGATGACTGGAAGAGCCGCTATCTTGGGCAGTCGACCTGATTTGATTGGAAGGCTCATTTTGTGTTTTACATGTATTTTCTTTAAGATCAAGTTTTGAATTATTCAGAGTTGGACGCAGGAGGCCCTGAAACTTTAATTTTGTCTGGCTTTCTCATTACAGTGAATAAATCTTGAATCAATGTTGATTTTTTTTCACAGTTTTTGACTTTGGATTTGTTCTCACTTACTTTAATTCCTGGGTTTACTTTTGGTTTCTGGTGAAAAATTTGTTTGACCTCCAATTAATAAACCTGTCATGAATCCTAACTCACATTCATCTCTTGGGCCCTCATGTATAAACGTCCGTATGCACAAAAATGTGGTGTATGCCCATTTCCACACACACTTTGAGATGTATAAAAACTAAACGTGGCGTAAAGCCATGCACATCTTCACAGCAGCCTCACACCGTGCATACGCATGTTTCTGCTTGGTTTTGCAAACTGGCGGCACCCAGCGTCAAAGCAGTGCTGCTGTTTCTGAATGAATTTGCTTTCTTTTACAGATTTGCATCAACGACACAGGATATATCAAATACACATAAATTAATTGCATATCATTTACAAATTTCATTCACTTGATTGTAATCATTCTTAACAATATAATGGTGCATGGAATGGCCAAACTATTCCAACTACAATAACTGATGATATTATCCTCTTGTCATCCAGATATATAAGATTTCTT
Organism: Erpetoichthys calabaricus; assembly: GCF_900747795.2. NCBI lineage: Eukaryota > Metazoa > Chordata > Cladistia > Polypteriformes > Polypteridae > Erpetoichthys > Erpetoichthys calabaricus. The sequence goes on along the minus strand of NC_041396.2, from coordinate 214,446,995 downwards.
TACACTGTGGCTGAATTGGCAAACAAGCAAGCACAATTCACAGCAATGTCTGCTTTTGTAAATGTAATTGGAGTGATTTGCTGCATGCACATTGCTATTGCAATGGCACTGGACAAGTTAAATCATCCATACCAACAAAAGTTAGAGCTGGCATTACATCATGTATAGCAGGAGAGCCTATAACAACAGCAACTCCGCATAGTTGCAGGTGCTTTTTCCATATAGTGTGGCAAAAGGCAAGTGGTCCTTTTAAACATACCAAGTCACCTCAAAGAGCCATGTTAAGAGCAGAGAATTGATCCGTTGTAGCACTCTGTGCTGTCGCAACACTATGAAGGTGCCTTCAGAGAATGAATTTGCTTAAATAAACAGAAAGCACTCTGTTAAAATGCTGCTCTATTGTCCACAGAAAGTCTGTCACATTGTGCAAGCAGGTAGTGTGCTGCATAATGTGCGACATTATCATGGTTTGCTGGTACCTGAAGAGATGTAGTATGACGAACCTGACCTTGACCTACCAAATGATCAGCCAAATTGGACAGCGTTATAACTTTGTTCTATTGTGTTACTCTAAAGAATCCCTCCGGCACCTTTATTTTTAAGAGTGTGGTTCCCCACTGTCTAAAGCACTTCGAGTGTCTAGAAAGTACTATATAAATGTAACTAACTATCCATACATTAATGATTTCAGTCTTGTTCACATATTAGGAACCTTTTCAACATCCAATGAACAAATTTCATATATAAAGATCACTTCCCAGAATTAAATGGATGTTTGTCAAACAATGGGGTCTTCAAGAAAGCACTCAACCATGAAAAGTGTCATTAATTAAACTTTATTTTTAAGAATGTAGGACTACAGAAATGATTTTAGCCATGGGTGCAGCTCTCAGCAGCACAATGAAGTGGTGGCTAGGCACAACCCATTTGTAGTCCATGCTCTTTTTCAAAGCTACATTGAAATGTGTTGAATATCATTTTTGCTACTGGAAAAAAAAGTTAAAAACATCATGTATGGAAATTTAAACTTTACATTTAGTTCATTCGCTGTTGAGATGTATTAAGGTTTGAGGGTAGAATAGTAAAAGACGAGATGGTGCACAGATGGGAGAGAGTAGAGAAGTGGGTTGAGAGCATAACCAGGTAAGAGGAAAAGGGTGGAAATAGAAAGCCAGAGTGTGAGAAAATGGCATGAAAAATGTGACCAAAAGGATTATTGTTTGTTAATTGTTGAGGCAGGATATTAGACAAGCGGAAACGTTTAGCTATTAACGTTTCCTTTTGATCGCTGTCTTTTAGTATCACACAAGGTGGATATGATCAAGAGAACTGAAACGTACAATGGAATATTTGAAGAATTACATTTTTTACTGACAGTTCTGATATCTTCCCTTAAATCTATATGTACGGAGTTTCCTGTGAAAAACATCAGGGCACGTAATACAGGGCATGCTATATGGGTTATTAGTGCCCCACTGTGATAGTAAAGTGCACACTGTGCCATCAACCCAGTCAAGTACTGTAGTTGTTTCTCTGTGAAGTTGTCAAGATTGGATCTACCGAGCCACATGACGCTTGGGAAATGTAGTTCTACGGTGTTTGTCTCTTGCTGGTGTACGGTTCATACACGCGCAGTGTGATAATTGATGTAGACTACAATCCCCAGACTTCCGCTCCAGGCGTTTACGCCTGCGCATAGGCAGCTGGAGCTGTTCATCTCAAATGGTGCTGGTGAGGAGCCTTTCTTAGGCAGCTTGTCTACGTGTGTGTGTGTTTGTTTTATGGCAGAGATGGACGAGGAATTAAAATGCCCCGTTTGTGGTTCTTTATTCAGGGATCCTATAATTCTGCCTTGCTCTCACAATGTATGTTTGGCTTGCGCTCGCAATATCATCGTGCAGACCCCAGAAGGCGAATCTCCGCCTCACTGCCGTGCTTCTGCCAGTTCGGACTACGATTACCTGGATATGGACAAGATGAGTATGTACAGCGAAACGGACAGCGGTTATGGATCTTACACCCCGTGCCTCAAATCGCCCAATGGAGTCCGCGTCTTCCCGCCAGCGTTGGTGCACCGCCACTGCTCCATCACCTGCCCGCAGTGTCATCGGAGTGTTTCGCTGGACGAGCGGGGGCTCAGGGGGTTTCCTCGCAACCGACTCCTCGAGTCGATCGTCACTCGATATCAGCAGACTCGCTCGGCGTCCATCAAGTGCCAGCTGTGTGACCGGAACCCGGCCGATGCAACTGTGATGTGCGAACAGTGCGACGTGTTTTACTGCCTGCCCTGCCAGCAGCGATGCCATCCATCCCGTGGACCCTTGGCCAAACACCGCTTGGTGCCCCCTAGCCAAGCGTCAAGTGCTGACCCGCAGCAGAAACAGCCGCAGCTGCAGCAGCAGCAACAAGCCGCCCGCAAGCCGGCCACCTGCACGGAGCACGATCTGGAGAACCATAGCATGTACTGCGTGAGCTGCAGGATGCCAGTGTGCTTCCAGTGCCTTGAGGAGGGCAAACACGGCAAGCACGAAGTGAAGGCGCTCGGAGCCATGTGGAAACAACACAAGGTAAGCCTCTTGCGCGCCCCCGATTTGGGTATAGAGCCGCGGGCATCCGCACCTGAGCATAACATAACGGTCAAACGGAGACGTGTGGTGGCCTACATCTCGCCAACTGTTTATCAGACTCGGATCTAGGATTTCCTTCTGAATAGGCAACGATAGTAAACGTGACATAACAAAGGGATCATCCTCTCTTGTGAAACGGGAGGGCGCCTTGTGCTTTCAAGGGCACCTGAGTTGAGATTTAGTAGGTGTGCGTTCGTGGTCGCGGGTTGTACAACACAGATTATAAAAATTTGAAAAATGAACGCAACAAGATCGGTAGAGAAGTAGTAAGTTTGTGCTGAGGTGCGTCTATTTTGACTTGTTAGACTGTAAAAAGTGTTACCGAGGACTCAGAAACGAGCTACATTTGTCCGTAAAGACATCGACGGCACCAGTCTGTTGCACACAGGAGACTCCTCCACCACATTAGTCATCTAAGATAATAGATCATCGGTTTCCTGGCTCTTTAGGGAATTGATGGCGTCTTTTGCCAGGTTATTACAGGGCCATTGCAAGTATCTGCTGCAGTGAGTAACGCCGGTCACCACCGGTGGGATTTGTTTCGCAGGATTCTTTAAAAATATGTTCCACTTTTGGCATTGTATCAGTCTTCACACTATGAATATGTGTGATTTGCAGAAGGAAATCACCCATCATTACATTATGAATTTAAGCAATTTGCAACTGGACATTTTAATTGATGAATACAACAGGCTTAAAGTGGTGCATAGTGATGTATTGTTGTATCACGTCGGCAGAGTTCTGGTTCAAATTATTTTCTGTCAGGAGTTTGCATGTTCTCCCAGGGTTTTCAACAAAGCCACTTGTTTCCTCCCACATCCCAAAGCCTGTGTTAAGTTAATTGCCTAATCTAATGGCGTGTGTGGGTGTGTGTGTGGGTGTTCTTGACTTAGAATGAACTGGTAGCCCATCAAGGGCTGAGTCCTACCTTGTGTTCTGTAACGGATTTAGTCAGTTTGGGAAAGAAGCAAATTAGTAATATAAATTGGCATTGGTGAAGAAAAAATGTGTTAAGGTGATGATCTGCTGTGCATTTAAAAAATGATTTTTAGTAATGGGGTGAGAAGAATATTCATAAATAAGAGAACCCTGAATACAAATTAGCGCCAGATGGTGGATTCTGTTGAAAAAGGTGCCTTTTTAATTCATTCTGTCATTTTGTGTAAATCTTTTGTCAGTGTTACTGGGTTTTCCCCTTGGAGAAGAAAACAGAAATCTCTCACATTGACCAGAGTTATTTAGCTTGCCAGATTAACCCAATTGTATGTCCTTGGAATACTGAAGGAGACCAACCTATACACAGAGAAAACAAGATGACATGACACATGAGAGATCTCAGCCTAGATCAGCAATTAGGACAAACTTGATGCGATGTACTTGTCTAAATTACTAAGCAGCAAGCAGGGCAGCCTACTGTTAAAAAAATTGGTGAATTAATTGTATTATGCAGGTTGATCTGAGACTGCTGGGACCTCATTGGTAAGGAGTAAAATGTAATCCTAGGGAACTTGCGATTTCTCTGAGTCTGTTAAGATGTCTGTAATCCATTTTTCACTTTCACCTATCAAAACATTTTCAATACTTGCTTTATCGTTGTTGGTCCACAGGGGAGCCTGGACCTGCCTTGTCGGCAATGGGTAACTCAAACCAATTGGGTAAGCCATAACTCAAACCAATTCATATTGACATATTTTAGAATGGCACAGTAAATAATAAAGCAAAAGATAATTTACGTGTATTACTGCTTTTAATAGCCACACTGATATACTGACAGCTTGTTTTTTTCTTTTTGGTCACAAAGACTGAATACTTTTGTGTTTTTTTGTGCAACCATTTGTGATTTGAAAGCATTATTTACAGAAGTTCTCTCTTTCTTTTAAAACATTGCTATCTATCTATCTATCTATCTATCTATCTATCTATCTATCTATCTATCTATCTATCTATCTATCTATCTATCTATCTATAATATAGTGCCTTTCATATCACCTACCTATTATATAGTGCTTTTCATATCTATCTATCTATCTATCTATCTATCTATCTATCTATCTATCTATCTATCTATCTATCTATCTATCTATCTATCTATCTATCTATCTATCTATCTATCTATCTATCTATCTATCTATCTATCTATCTATCTATCTATCTATCTATCTATTTGCATGTACAGACCAAGGTGCCTTTCTATAAGAAGCATTGCAGTTTCCATTTAAGTCATATTTTAAGGGGAAGACAGACATTTACAGGCAGCTTATCCTCTTTAATAAAATCCCTGTGTGCGTCCAGGTGTCCGTGTATGTGTGTCTTCTGGTGAAGTGCGCATGCATGGGGCATGGTGCGATGCACAATATTACTGTCAGAGAAAGTTAGAGGCATTTTACGGAAATACAAACCAGTATTACTGCGAGAGGAAATTAAAGGTACACAATACAGTGATGCATATTACAGCCACATGCAAGCCAGTATTACTGTCAGAGAAAATTAAAGGCATATTACCAATGCACACGCCTGTATTACCACCAGAGAAAATTAAATGTATATTATAAAGAATGAGGTCAAAGTCCCTTGCCATTTAATATAGACTGTTCCTACTAATGTTTATGCACTACTGTTCTAGCGCCCGTTATTGTAACGGGCTTAATGACTAGTAAATAATAAAACAACACAACAATAAACCATCATGTATTTAAAGCCAAAATATAATCATTTTATAATTTCTGGATGGCACAGGGCCACAGAGGTTAGCATAGCTGCTTCACAGTTCTAGAGTTCTACACATCCCAGTCACTATCTACATGGAATCTTCAACTTCTCCTAATGTCTGTGTGGGTTTATTTAACTTTCCTCCAACATCTCGAAGGTTTCTGTGTGTTTGGTTAATTTTCACCTCTCCGTAGTTCCCTTATTACCAAGTCTGTATTTTTGTTGGCTCCCAATTTATTGGTTCCTTCCTTGAGTGTTATGCTGTGAGGGTAGGCTCACTACTGTATCCCTGAAGTGGGTTAAATGGACTGGATAATCTATGAGTTTCAATGTAAGTGAGTGAATATCATAATTCATTTTTTTGAATTCAGTTTTTCTGAGTGTAGAGTCTCAGTAAGGAGGCCAGGAGGAGTTTGCATGTTCTCCCTGTGTCTGTGTGAGTTTCCTCTGGGTGCTCCAGTTTCCTCCCACAGTCCAAAGACATGCAAGTTAGGTGAATTGACAATGCTAAATTGGTCCCCAGCGTGTGTTTAGTGTGTGGGTGTGTGTGTTCGCCCTGGGTTGGACTGGCATCTTGCCCAGGGTTTGTTCCTGCCTTACATATAATGCTAGCTGGGATAGGCTCCAGCACCCCTCTGTGATCCTGGTCTGGATTAAGCAAGTTAGAAAATGAGAATTACCGGACTGTAGAGTCTCTAGGAGACAGATCTGAATTAGTATGGGGTGTCAGTGCAGTGCAGGACACCTCACACTCGCAGTCACTCTCATCAGGTCATTTTACAGTTGCCAGTTAACCCTGCACTCTCTCTTCCTCCTGGGAAACAATACCAGACCATTAGCGCTTGCAGCACTAGATTCAGGGACAGTTATTATCCACAGGTTGTGAGGTTACTCGACAGTAACCCAAACTGACTACCACATGAGTGTTTCTTGTTTATATCATGACATACTGACTATTTGTGTTTGGATTAAATTCTTTTGTTGGTTTTGTACCCTGTCACTACTATGTGAAACATATGCATAGAAGAATAATTATTTCAATGTGCAACATATGCATTACAATAAATTTTAACTTTGACTTTTGAAAATATTCCAGATGTGGAAAGAAAACCAGAGTCCCCAGAGAAATCCCCACACAAACATGCAGAGATTGTGCAAAATTAAAGCCACTCAGGATTCTTACAAATATGCTGTCATGAACATTACTTATCATTTCATAGAGTCACTTAAGGCCAAAATGTCTTTTATTTTTGAAGGTAAAAACAATTAATTGACATACAGTCCATCCTTCCATCCTTATTTCCACTCATTTTTAGTGTAAACCAGTTCTTTGCAATCATAAAGTTTCAGAGGATTGGAGGCTAGACCAGCTGTAGGAAAAAAACAGTCATTGATAGGGTGCATTATATACAAATTAATTGAGCTTATGGGATGTATTGTATAAAAATGATCATCAATTTATCATTTTTGCTTTGCGCCCTCCCTCACTATAACCTATCATCTATGGGGGAAAAGCAAAAGCTTTAGATTCATCAAAAATTGTGATCTCCGGTTTTTGACACATCTCGACATTTTAGGGTCCCCTGATACTGAAAACTTTGATAACTTGATGATGGGTGTGTGTCTGTCTCTGTCTGTGTGTGTATCTGTGTGTCACAGTTTCTTGAGGCTTAAACGGCTGGATGGAAAAATACCAAACTCGAAACTTAAGCCTGTTATGAAATGACAATGTGCTGATTAGTTTTTGTGCCAAATCATGAGAGAGAAAGAGGCGCTCTCAAATACCATAATATTGCAATTAATTATGAATTCTTCTTGTTATTTGCTATCATAATGACCTATTTTATGATCTGAAAGATCAGCATCAAAGCTCTAAGTACTGAAATGTTATAAAATAGTTCAAGTAACTTGGTTCTTGGGGCGCAAAGCCTACTGATGCTCACGTCTGAAGTTTTTATATGTTAACATCCAACCTCGCAAATTCAGGGTCCTATACCATCTCTGTCTATGTAAAGTTTGCATGTTCTCTCCAAGCCCGTGTGGCTTTTTCTACAGGCACTCTGGTTTTCCTCCCCCATCCCCAAAGATTAAGTTAACAGGCAAATCCAAACTGCCCTTTGCACAAGTGCGGGTGTGAGTGGGCCCTGTGTTGGACGGGCACCCTGTCCAGGGTTGTTTCCAGTACTGCTGGGATAGGCATTAGCCTCCACAACCCTGTGGTACTGTAGATTAAGGAGGGTCTGGGAATATTACATGTGTTTAACCGTTAAGAGACACAATTGATATAGTTTTTATAGTTAACATGTTCTTATTCAGCAAATTAAAACAGAGACAAAGTAATTTTTATGTAGATTATATAATTTATCAAAAGAAGGCTGCAACAATTGTGGTCATTCTGCCACCTTACTGCACGTGGATCCTGGTTTGATTCTTGCCTGGGTTGCCATCAGTGTGGAGTTTCTACTGTGTTCCTGTAACGTTCTAAAATCATAGATTTACAATTAGTACGCCTAACACAGCACTGTGTGAATGAGTGTAGGTTTAAGACTGATTCCTACCTTGCATCCAGTTCCCCCAAATTAGGTGTTGGTTTCCCATTGATTCTGAAATGAAAAAAAAATATTGGTTTCAGAAAATGGATGGATGAATGATGAATCCACTAGAATAGTCATTGACTTAAATGTTTCACAGTTGCATTCTTATTTTTCTTGTAAAGTTGTTATTATCATCTACCAGTTTTGGTGATCATTCTATTGCTTTTGTCCGTGATGTCACCAAAGAGCCTTTGTTACAACATGTCTATAACTGAATCACACTACAAAATATTTGTTAAGATTTGTTAACATTCTAGTGATGAATGTTTGACACTTGTTGATGGTGTGGCCTTGTGGCTAAGGAGATGACTACAACCCAAGAAGTTTAATTCAGCTCTGTGGGCTTGTGCATTTCACTTAATCCTCTTGTGCTCCAGCTATAAAAATAAAATCTGTAAACAGTTGTGTTACATCTTTAAATCTGTAAAATGCATTGGGATACTATTTTGTAGAAAGGCACTATAAAATAAGAATTGTTTTTTGTTAGTCATGCAATTTAAAATCAAGATATACTCACAAATCCTGATATTAGAGAGTGGCAATGTGTTGTATGTTGATGACAAGTAAGAATTTCTCCAGAAATGTACAAGTGACAATTTTGAATTTATAAGCCCTAAAAAAATCAGTCAGTGTTACTTTAAATAACATTATTTACTATAATTTACTGTTATTTGCAATAGTAAAATCAGTATGAAAACTAAAGATCAGGATTCTAAAGTACTATGTCTTCCCTGTTCTGGATCAAAGTGTTAGACCAGGGGCGTTGAACTCTGGGCCTGGAGGGCTGCAGTGGCTGCAGGTTTTCATTGTAACCCTTTTCCTAATCAGTGACCAGTTTTCACTGCTAATTAACTCCTTTTCCCTTCTTTTTAATAGCCCTTTTTTAAGGATTCAGTCTTCTGAATCTATTCTTTTCTTCATTGGAACGAGACAACAGATGACCATCTAAATTGGGGCTTCAAACTCCAACCTATTTTACTCCAACCAGTTTCTTAATGAGAAGCTGATTCTTGCTGTTAATTTAACGCGTTATTTAATTCCACAGCTTGTTGCTGCTCTCATTTTGCCACAGCAGACATTTCCAAATTGTTGATTTTCTGTTTTTTCTAATAACATCGTCAAAATGTTTTGGTAACCTGAGAGATCAACTTTACCGACACCTTCACCTTTCTTTATTTTCAGATATTGTGTGATGGGAACTGGTGATCTGGTCAAGTGTTGGATTGTTTTGTGTCTCATTATTATTAAGGAAAAAGAAACAACTAAGGTGCCCGAGTCAAGTTAATTAATTAAATTTGAATAAGTTTAAAGAAGTTAACTAGTAGAAAAAAACTGGTCAGTAATTAAGAAAGATGGTTAGAATGAAAACCTGCAGCCACTGTGGCCCTCCAGAACCAGAGTTCGACACCCCCCTGTGTTAGACAATTTCACCAACTATGGAAAACAGAATTGTGTTAGTGCTGTTGAGGTTTCTAAGGCGCATTATGAAAGTCAGCTGGACAAGCCACACTTACCAATGAGGAAGATCTGTTAAGATGTGGCTACAGAAAAAGGTTACTGATGACAATAGGCAGATAAAGTTTTTTCAGCCGAATAATGTGAAAAGAAAATATGGCAGTTACAGGAAAAGTATAAGAAAAAAGAGATCACAGAAGACTAATACTAACTTTCCATGTAGAGTATTTCTGATTAGATGAGAATGACCAGTTTCAAGATTATTTGTGCCTCACAGAACAGAGAGTTATGGAAGGTTGTGGTCATTAATGTCCTGTGTGAATATGGTACCTAGATAGATAGATAGATTGTGTAAGTGGGGCAAATTCAAATAATTGGGGTGCCAACCCGGCAAAACCCCATTTAATTCAAACAAAAATCAGAAACTTCAAACAAAGCACACACTCAGTGATGTTATGTTGCAAAGCCAGGTGCTTCTTTTAAATTGGTCAGTTTAGGAAGACTCTCTCACCCAGTGAGGTCAGGTCCAAAATGAGATGCCACCTTCTTGGAGTGTCTCCCTTTTTTAGTGGGATGAGACTTCCTTGGCTCTGTTGCCCTCAAGAGTGTGTTTTCTCAAGGCTGTGAAGGAGAAAGGAGACAAGATCATTAGCCACAGTGCCCCCTTTCGTCCTGGGGTGGTACCACATACCTTAGGTGAGCCCAAAAGGTAATTCTCTGGCACGCATGCGTCACACTAGATCGACAGATGGATAAATAGATAGATTGTGTAGACGAGTGGAAAGAACACTCTATGCTCTCACAAAGTGTTGGGGTGCCAACAGGTTCACCCTCTTTATTCACTGTGCAAATAACATACACAGGTGCTCGGTGGCACTAAAAAAATATATCAATAGCCTTAATGGCTAAAAGGATTGAAGAGTCTGGGGAGCTCCATCCTTTTCTAAGGTTTGGGACCAAATGAGATGCTGACATTCAGGAGCATCTCCCTTTCATACTGGTTCTGCAGAAAGGGGCGTGGTCAGTCACCCTTGATGATGAGAAAACAGATAAGCCTACAAGTGGCAGTTTCTCCTCTTGCTCCAGCAGGGTATTACATACCTGGGATGAGTTCTTCAGGTGTTCCTGAATAGATAGATAGATAGATAGATAGATAGATAGATAGATAGATAGATAGATAGATAGATAGATAGATAGATAGATAGATAGATAGATAGATAGATAGATCCAGCCGCAGGGACTTTTTGGTGGCAGACCTATCTCTTAAAATATTAACTGTTGTTGAGTTTTGGAATTTGCATCTTCTGTTTTTGGGGCTGGTGGAACTCTAATGGGAAAGAATGAGGTGTTGATGTTTCCCCCAGAGTATATGGCTAGAACACCTAATAAAGGTGGTTATGGTCAGCTTTGCTTAGTTTTGGAAGACAGCTTCTTTGTAGATCCATAGCACTAAACAGCAACTTGTAATTTCAAGACAGGTAGAGATGACGTGGAGGTAAAGGTCCTGCCTGTTAGATTATTTTGGAGCTGTGCATGTATCGCTGAAAGCAGGCTATGGGAGAGATAGGTAAACCTCCTTCTAATAAACAAATGAGCAGCAAGTGATTTACAACAGCAAATCCATAGCTGTCAGACCCTGTTTTGGTCATTCTAATATACTACTGCTGACAGTCCATAGGTCATGGTTCAGTGGTCCAAATGAAAGACCCTCGTAAGCACTTAACAGCAAGGGTATCTTAAGGAAAGGTCTGTTTTAAAAAATAAAAGGTGCAGCGGGAGAGCAGAGCTGTATCTGGCATGCTACAGAAAAATAAAAATCAGTACCATTTGGAACAATGAGGAGACTAAACAAATGACCCACCGCTAGTGTCTCAAAGGATCACTGTCACTGAAAACCTTTTTAAAATATGAAAGGACATGGATACAGTATGTGCACACACCATGCTTATTCACTATTAATGATAATATGTATGCATTGCTGATTTTGTATGATTTTTATTCAAACGACTTTTGACACAGACTGAAATATAATTTGCTCAATAACTGATGACAGTTTTGAATAATCCATACGGAAAAGACAATTTGTGCCGCTGTTGCTGTTTTAAAAGTAAAAATTTGTACACCTGAACTGTCACTACATTTTATCCATGGTTGATTTTTAAGGTTTACATTTGATAATCCCTACGTGCATTCATGTCATGTCATGGCTGCTCGGATTTCTTATAATAGAAGTCCCTGCCTGCTGGGGTCTACTCATTACTTGTATTTTATCTGGTCAAAATATTAAAGTGATGTGTTTGGACTCCGGATTTGCTGATGATCTGCTGATGATTCAGTTGCCGTCTTTGCTCCATTATACTTGGTCATGCCATAAATTGAAAAGGGGGAAAAGCTTCCATTCATTTATCCATTTCTGTGACCTGCATGTTCAGTTCAGGGCCACATCGAGACAGCGCCTTTTTCATTGATTTCCTCATCCACATTGACATGTTGTTGTTCTTGATTCTTCACACAGTATGTGCGAATGTAAGTGTGTGCATCAGGGTCATTCGGGGAGGACCGGCTAATTGGGAATGGGGGTATCTGGGCAGTCCTTTGTAGGGCACACAGACATACACATCCAGTCACTGCCCTGCTCCACCATAAATCCTCAAATGATGTTATGTTATTTATTATTAGTAGAAAGAGTTATGCACATGTAACTTTAAATGAGCAAGTTGGAGACCCAAAAGTTCAGATGTGTTTTTTTCTGTGGAAAATTATTTACACCTTGTAATATTTGTACCTTCATAATGAGGTATTCATGTTTTCAACAGGGGTTTAAACAGCCCCTTTACACCATTTTTTATATCTGGAATATAAGCAGGGTACCTTGGAAAGTGGGCCCAGCTGGCCTGCTATTTGGTATTTTGGATGTGCGCAGGAGCTATAATGAAATAGATGGATGGATTACATGAGGCACTCAATTTAGCACCTCATTTGTATCACAATAATCTCCATAACAGTGGAGCATTGCTGTCCATTGGTTGTCAAAGTTTACCTACTGAATCTGCTACATTTAATCCTGACCCCTCTCAACCAGAAATCTGCAACTTTCTTGTACTTGGTGGGTAAAATCAAATCTGGTACAGGAGGTCAGTAGCATCTTAAGGTTGTTATTCCAGCCATTGCTTTAATTTGATGCCCATTCTTGCTTTTCATTGATTTTCTGTTAGGCATTGACATGCTGCTGCTCCTGATTCTTCAAACTGTGTGTATCTTCAAAATTAATATGCTGTCTGTGCTTCTGACTTAAAACTGGCCCAGCATGTGGTGTGTGTGTATGTGTGTCTCACTTAATAGTCCACCTAGGCCTGTTTCTACCCAGTGTCAAGTTTTGCTATTATAGGCACTGGCGTCTCTCAACATTGAACTTGACAGATGTATTAGAATATAAATAGAAAGATGGTTGGAGTTTTCACTTGTATTTTTTTATATAATTAAACTTTAGGAAATCAAACTTTCAAATGGAACAATGAATCTTACTGTGGTGGGCTGGTGCCCTGCCCAGGTTTGTTTCCTGCCTTGCGCCCTGTGTTGGCTGGGATTGGCTCCAGCAGACCCCCGTGACCCTGTAGTTAGGATATAGTGGGTTAGATAATGGATGGATGGATGGACAATGTAGCTTACCTCCATTTGTTTCCACACACTGTTTTAAAGGAGAAGCTGATATCTAATCTGCAAGAATTCCCTGTATATGTCTACCATGCGAGTCTTTGCAGCAGCAACTCAAACACACTTGTATTGCTTGTTTGTCTTTAGAGGGTGAGTACCCTTTTGTGTGAAGAAGATTGGTGATGGGTTGCATATTGATTATACATGAAATGTGAATGTGGTGTTGATGAACATGAAACCAAACCAGAATATGCAGTAGAATAACATAAGCAGTGTTCTCCACTGCAGATTTTAAGAGGAAAGATATTATATACCTGTAGGAAAAATCACCAAAAAGTGCATTGATCATCAAAGAAGTCAATGGTGCTTCAGGCAAAGATGGAAAAAACAGTCTTGATTTACATTATTTAGGAAGAAAAATTTATTGAAGACACTAGTAACTTGTCGTCACCAAAATATGCAGAGATGACAATGAAAAATCTGTGCAGCCATTTGGACAACACATTCAGAGGGCCCATGCTGCTGCCCTCAGCTTCAGTGTTTGAATCCAAATATGCAGTATAATAGATAGATAGATAGATAGATAGATAGATAGATAGATAGATAGATAGATAGATAGATAGATAGATAGATAGATAGATAGATAGATAGAGTAGGCATTATATAATGGATAGATAGATAGATAGATAGATAGATAGATAGATAGATAGATAGATAGATAGATAGATAGATAGATAGATAGAGTATGTATTATATAATAAATAGATAGATAGAGTAAGCATTATATAATAAATAGATAGATCGATAGATAGATAGAGTAAGCATTATATAATAGATAGATAGATAGATAGATAGGCAGGCGGAGTGGTGGCTCTGAGGCTAGAGATCTGCACTGGCAATCGGAAGGTTGCCGGTTCGAATCCCGTAAATGCCAATAGGGACTCTGCTCTGTTGGGCCCTTAAGCAAGGCCCTTAACCTGCAATTGCTGAGCGCTTTGAGTAGTGAGAAAAGCGCTATATAAATGCAAAAAATTAAAAAAAAAAAAAATTATAGATAGCACCTTATGTGTCTCAAGGGGAAATTTAGCTTTTACAGAAACTCATGAAATAGTATAACTAACAACAACAACAATCCCCCTCAAACAGACACAAAGAAATAGAAAAAAAGAAGAAAACGTTTGAGTTGACTTGAGTCAGAGTCATGGAGTTGGGGTTAGAAACAGTTATTGGGTTACTGGAGTTCGAGTCTGAGTTGGTAAAAATGACTCCAACTCTAATTAAATAGAAATTATATTATAATGTGCTAAACATTTCAAACAACATTGCTGCAGCCTTTAATCCCGAACTTTAACAGGTTGGTGTGCTAAAATGTAGCCTGATGATTCACACGGGCAGTGATGAAGTGCCTTGTATCTTGTATGTGGTATTCTTTCAATCAACACAGTAAATATATTAATCTAATTACAAAAAGAGAAGTGAGATTCAAAGTTGGTGGTAACAGAAGCTGAGGAGTCGGAGTCGGTGGTACCATAAATTGTGGAGTTGGAGTCGAAGGTTTTGCGTACCAACTGCACAGCCCTGTAAAGTTATATACTGTTGTAGGTATGAAGGAGTTCCAGCAGCATTTCGTGACACATTTCTGTAACATAAATTATTGGCTAAAAGTATTTGATGATTGTGTGTCGTACTTACAGTATATTGTATTTTCTGTATATATAGTATGTTGCATTCTATGTATACTTTCTAAAACTGTATTATTGTCATTATTCTGAGAAGACATGTACTGTAAGTAAAAATGTAATTGTACTATGCAGTTTGATCTAAATTGGCACAATATGAGTGAGCGAGTTTGGGTGTGCTTAGGTATATTATGTGTATCAGATTGGTCTGAGATTGAGAGGCGCCCCTTCCAGGGCTGATTCCCACCTTGCTTCTAAAGTTGTAGGGATAGACTTTGAGACCCCAAATTTCAGTTAAACAGGCTAAATCAAAACAAATAAAGTGAGTTGTATTTGTAAAGGTGTGAAAAATGAGTGACTCAGGTACATATGTTTAATTGTCAATTAATTGACTTTAGTGTGTGTTTTTCTATTTAGTGAAAACAATATACTTCTGTAATATTTAAATTTGCCTGCACTAAGTTTACAAGTATTGGCAGTTTTGTACTTTGAACCAAATCAAAAATCAAAAGAAAGCATCATAAATGTCATCTTTCATATCCATTGTTAAAGGAATAGCTTATATCCGAGGTTTCTAAACTTGAAGTCAAAGCACCCTAAAATGTTGTACTATCTCATCAAGGCCCTCACTAATGTAAACCCAATGTGATGAAGTGGGGCATGATCTTAGATCTTGGTTACTGCTAACAGTAGTAACACTGCATACTGTTGTTACATCTCTTATGTTTTTCTTTTTCTCTAGAATTTTTTTTTTATTTCAAATGTAATGCTTTTATGTTTGGCAAGAGTTTAATTGCCTCAGCCCAAGAATATATAAAAGCACAAGGTCTGTCTGTCTATTTGTAATATTTCAGGTTAATATTTGTTTACAAACGCCTCTGAAGTGTAAATGGCTGGTAACTGCCTCACTTCACTTCACTGCATTTCACTCTGCATCTCCTAAAAAGTTCAAGATGGCAGCTCACCAAACTTGACTGCCCAGGCCAGCCTGTGCTTACAGAATTCTTTCAGCTTCTCCTGTGCCTTGGGCCTGCCCTTCCGTCTTCAGAGCTGCCCAGGGTTATGCCAACTATATAGCCAGATTACCTCAAATGGCTCCTTATGATGCACAGAAGGTTGTGACATATTGCTGAGTTCCTCACCATGTCACAGAGAGTGAGTCCAGCACAAAGTCTGCAGAACTGATGCATTTGCACTGATTCATCAGGCAATCTCACGAACATCTCCTCCCTTACCCATGAACAAGACACAGAGGATCTGAGATTGAGCTCCTCTACTTGGGACAGCTGCCCACCCTTACCTGCTGAGACAAGCAACTTGTTTCTAGGATGGACCTTAACCTCAGATTTGGAGGTGGAAATTCACAACCCAAGTGTATCTCACTCATCTGCAAACAACTCCAGTGTGGCTAGAAGATCAGAGTCTAATGAGTCTAAGAGGGCAACATCATCTGCAAACAGCAGAGATGAAAATTTTAGGTTTTCAAACTGGGCTCAGATGCCCCCTGATATTTATAAACACAAAAGAGACATGATACACAGTGTGTAGAGTCCCATGCCCACATTGAACAACGTCAAGTTAATGTAGTATGGAAACACAATAGCTTGCAGAACACAAGCACGAGAGATGGCAACTTGCGTAATAATCTTATGGAAAAGTGTATGGTAACAGTGCATGATAAGCGTACACAAACACAGACTTTTCTTCACTTTTGTTGGTGGAAATGAAGCATGTAAGCCACTCTTAGCCCTCACTCATGCAACTCAACAAACTCACCCACGTTGGGCAATGACAGCCATTAATCACCAAATTAGTAGCATGCCCAGTTGACTGGCTTAGACAGTGTGTTGGCAAGTGAATGAAGGTGTGCAGTTCACCTCCAAAAAGAGAAAAGTGGAAGTAGGAATCACAGGATTCCATTTCACAAAGCAGCTGCAGCAGGCTTTCCAGACAAATTTAGCTTGCCATCCTGAGCTGCAGTCAGGAGCGTGACAATTAGCTGACTCTCAGTCGAATGCTTGCTGATGCTAATAATGATTCCTGCCCCATGATACCAGAAGCAATAAGCAGTTTAAGAAATTCAATAAGATACTTAGAAGAATTTAATTAAAATTCCAATTTGAGCAAATATTAGGGGAGCTCATCCATCTGGCTTTGTTCACATCTGCAGTACTAGGTAAGTCAGAGTCGGATTCCTCAGTGTAGGCCTGATGTACTTGAGGAGTGATCTACTGTGGATTATACTGTAGATGAATACAAGTATGAGAGGACGGGACAGATCTCAGTGTTCATGCAGGTTCATCTCGGAATTGCCCCACTATTTATTTTTACATTAGTTACTGTCATATTTTTGTTTGCTTCAATGTAATATGCAAAATCCCCAAATCAAGAAGCCACATAAGCCAATTTTGGTTTTAATGTGAGAATTATGTCTTCTCTGAGGTAGAAAGCTCTTTTGTGTATTGGTTTTACAAATAGGAAGAGAATTAACTTGGTTAATTGAATTATTTGGTAAGACTCCGACTTTGTTTACTTTCCAGAGGTAACTTAAATACACTCGTTTTTAAGAAACAGAATAATACAATTTATTGATAAACAGCAGAATTATAGAATTATGATAACTGCATATATATATATATATATATATATATATATATAATATATATATAATATATAATATATATATAATATATAATATATATACAGGGTTGGCAAAAGTAGGTTTACAGTTGTGAGAATGCAAAACAGAGTTTATTCTTGTATTATTATTTATTTATTAATTATTTTATTATTTATCTTCTTCTTATTATTATTATTAAAGTGCGCTTGAGTGTAACAATCATAACCCGCATGTCTTTCTTGATACGAACAACTGTAAACCTACTTTTGCCCACCCCGTGTATATATATATATATATATATATATATATATATATATATATATATATATATATATATATATATATATATATATACTGTATATATATATATATATATATATATATATATATATATACATGCAGTTATCATAATTCTATAATTCTGTATTGATATACTGTATAAGATAGGATGCAGACAGGTTTGACAGACAAATGAATACAGACTCTTTACCGGTTATTTAGAGTTCCAATTTATCTTGGCACAGATAAATAGTTTTACGATACCAAGATCATGTCCAGTCTTGTGTGGAGTTGTTGCTTTTGTTACTGCTCCGGGTTCAAGTGGAGGATTCTTCTTGCATTGGAGTGCACTCTTTCTACTTGCTGCATGACCCTTTGTCTGTAGTGTGCAGTGCCTTCCTCAGTTAGGTTCTTTGCCTTGTCATATGCAACTTCATCGAGAAAGGCATTGCTCTTTCTGGCACAAGTAAAGCCAAAGTGGGTGGCACCCATAATAAAACAATATGGCATCGTGGGAATACATTAGACTATTATGACGACTTTAAAAAAACATCTGAATCAGATTCTGCCCAATTCAAAACCAAAACGTGATGAAAAGAAAATCCATAATGTCATGCAAAGAAGAATTTTAAATGAATCCAAATTAAACAGTGATAACAGCCGCTTGAAAAAGAGGGTACTCTTAAGCTTTAATTGTCCAAACTAATGGACATCACTGTAACTCAGGCTATCCAAATAGTTGTAGGATCTGCATAAACAAATTATGGCATCTGACTTACCTGACATTTGAAATACTTTTAAAATAAAAGCTGGGTTTCCTAAAAGGATTCCAAACCCCCCAAGCACAAACTGTCCTCTTTTCTATGGTGGGGCAGATGGTTCAGCAGCATTAAAGCCAAGAGCGTTGGGTTTAAAAGCAATTTTTAGCCTAGAGCAGAACATGATATCCACAAGTATCATTTTGGGACTGTCAAACTCACACATTTTAAACTACATCATAATTATATTTGTTTTGAGATGAACTGTCTATGTCATTCCTTTATGATATGCATATGTCATTTTATTAATTAACTTTCATTTGTTTAAATTTTCAGTGTGTAGTGTAAACAAAAACTGCAAAGTTCTGGTCCCATTTGGCACACCAGCTCCTCAACATCCGACAGTAACAGACACTAGGCACAATTAAGCACCTTGAGCATGGGAAAGGCACTATATAAATAACATTTATTATTATTATTATTATTATTATTATTATTATTATTATTGGGTTAAGCAGGTTTGTGAATGTAACATTAAATGTGCAGCACTTATATACTCTTGTTTGACGAAAGCCTGTTATAACCTGAAAATTAATATTAAGCTATATTTCTTCATGGCAAGTCAAGTGGTGCTGCTGTCTCACAATTACAACAACTTGCCCCCCGATTTTGGCCTATTCGCTGTCCACTTGGTGATGGACATCAGCCATGTCGATGTGGGTTTTCTCCAACATTGAAAAAGTGTTATTATTATTATTATTATTATTATTATTAAGTACAACAACACCAACATTTATTTATAAGGGGAAAATGCTTTTCCTTCATTCCCCATACAGTGCCAAGCACAGTACAATAAGCACAGCATTTTCTTTTCTTCTTTCCCTCTGTCGCTCCTTCCGTTTCCACTTCTCCTTCTGTCAAACTTCGTCGTCCTCCTCCTCCTCCCAATTTGGCTCCCAGAATGAAGGCAGGCGGCGCCCTTTATTCTGCACTTGTGAGTGCTCCGGGTGGCTCGTTACCGAAGTGTGGAATCACTCCCAGGTGTGGTGAAAGCCCAAAGTAGGGTCTCTGCAGCTCCCCCTGGCAGCATCCTCGGAGCCTGAGAGAGCTGTGCCAAACTCCAACTCCCATGGAGCCCTAAGGGGAGAAGAAGTACTAATTAAAATTTTTGCTGCTCGAGTCTTTAGTTTGGTTTGACCTCTTTCTCTAACCTTGACTTCGATTCTTGTCTCTTGTTTAGAGTTGATCTCAATTTTTTTTTTTCATTTTGTGTTGGTTTCCCTTTAATGTGCATCTCCTGATTTTCTCAGTGAAATTTTACCTGCTCCCTCCTTGACAGGACACACTCATTCACGATATAAACTAGCTAACCTCTCACAAACATTTCCAAGAAAGTAAGCGAAAGCTGGTACATCTGTGAGTAATTCATACGGACAATGGGAGAACACACCAACTCTACACATACAGTGACCAGGCACAGTATTTGGTATTTTAGAAATAAACAAAATAGCAATGCTGAGTAGGCACACACTGTACTTTCAGCAGGTTCCTCAGCTCTCCTTTTAAGAATGAAACAAAGAAGTGGCTCTGCTACTGAAGTCACACAACTCACTGAAACTCATAAGCTCCACACGTCTCAGTTTACAGTAGCCACTGTATTTTATTCAATTCCAACTTCTAGTTAATGTTTTAGCTCTCATTCTTTTTCCACCTCCATGTGGGGTTGATGTGCTTGACAAACCTTCTCCATATAGCTCTGTCCTGCATCACCTCCCCAATCAGACCCTTTTCCTTCAGATCTTCTTTTACTTTATCCATCCACCTCTACTTTAGTCTCCCTCACTCCCTCTTCCTTTATACTTCCATTCCTATCACTCTTATGTCTATATATTATTGTCTCTCCTCATCTCACATAAATACCACTTCAACCTACTTTTCTGTACTTTCTTAGACTTCTCTCCCATTTTTGTTGTACTTCTGATTATCTCATTTTTTATTCTGTCCTTTTTTTGTAACTCCACTCCACACATCCATCTCAACATTCTCACTTCTGCCTGATCCAGCATATTCTCCTTCTCTCCCTTTACTGCCCACATCACACTGCCGTACATCACTGCTGGTCTTACCACTGTCTTAAAAGCCTTACCTTTAACCTTCACCTACTTCGATCGCTCAATACTCCTGATACCTTCTTACAACTGTTCCATCCACATTGCACTATGCAGGTTATCTCTGCATCTAATTCTCCATCTTGAGCTAACACTGATCCTAGATATTTGATCTTATCCATTCTTCTCAACAACTCTCCTTGTTCTAACTTCTGAGTATCATGGCTAAAACAGATGCTTGTCTATTTATAGGTAAACAGGAACCTTATGAGAGGCTCTAATAATTGTTATCAAAGAACAGAAAGTAAGTGCAGGTTAACGGATGCCTGGTATTATCCCAAATGATTTGTAGGTTTGTCCTTTTTAATTTCACAGCAAGCTACATGAATCTTGGTTTACATTATTCACTATAATTTAGTTCTACATCAAGTAAGTCTGTACTCTGTTTTGCTCACAATTAACACAATGGAAACTATAAAATGTGAATTGATCGATTAGCTTCCTTCAATATTTTGAACTGCACACAGTGTAGTCTTAAACAGACGTTTGATTCATTCTAATGTATCATCTGTCTACATTCTTACTGTCATATTACCAACATTTTGCCAGCTTGCTTGACAATGAAAAAAGGTATTAAATGATGGGAGATGCCAGCTTTAATTGCTAAGATTGTCCTAATTGGGTTAAGCAGGTTTGTGAATGTAACATTAAATGTGCAGCACTTATACTCTTGATTGACGAAAGCCTGTTATAACTTGAAAATTAATATTAAGCTATATTTCTTCATGGCAAGTCAAGTGGTGCTGCTGTCTCACAATTACAACAACTTGTCCCCCGATTTTGGCCTAGTCGCTGTCCACTTGGTGATGGACATCAGCCATGTCGATGTGGGTTTTCTCCAACATTGAAAAAGTGTTTTTATTAGGTTAGCTGGTGACTGATGAGTGGAGTTAGGGAAGTCAAATGCTTTTGCCCTGTGTCTTAAAATAGAAAAATGATTTGCAAAAAATGGACACAGACTATGGATTTGTGTGTCTGTTTATTCCTTTTGCAAACTGTTGAAGGTTTGTTACAACAAACCATGTAACAGCATTCTTTCATAGAATATTTATTATCTGTAAATGCTGTTTGTAAAGATGTAAAGTATCATATGATGGGCCCAAGCTTTAGCAGGTGGGGAAAAAAACTTTATTTTTAAGTAGCTGAAGGTGAAGGTTAATCTGTATCTGGCTTTTATATTCATAATCTGCACAAGATGTTTATTTATAGATTAAATCTGCCTCTCTATCTAGTCCTCCCTCTCCCCCTCTCTCTGTAGTATTAATATTGTTTGATTCAAAGATGGACAAAGATGACATGTTCTAATTGCTTTTTTCTTTTAGTTACTTCTTTTTCGACATGCTGTTGGAGTAAACTTTGCTGTATCTTTAGAGTAATAGTATGATAAACCACTCTGCCCAATAAAGTCTTAAAGCAGGTTTTTCTGAGTACGATTACAGCCCATGTTACAGGACAAAGGAGATGCTGGTGGACATTTTGGCTGAAGGCCAGGCTAGTGATCAAATTGCCAGTTTTCTTAATTACATTATTAACCATTTGGCCATCTTGTTTTGAGCAGATGGAACTCAAGGGGAGAGGGGGTGAATGGAGAGCATATGATTTATCATGTACTTGAATTCTTTCTGCTTCAGAGAGTTCTAAGTGGACGGCAGTGGGCGTGCGTCAAATGTGTGATATACAGGTCATTAATTATCGAAATTTGTGTGCTGATGAAATTGCGGGATAACGCATTCAGCCAGCTGTTGCCTGTCAATCGGAATATTTTGTTTATATGGTAGGAGAAAGAAAATGTAGAGCTGCCTTGCACCTGCTGCTAACTTGCCATCGATTTTTGCACTTTTTTAACTTGAACATGGAAACAGTATGGTATTTTTTCACTTTATTATCATATATATTTATAAAATGTGGTTTTGACAACATTGGCATTTACATTTTTTAGATTAATTTTACCTGCCTTTGTTTCATATGTCTAGAAGAATGTGGAGGTAAAAGATCAATCCAGATTTGTACTGGTATCCCTTATAATTGAAACAGTGTTAGTAATGGAGGTACAATTCATTAATATTTCAAGCCTGTGTATCCAGTTGCAGGGCATGGTGGCCAAAGCCTACAATGGCATTATGGATCACAAGGCAGAAAGCTCATACACGCACTCACATTCACTCAATTTAGTGTTTTCTGTTAACCTAATATGCACATCTTTGAGAAACCCAGAGTATCCATCACAGACACAGAGACAACTACACTCAGGCAGTGTCCAGTTTCATGGAGTCATGAAGGATCGACACTAACTAATAAACTGAGTGCCACCCTGGAGGTATTATTTATAATCAATATTGGCAGATTTTCTGATAGGAAGAATGTTAGATGCCTTACAACCCGATATTTTCATTATTTTTTGTCATCTTCTAGTCTCCACTTTTATTTTATCTGTTAAAGCTATGCATTTCTTGTTCATAGTGTACGGAGTAGGATAATCCATCAGATTCTCCTTTCCACCCTTCCTGACTCTGGCATCACAGGAGTTTGAGTCCTGCCTCTTGCGTATTGAATCAGGCAAGCAAGGATTGGTGCTATCATCCATCCATCCATTCATCCATTTTCCAACCCGCTGAATCCGAACACAGGGTCACGGGGGTCTGCTGGAGCCAATCCCAGCCAACACAGGGCACAAGGCAGGAACCAATCCAGGGCAGGGTGCCAACCCACCGCAGGACACACACAAACACACCAAGCACACACTAGGGCCAATTTAGAATCGCCAATCCACCTAACCTGCATGTCTTTGGACTGTGGGAGGAAACCGGAGCGCCCGGAGGAAACCCACGCAGACACGGGGAGAGCATGCAAACTCCACGCAGGGAGGACCCGGGAAGCGAACCCAGGTCCCCAGGTCTCCCAACTGCGAGGCAGCAGCGCTACCCACTGCACCACCGTGCCGCCCTGCTATCATCCAGTTTCATGGATATTTTTGTTCCCTCCAGAGGACCATATGGTATCAGCTAGAAGCTCTGCATGTCTTACTGATATTGCAATTTACATAAAAGAATGCTATCTCAAGCTCAACATAGAAAAGATGGAACTCCTTATTATCTCAGCTCACCTATCTATTCAACACTCCATCTCTGTTCAGCTCAGCTCACTAACACTAATACTGTCCAAGTCAGTATGCAGCCCTCATGCAGTGATTGATGACCAGCTGTCCTTCACTAACCATATTTCAGCTACTTTTCAGTCTTGCATATTCACAGTATACAACATTTGGAAGAGAGTATGTAGCACAACTCCTGGTCCAGGCTTTGGTCTTATCACATCTGCACTACTGCAACTCTCTGTTGACACGACTACTACCATGTGTTCCAAAGCTGCCTCAGATGATTCAAAATGTTTAGCCAGATGTGGTGGGCACATGTCAACTCCTCTACTCAGATCACTACATTGGCTTCCTGTAGTGGCACGTATTAAGTTCAAATCATTGATGCTTTCCTACAGTGTAGTCAATGGGTCAGCACCTATGTACATGGAGACACTGGTAAGGTCCATTCAGGTCTGCTGATGATGAATGGCGTCTGGTGATGGTACCACCACATGGCATCAAATCTCAATCCAAACTGTTTTCTGTGCAGGTCTTAGTTGGTGTAACAAGCTGCCCACCTCCATTTCAACTGCTGAATCCCTCAATATGTTTAAGAAGCATTTGAAGACTCGATGAAACTCTGTCTAATCGATAATAGTTTTGATAGGCTCTTGTAACTAAAAAATTTCAGCTTGCTTGTATTTTGTTCGAAGCTCTTCACTTGTGATGATCGATTTTCTAAACTTGCCCTGTAACACCTGTTCCCAAACAGTCCACCAGACTGATGTTTATATTCGATTATGTTGACCTCTTTTCTAAGTCACTTTGCATAAAACCATCTGTAATGCTAATAAATGTTAATGGAAATTGTTTAATGAAATATTTTTGTTGGCTGCCTTACTTTGGCGAGCACAGCGGAGAGCGGCAGTGGTTAACTTTGCTGTCTCATAGGTCCAGGAGACACTTTTTGAATCCTGCTAGGATTTTGAATTTTTTCACAGTGTATGTCTGTGGATTTCTCTAGGTACTTCCATATATTAGCGGGTTCCTGACTCTAAATTGGAGCTTATTGAGACAGTGAACTCATTGATACCGATAATAAGCTCAGGTGACACTGGAACAGATGAACAGATATAGAAAATGAATGGGTGATTGCTATATACAGTATGTTAGACTGGTATTTCGTCCAGTATCTGATGAATCTTGCATCCTGGTCCTGCTTGTGTACTGAAAATTATGCAAGCTTTGCTCCTCTGTTGTGATGAACCAAGCTGAATGTATTCTTACAGCAGCCATCCAGCTTTTCAGAGCCTTCACTAGTGCAAACATCTGGATGGAGGAGATGTCACAAGATCAGAAAATGAAGTAGTGTGAGCAGTAAGGGGTGCCACCGAGCCTACAAACCCCAACCAGTTGCAAAAATACAATAAACACAGCCAAACAATCACAATCTTGTCTCCTTCTCTCCTCCTGTGAGTTTCACCCGCTGCCTTGTGACTCTGACTCCCTGAGGTATGGCAGCTGGATCCAGGAGTCCTTCTGGTGGCACATTGTGGCTTCTTGGAAGTACCTCCAGGTCATACAGAAACCAGGGAGGACCTCCCCCGACAGCGCACTCCATCGTCACCCAAGGACCCCTACAGAGCTGTGCTTCTGGACT
Organism: Erpetoichthys calabaricus; assembly: GCF_900747795.2. Taxonomy (NCBI): domain Eukaryota; kingdom Metazoa; phylum Chordata; class Cladistia; order Polypteriformes; family Polypteridae; genus Erpetoichthys; species Erpetoichthys calabaricus. The sequence goes on along the minus strand of NC_041396.2, from coordinate 214,421,716 downwards.
CCAATTCCCATGCAGCCCTGCAGGTGTCCAAACTGGGACTCCTTGCGAGGGACACTGCCACCTATTGATTTGGGGGTTGAACTGCTCCCTGCTTCTAGCTCTCACGAGTCCAACTTTACTTCCAACATCCCAGCCAGGAGGCAATTATAAGAGCAAAAAAATCCTCCTCAATCCTGGCCGGGATGCCTATCCATCCTTCTGGGCACTTACTGCAACCTGTGGCTGATGATATCACATACTATAACATCACTGTCAGCCAAATGGCTGACAATGGTGCCCATTAGAAGAAATGCTAAACAATATGGCAGCAAAATAAAAATAAAAAATATAAAGGTAAAAATCAATAAATAAAAAATAATAACAACTAGTAACAATTAATAGTCATAAAAAATGGTGTCCACAACAATAGGTCAGCACCAATAATGCCAAAGCTCTCCAGTCCCACATCATACTTGGACCCAGAACATTTAAAGAAGGTGAAGAATAGATAGTTGTGATACAGTAAGTAGTCATGAGAGCAAACCGATGCCCCCTTTATGTTAAGGTTAGCACTAGAATACAACTAAATGTGATGGCATGACCAGAAGAAGAGTCATTTTAACAAGCAAGTGCTCCTAACCAGATGACGTCTTAAAAACCAGATGACTTGTGTTTTGCATCAGGAGTGTTTGCAGATATAATATTCCTAGATGACATTTATACCTGAAGTGTACCTCCAGTGTTAGCATCGCGTACAGACAGAGATCTGATTTCCCTTTCCCTTTTTTTTTGTAGATAAACATTTACTTGTGCTGCATGAGGCTGCTGTTTCCAACCACCTTCAAATGTGGTTTGAGTGATCCAATCACAAGTGCATGTTCATCTCATTTTTAATGTGGTCAATGGCTATCTGTTGTAATTGGATCACCAAAAATGCAAGCGAACAACAGGAGCTTAGTGGTCCTGAGAGACAGGGTTCTCTTTTAATGCAGAGCTTGTGCTACATACAGTATTAGTGATCTGCTGCGTTAACAGTTTCCCTTAATAAATTACACTATTGATATTTTTGTTTGTCTGCTTTCTTGTTTGTACATTTAAGTCCCATCAGACAAAAAACGACTTTCACTACTCATGTTCTTTAATTGCTGATTTGCTGTTTCGGCTAACTGCATGTTATGGATGTGGAGAAAGGCATTTGAGTCATGTTTACATTATATACTGTTGAGTCCATGCTCAGCAGTAAACATAACACAACTTTAACACTGAAATTAGAATGTGAAATATAATAAATACATTACATATTCAATTTGGTGAAGGTCTCTATTCACACTACTCCTAAGCACAGGATAATGCAAGATCAGAAAACTGAATGAAGATTGTTACCCTTAAATATAATGATGTAATATAAGAATAATAATGAAAATTAGAAATATATATCACATATTTGAAAGGAAGGTTAGGTATTGAATACTCAGACCACAATAAAGTACAGATCATTTAGTGAATTTCATTGTTTCCAACAAAGGCAAATACTTTAAGAATTATAAAAGCAATCCAAGATCGATATTGCAAAGGCGGGCCAAGATTACAAAAACCAGAAATGTAAGGAGTAATTAACAGAAGACTTTATTTTAGAGTTACACTGCACTAAACTGACAAACTCTAGCTGAAAAAGAAAAGGAAGCTGTGATAAGCAAAACTGGGGCAAGAACACAAGCTGAAGCTGATGCCACCACAAACTGCAGTGATCCTGCAAAATAGTCCATTCAGGTGACTGAGGTTCCAATTATTGCTGCATCCCAGAGCAGTTTACAACAATTGAGCCCATCCTAGAAAAAAATAAGATGCGAATAAAAGTAAGACATCTCTATACAGTATATATAAAATCCCACGTCTGTCTGTCTGTCTGTTCACTTTTCACGAGAGAACTACTTAACGGAGTTAGGGTTTTTTTCTATAATTTGCTTGAACATTCCAGTTGATTTTGCAACTTCTCTCATTGTGCTATGTATCATAGTTCGCTTGCAGTACTGATTTATTTGCGTGAATCCGAGAGACTTGCAGTGGGCTGAGGGCAGGGGAGTGGGGCGCTCCTCACTCACGCGCCAGCTTTGGGGCATGTTACTTACTTGTGCTTAGCTAGCGAACGAGAGAACTACTTAACGGATTTAGATCGTGTATTTTTTCTATAATATGCTTGAACATTCCAGTTGATTTTGTGACTTCTCTCATTGCACTAAGAATCGTAGTTGGCTTGCAGGAGCGATATATTCGCGCTAATCCGAGACAGAGTCTATGGGCCAAGGGAAGGGGGATGCGTGACGTCAGGAGTAGGGAGCTGGGCAGGACCTTCCTCACTGTCCTTTTTCACTAATACGTGGGCGAAACTGTCTTAACACTAGAATAGTTTGTGACATCCCATGACCCTGAATTGGATTATGAATGAATTTATACTTTTTAGGTTCAATATGAAAAGATTACAGAACAGAATAATGAATAGGAACAGGAAGCATATGAATAATGAATGGAAAGACTAAGGCACTTACAGCAATTCTTTGTTTTTCAGCAGTTTCTAATGCTTAGCTCAGAAGTTTCTTACAGTGTGAATTTGTTGTCTGGTTTATATGGGTTCATCTTTACTCTGTTTATTAAGATTGTGAAAGATAGAGGCCCTGTCGACCCCTTGAACCCTCAGATGAGACGTCAGACACCAGATAAAAGTCCAATATGACTTTATTTTATAATAATAATGTGCACCAAGCACTCTACACTCCACTATACTCATATAAATCAATACAATAATACAATCAATAATTAATCCTCCACTCCCAGACGCGTTGCCACCCTTCCACCCAGCTCAGCTCAATGCTCTGGTGTTTCACTGTCCTTTTTATAGTCCTTGACCATGGAAGCGTTTTCACCCTCTCTGTCCATGTGACCTAGAACACTTCCGGGTCAGATAAAAAATTCTTCTTTTCTTCACCCAGGAAGCACATTGTTCCCTTTGTCCATGTGAATCTGAAGTACTTCCTGGGCGTAAGGCAAATAGTCTCTGTGCCTCCCTGCAGCGTCCTCTAGTGGGCCCCAAGGTATCCAACAGGGCTGAGAATAAAAACTACATTGTCCAGTATTCCCTGCTGGCATTCGGGGCACCTTCATGCTGAAGGAAGGGCTCCACTTGGTGGCCTGGGGGTGTTGGCCGGGATGACATGCCGGCCATATCCCACAGATGTAACTTTTAACAAGTCTTCAAAAATTTTATTTTGTGTAACAGTGTGGGCATCTGAGTGAGTTTGCCCTGTAAATGCCTGCTGCGCCAATGTAGTGTTCAATCCTGCCTTATGTGTGACAACGCAGGAATAGGAATTGGGCATTCATATTGTGCAAAAGATCTTTCTGTTTATAATAATAATTATTCAATTTTATATATTGTGTCCACTGAAGGCTGGTTTTAACTATTTCATATATTAAAATAATATCACTGGCCTAATGTTCTTAAATAAGATGATTTATAGAGGAACACACCTGTTCTTTGAAACCAAAAATGCAGAAACCAGCCCTACAGCACAATATTCTGCTTAACTTAATTCACAATTTCTCCAATTTTCTTTCTTTTTTTTTTACAGACGCAACTTTCCCAGGCCTTGAATGGCATATCTGATAAAGCAAAGGATGCAAAGGAGTTCTTAGTGCAGTTAAAAAATTTACTGCAACAGATTCAGGTAAAGTAAATAATGGTCTGTAAAGTGAGCAGTTCATTTTTAATGTTTCTTTGTGTCTTCAACAGCTGGGTGATATTTGATTTTTCCTATAATGATAAAACCTTAAATTATTATCATGAGAGCCAGATTTATTTATTTTTTTTTATTTTAGACCATTGCTAATCCTAAATGTGACATTTCTATACTAGAAATACTTGAGATGCTGAAAACATAAAAATTCACACATCTGCTCAAGCATAACACAAATGGGGCTTAGCCTTAAGGTATTTTGGTTCTCTAAAGATACTTGGCTCTTGTCTCTGATGCTTGGTGGAGCATCCAGCTACAGACTGGCACCCTCAGACCTCACGTGTGATGTGTTCTCAGTCAGAGCTCACTGTCAGAAGGAATGCAAGTGGACTTTCTGAACACACTACACCAGCCTTTACAACCTATGAAAACTAATACTTTGAAAATGCTCTCCTGTCCTGAATACTACAGTATTTCAGTACGGATGGGTGAAAATTGAGATTTCTAAAAACGCAGACTCCTTTGTTGCAGAGTTGACAGGTCCCTGAAAAATTTAGAGCCCAAGGACATCTTAAAAATAGTGAATTTGTCCAAAAAAAGAGTCCACTGCCTGAAGTAGATACAATGACACACTAGAAAGTGGAGGGCAGCGTCAGAACAAGAGGGCTACTTACATATCATCAAAGTCCCATTCCTCTCAGAAATATTTCAGAGTGATAGAATGGGTATATACTATCATACAATGGGGGGGGGGGGGTGGCTATCCTCTTAAGAGATTTTACAACAGTAAAGAACATATACAAGTGTGACTAGCAAGGGAAGGGGTGCTGGATGGATGAAAAACATAAAAACATGGTGCGATGGTAAGGGGTTGAAAAATAGCCCAAAATACCATGTTGTTTTTCAAAAAGTAGCCCAAGTCACTGAAACTCTTAAAAACTCTTTTTTTCCCGGACAGCAGTCAAAATATCCCAATTGGGCAAGAAAAATGCCGACCTGGCAACATTATCTGGTTGGTTCATACCTATAATGAGGCTCTTCCCTGATTGGATCCTACTCATTACACTCTTTTACTCTCTGATTGGTCACCCTTCACGGAAGAGAAACATATTTCTGCATAGCAGGGATAGAAGTGTTGCTTTCCATGGCCCTTGCTGTGTTGCTTACCCATAGGCATCCAAATTACATTTTGTGAGATCTTTAGAAATAGTCACTGTGCATGACAGAGCTGCCAGTTGTACAGATGATTAAACTGTGCTTGTGATAAATTTCTAACATGACAGAAATTCTTCTGATTATGCGACAGCCCCGTTGTAAAATCCATTTAGGCACTGCAATCACTCTCATACTAGATGTGAAATGACTGATGAAGCTGAACTTCAGGCCGACTCAGAAAAAAAGTCAGTGTCTGGCTTAAAATGTGCTAAAATACCACAGCATATGTCTATTTTAAAGACGTCTATGCTGCACACATGCCCAGTGTAGGCAGACGATTACATAATATGAGTTTTTGGTCATTTTAATGTGAGCAGAGATCTTTTTGTTACAATTTGAATGAAAATGTAGTAGTGTGAATGTAGCCTAGGAAGGGCAGCCCTCACCATTTAGTATAGAAAGTCTTAGAAGTGCAAGTTCTAAATCTTAAAAGTAATAACTATAAAATTAACTATGCGTCTGTTTTCTATTTATGTGGTTCCATATTTAATGCTGTTTTAAAATTTGACTGTTTATGGCTAACCTGCTTTTTATTACCCTGTATGCTGTTTCTTTTTCTCCGTCTCACAGATAATCAATTCAAAATTTGTAACATAATCATAGTAATATAAATGTGATTAATCAGTGTTATTATTGCCTATTGGAAATAACTCTCCTGATTAATTCAAAAAGTTATAAGGACTAGGAATTTGTTATGTTAAGGTAATGTTTTGTTTTAAACTATGATGTTCATACAACTCAACTTTATTGATAAAAGACGCCATAGTACTGGAGGAGTAATGATTAATAATAAACTTTAGCCAAATTGAAGAAATAAAGTCAATGTTTTATTTCATTAAAGATGTACAGACTTGACTAATTGTTTTTGTATACTGTCCTCAAGGTATTCCACACATCCTTTAATAAATGAATCAGTTAGTTTCTATGTATTTTTACAGGAAAATGGAGTAGAGTTTGAAGCCTGTCTTGTAGCACAATGTGATGCACTTATTGACGCCCTAAACCGGCAAAAAGCCAAGCTGCTCACAAAAGTGACAAAGGAACGGGAATATAAACTAAAGGTTAGTAGATTGGTATTTAAGCAGTTACATATATTGTTGTAAAGGCCAGAATTAAGCAAATGAAGCCCTGTGTGGTTTCAATAATGAACAAAACATTTGTGCAGTTTAAAAGACTTCCAATGCAGAAAATGACAGTTTTCTTGGGCAATAACTAGCAACCGTCTTTTTTATACAGAACCAGGTCTATAAGATAGTCTACTTTATTTTGATTTTTAATAAAAGAAGAGTAGATATTATCAGCTTGAACTATTTGTAATTTGTAAAGAAACATTACTTAAAAGAAAGCTTGAACTTCAGTTAAGTGTAATGAAATACTTCAGCAGTTAGTGCTACTAGCTCACCTGTCCACCATTCTGGATTCAAATCCTGGTCCCAGTCACTGTCTGTGTTTATTGTGCATGTTCGTCCATGTCTTTGTGGATTATTTTGTTAATTTTACTCACACACCTCAAAGAAATGCATGTCCTATTAACTGATGATTCTTCATTAGTTCTATGTGAGTGTAGGTTTGTGCATGGATGGACCATCCAACACTTTTTCCTGTCTTGTATTCAATGATTATATTAGAGATTAGACAGGAGTACCAGTGGACTATGATGTTTGCTGATGAAATTGTGATCTGTAGCGATAGTAGGGAGCAGGTTGAGGAGACCCTGGAGAGGTGGAGATATGCTCTAGAGAGGAGAGGAATGAAGGTCAGTAGGAACAAGACAGAATACATGTGTGTAAATGAGAGGAAGGTCAGTGGAATGGTGAGGATGCAGGGAGTAGAGTTGGAGAAGGTGAATGAGTTTAAATACTTGGGATCAACAGTACAGAGTAATCGGGATTGTGGAAGAGAGGTGAAAAAGAGAGTGCAGGCAGGGTGTAATGGGTGGAGAAGAGTGTCAGGAGTGATTTGTGACAGACGGGTATCAGCAAGAGTGAAAGGGAAGGTCTACAGGATGGTGGTGAGACCAGCTATGTTATATGGGTTGGAGACGGTGGCACTGACCAGAAAGCAGGAGACAGAGCTGGAGGTAGCAGAGTTAAAGATACTAAGATTTGCTTTGGGTGTGATAAGGATGGACAGGATTAGAAATGAGTACATTAGAGGGTCAGCTCAAGTTGGACGGTTGGGAGACAAAGTCAGAGAGGCGAGATTGCATTGGTTTGGACATGTACAGAGGAGAGATGCTGGGTATATTGGGAGAAGGATGCTAAGGATAGAGCTGCCCGGCAAGAGGAAGAGAGGAAGGCCTAAGAGAAGGTTTATGGATGTGGTAAGAGAGGACATGCAGGTGCTAGGTGTAACAGAGCAAGATGTGTGGCAACCCCTAACGGGAGCAGCCGAAAGAAGAAGAAGAAGAAGAAGTATTCAATGCTGTCACATGAGACTCGAGAATGTTAGGTTATGTAAATCCTGACAGAAGTGAAGCTAAAATGCTGCTATTTTTCAGTTCTCCACTACACTTGGTGTTCCTTTTGGAATCTCTCTATTCATTGCTAATGTATATTTGAAATGTCAGCACCTATGGTAATGTCTGATGTCATCTGGCTGGAGCTAGTTTTATAATTTATTCATTAAAGGTCATGTCTCGGTCACAGACTTCATTTACATAATCTTAGTGAGTTGTGAGAAGTTGTGTAATCTGACATCTCCAGCGACTCATTCCAAGCTTTCGATGACTCTTCTCAACGTAATGAAATTGTGGTGGCATGCTTGTGTGTGTGTGTGTGAGTTGACAACCATTGAGTTCCTTCCTGAAGAGCAATGCATATGATGCAGCTACAAGGAATAAGGAAAACTGGTGTTTTGGATATCGCAAACAGAAGAGAGGCATCTCTGTCTGTTATCTCATGTTGTACAATCTGTACCATGACAATATGGAAAAAAAATGGCAGAGATGGTGGCTGAATTGGCTGTACTTTTAAGCACTAGTACATCTCTGGCTGTGACGGGCAGTCCATTATTGGCTGTCAGAGAAAAGGGGCAATTGTGAGACTGTGCATGGAAACTTGTCAGGAAGTCACGTAATTCTAAGTGTATGATCTGATACTCTCATATGACAAGATTAGCAACTCATTCGTCAAGTTTGATTTCCCCTCCTTGCTGGAAGTCATGACATCAACTTCAGTTATAGCCTGAAGTAAGGAAGATTATTTCACGTTTCACACTGGTCAGGTTCTATGTGTTCTTAGCAAGTCCACAGTGTGTCTGTTTGGAATTCTCTCTAGCTACACCAGTCTTCCACTCACATCTCCTAAGACTTGCAGGTTAGGTTAGTTGATGGCTCTAATTTCGCCCCAGTTTGAGTGTGTGTATGTGAGTGGCCCCTGTAGTGCACTTTTGTCCTGTCCAGGTTTATTTCCTGCCTTATATCCAGTGCTGCTGAGTGGGCTTCAGAATGATTGACTTAAAACTTGAAATAGGCAAAGATCTTTGGAAGGTGCATTAACAAAATGATGTTCGGATTAAGGTGTTTACAGTCGCAAGCACAACTGACTACTTCTATTAATAAATTGACCTGCTTTAAATTAACTAAATGATGTGTTTATTTATCCATCAAGTACTTCAGTTCACAATCACGGTGTTACGTGACTTGCAAGATAGTAGCCCTTTCTGGATGGGTCATCATTCTTCCCAGGGCAACTAAAATTCATCTGTTTGTCCATTTCAAGGTTGCATAGAACTGGAGCTTCTCAGAGAAGCACTGAACACCAATACTCACTGAGTTTGTTGCTCCATTAAGACTGTGTACAGTAGAAGCTCCAAGACAGACAGATAAACACACTTGTGTGTCACAATCTGATCTGTGTTTTAACTTAATACAGACTTTCTGTATGTTTTATGGCAGGTATTATCATGTTCAGAGGTGCCCCACCTTCAGATACAAAATGCTGGCTGAAGCAGGGTTATCATCAGTCTTGTCTTGTCTTTTTATTGTGTAGATGGTTTTGTTTTAGTTAAAGCTAGGTTACATCAAGGATCATCATTAAGCCCATATCTTTTTACTCTAGTTATGCATGTTATTATTAGGAACATAATAGTTCAGGCCTGCAGTGGGTTGGCACCCTGCCCGGGATTGGTTCCCGCCTTGTGCCCTGTGTTGGCTGGGATTGGCTCCAGCAGACCCCCGTGACCCTGTGTTCGGATTCAGCGGGTTGGAAAATGGATGGATAATAGGTCAGGCCCCATGGTGCATGCTATTTACAAATGACATTGTGCAATGTGGCACCACTAAGAATAGTGGAGAAGAGCCATGGAAGATAGAGGCCGTAAAACTAATAGGAAAATATTTAAAGAACAAGAATACGATAGAGAAGTTAACCCCGAGAGAACAAGCCTTAAAAGGGTGGAAATGTTCAAATATCTAGATCAGCAATAAATGAGGATAGAGAGCTAGATCTAGAATTGCAATCAGGTTGGAAAAATTGAAAAAAGGCATAGGAATTGTTATGTGACCGAACAATGCACAAGTGAAGGATAAAATGTATAAAACAGCATTGTTGTATTGGTCAGAATCCTAGCCTAGGATTATCTTAACATCATCATAGGCCCCTGGGCAAAGTAGTGCACTGGGGCTCCTGTTTTGATAATAACACAAACATACATAGGCATCAGAAACATCGTGGGCCTCTATGCTCCTGGGGCCTCCAGCCAGTGCCCATTATGCCCATACATTAAGCTAAAAAGGTGCATGATAAGAAACTGGATGCTAAAGAGATGAGGATGCTGAGATGGAAGTGTGGGGTAACAACGCTTGATAAGATCAGGAATGAGAGAATCAGAGATACAAGTTGGGGAAGTCTCACAGGAGAATACAGGAAATAAGTTTACTGTGGTATGGTCATATCATGAAAAAAAAGTTCAAACATGTGGGGAGAAGAATCATGGATTTGAAGTTGCTGGGATGGAGGAGAAGAGGATAACCCAAGAGAAAGTGGGTGGACTGTGTGATGGGGAATCTAAGGGAGAAAGGGGTGTCGGGCAAGGAAGCATACAATAGACAAGAACAAAGGAGGCTGGTTTCCAAACAAAATCCCGTAAAGTGTACTAGCGCAAAGGAACTAATTTACAGTATGATGCCCTGAGCTTAGGGTATAGATGTGTTATAGGGACATAATCAGAGGCTCTTTTTTTAAGTATTTGTGTTTCTATGAATGCAGCTGATTTAAAATATTTGATCAGATGTTGGAGTATTGAACACATGGCTGGAAGTATCAGTCTACCTCGGGAGATGCTATTGCAGATTGTCCAATTTAGTTATGCCAAAATGGTGAGAAAAATTCAACTTTGGCACAGCTGAAAATCAGAGGGAATGGAGGCGGTAACACTTCTTGCTTTAAATTAAACTATTCATTTTTATAGTTCATTAGATGTACCACCCGCCTATGCAGACCTCCGCGTTATTGTTTGCAGTGTACCATGCAATGTATATTACTCTGTTATATGCCGTTTGGCATGGAATTTGTAAAAGCAGTGATGTGCCATCTGTTGGAAAGACAGAGACATAGCAACCATTTTGACACACAGACACTTGTCCTTTTATTAAGTGCATTGCCCTTATTGTAGTAGTGCACTTGTAACTTTTTAACCCAGTGGTATGCAATTATTTTGTAAGGACATGACAGATCTAATATTAATTCAGTTCAATTTTATTGTCCCAATAAGGAAATTTGTGTTGTCAGCAGGTTTTACAGAGAGACCATGACATTCACATTTAAAAACACTTCAGAAAGAACACTGCCATCAAACATAAACTTAGAACAAATGAATATAATATAGCAGTGAGCATAATGCTATGGTAAAACAGTAGATACAGTAAAACATAGACATAAAAGTTGACCCAACATTTAGATGTGACTGATAACTGGTGCAAATGCTAACTGTTCATCCTATGATTCGAGCCTGTGGATGTTTTTAAAATTGAACTCATGTTGAATTGTAATAGAGGCCAGAATGAAACATTATTTGAACAGTTAGTTTTGTAATTGGAACATTGAACCAGCAACCTGATGGCATCAACTGACATTGAGAATGTAGTGGTTGAGTCCCATCTGACAAAATTCACTCTGCTTTCCGTAATTCTTGATTATGAAATAGGCCTGTGTGATTGGATTGTTGAGACCTTGTAATTTTACCGTTCCATTTTATAATTTGATTCATTCCATTTTTATTGCTGATATTAAGCTTGATAGATTCAACTGAATTTTGATAAGCACGTCTTAACCATAGGTGTATTTATGAATATCTCCGTGCATTTCTATCCATCTTTCATATTGGTGCCCAAAGGAGTGTACCTTACAATACACAATAGGCATCCTTGTAAATACCCTCACCCTTTCAGTAGCCATCATCTTTGAATTCTTGGCAGCTAACCAAGTTATTACTTTCTTTTAAGGGACCTGCTGACTTCTGGCATGTTATGTTGAATTCTAATTTTGTCCAAGAAATATCTTATCATTTTCATAACGTTACTACTGTAGGAGATTCTTTTGTAAACACTTCTAAATGCTTTGTGCTGTTGGGAAAATGTAAATGTTCTGTCAAAGTAATATAAAGAATCAATATACAGTAGTATGCTTTTAGAAGGTGTGCACTTATGATATCAAAATGGAACAGAAAAAAACATGTTACCATTTCCAATAGAAAATAACTGAATAACGGGCGGTATGCACTAAATGCACAAAATAAAGTGTTCATCCCTGTGGAATTATTGATGCCAGTTGTTAATGTGCATTACAGCAGTAGCAGGACACATTTTAATACACTCTCAGATCACTTCAGTTAAAAGTCTGCCATTACCTTGATAGCAACTCTGGGGGAGAGTAGTGTCTGCGCCAAAATAGATCTGATTGTGAAGAGAGCAATATTAGGTCAGAAAAATCAACAAAGTAACGTGTGTGCTTCATTTTTTAGAATGCTCCGAGCCTTTCATTAAAAGCTGGATGTTAAATATTTTTTATTAGTTGTATCGGTAATGTGTGTGTGACTGAGAGAGACCGGCTGTCTAAAGGCTAACTTGGGAAAGCAGCTCAGATTTCCAGACTGCATTGCACAAAACCACACGGACAGTTTTGTGGTGTGCAAGAGCAAAAAAAGTTGTTTTTCTTGAGCCAACTTCACCCTGGAAAGATTGTGTGGAGGACACCAACAAGGGCCTGTTATGAAGTCTTTGATGTCTAAAATATGTTAGAAAGGTTAGAGTGCAAACTGCATACCCACTTGAGGGGGCTACAAAGAATTTGCAGACGGGTCTGTATGTTAGGGGCTTAGCCTGTTCAGTATTAGTGGTAGAAGTAGTATTGTTACATGTACAGGGAAATTCTTATTTGGATGTCCAACGAATGTGCAACATGACGTCACTCTCTGATGCCATGATAAACAATACTGTGTTGAAAGATAGAAATTTGTTTTATTCAATTGATTTCAAAACACAAACCAGCTTAGCTGATGTCCTCCTTACCCCACCTGGAGGAAATTCCACACAGACATCCAAGGAACTTGTTGACACATTACCTTGTATCTGTAGTTCTCACAGATACGTATAAGACAAGGACCATCAAAGTTATCCTAGAGGTTACAGAGAAGACTTCAAGATATTTTGTAGGTCAAAATAAATGATCCATGCATATCACAGGCAGCGGTAAACAATGAATTTCCATTGGGACAAGTGTTCTTGCATGATGGTCTTCATTTTGAGTTCTCATTGTCAATGGGTATGTACAAGAGAAACACCAACAAAGATGAAGATAACTATGAATCTAGGGAAGTGTTTAGCAGTATGCTCATGTTACTGTCACACAATGTATTGGTGTTTCTTATAATTTGTTTAACTCTTGCGGGGCTGAATATTTTTTTCCAAAAAATGCAATTTTCTAAAAAGCACACAAAGCTACAGTTTCACATGTAAATCAACATAAAATGTCTGTTGCTGTGTGCTGTGGCCACCAGTTTTCAGTCTCTTGTGGCTCGAGCCACTCACAGTCGGCATGACAGCTGGCAGGGTGGCTGCCAAGTTCTCTTTGAGCGGCAGTCAAGGTCACAGTGCAATGCAATCTGGTTTGTACCTCTTGTCATTGTAAGTGATGGTCCTGAACATTGCCATAGATGATTAGCTACATGAACGTGTTCAGCACCACGATCAGCTGGGGACCGATCAGCTGATGCGGATACCTCACTTTCATTTTTTATCTCGATCTCCAGATCACTTGCATCAAAATCGGAGTCCCAACAAGTCAGAGTCCGATTCAGTGATAATATGTAAAATGGTGTCCATGGAGTATTTTCGCTTCGATCTCTCGACAAATGTCAATACCATTTTTGCTGTTGTTTGCTCTTCACTACTCACATGAGCACGGGAAATCTCGGTCAGACCAACCAAGCTAATTTTCCTTCTACCAAAGACAGTCAAACTAAAATGTCAGTGGGTTTTGTCACCGTTTACAGTTGATTACCGCCCTTAACCCCTCCTGCTGACAAAAGTTGACATCTGCCCTAAAAGAATTAATTATCTGGCCTACAAAGATTTCTGTAAAATTCATAAATAGCTGTCTTCTTAGCCATAGCTTTTAAGGATTATTTTTCTTTTTAATTTACCCTTTTCTGTAGTGGAAACCTTGCAGGATGGTGTCTGTTGTTGAAAGCCATAAAGCACCAATTGATCTCACAAATTGCATGTCTGATGGTGTACCTTATTGAAACCGAATATTGTCCAAGGCTGGTGAGGATTATTGGACTAGGGCTAAGCTGGGTGAGCTGATGAGTCAAGGATTGGAGCAATAAACATGTTGGCGATACTTTTAGCACTATAATAATCTGGCTCATTGCTGTGGAGCTTTGGCTGGCATGATAGTCTAGAAAAGTGGAGTCTTCTAAATGTTATTGCTATGCTCCAGGTCTGCAGAATTACAGACAGACAGAAAAGTTTGCCTTTAATACACATCCTTTGTTCAGCTGGTTATTATATATCTGGGGTTATGTCAGAATGAAAGCCATTTTTGAAAAAGCTGAGGTCACATTGTAGGTACGGTTTTCCAGAAATCACGTGGGGAGGTTTAAGGCCAAGTGAAAGAGGATTCCATGAATGGCCTGTTTTGGCATTAAAACTAAGCACTGCATGAGAAAATGAGTACACCTCCTAAAAAGTGTGTTGTCTTATTGTATATGAAGGTACTGAAAAGTTACTCTCCTTTCACGTCTATCATTAGATTAAGTGATTTAAGGTAATAAATAATAATGAAAGATTATACTGTGCAATATTTCCTCATCTGAAATCAACCGAATGCAATCTCCTTGGAAAGAAAAAAAAGTGCACCCTGGCCTGGATGCGCTTTGGAAGTTAAAACATTATTCAAGTGTTTATTGTAACTGCTCCTCCACAAAGAAGTACTTCTGGGGTGTGATGTTTACAAGCTTTCTTCCTAGAATGCCCTGCTTCAAGGACCCTGGCAGCTTTTGGATCCAAAGTTGTTCTAAATACCACAATTCTGATATGGATTTACTCAAGTGTTTTGGATCATTGTCTGCTTTTATTGTTCCATTTTGTCTCCTTGTTTTTGACAAGATGGCTTAACCTCTTGTCCGGATGTTGTTTGGTATGTTGAAGAATCATTGACTCAGCAACCTTCTCAAGCCCTGAGGCAATAAAGCAGCCCCAAAAACATAAATTACCCACCGTCATGCTTTGTAGTTGGTTATGAGGTTCTGAAATCGCCTTTGTTTGTACATGGCCTGAATTTGGCAGGACGCCCTTGTCTTTGCAGATAATCTTCTTGTAGATAATCCTTATCATATGGTGGAATGATTGATTTTTAAACTCTTTGGAATTATCTTCATAACTAATTCCAGACACGTGCTTTTTGTTTCACATGGCATCTTAACTTTTAGTAAAATGCTTATTCTTATGATGAGTTAATTGCTTTCATATATGATGTGAATTGTATTGAACTGTCCCCATGCTTGAATAGCAAACAAAGAGGGCAAAGTGTAAAATGCCTTTAAAGAGTCACTAATGTCATACATACAAGTACAAATATAAAAAGGGGTTTTTATCATAAAGATATGATAATATGACATGGAAAGCACAGAGCATAAAAACATTTAGGACAATGCCTTACCAGTGACCTAAACTTCCAAACACCTCACCTATACATGAGGACATCCTTCCCTTAAAGATCTCAGCAACACTCCTTATTCACACCCTGCCTCTCCTCCTTCTCCTCCTCCTAATCCCACCAATTGAACCCCTGCCAATTATTCAACTCCCAATTTCAAGTTAACCAGCCTGTTGGGAGAGGACTGGCTTTACACCACTGGCCCTGGAGCCACTTCTGGAGTCACGTGTGCTGCATAGGAGCCTAACTGCACAGAGTGGCCACTTACAGGCCCAGTCTAATGTTTAAGGAGATGGGCTTCTCCCAAGATGCCTATCCTTTCCAGTAGGGACCCATAAATAATCTAAAGAACCTAGATATTACTGTCATCCCACCATCATTGTTTTCCTTGGATAAATATCCCTGGGGTCATGAAATTGCTGGACAGGAGTATTCTTGATAAGATGATACATTAATCTATTGCCGGAGATTGCTGTTTTCTCACCATTATGACCTAGTAGTGCCCGTAGTGCCGCCCTAACTTTTACCACTCTGGTCCTTACTTTTGGTTTTATGAACATACAGTATTTATGCACGTATACATATGTGTGAAACAAGCTAAGATCGAGTATTTATTCATATACATATCTATCTATCTATCTATCTATCTATCTATCTATCTATCTATCTATCTATCTATCTATCTATCTATCTATCTATCTATCTATCTATCTATCTATCTATCTATCTATCTATCTATACAGGAAAACCTTGATTATCTGTCACTCAATTGACCATCAGTCTCTCTTAAATGTCTGCACCAAAGAAAAAAACACTGTGCACGCCAGCGCCTAACTATTACTGTCCTACTACTGCCGTGCTGTACGCTGTGAGTTCTGCGCATTGAAACAGCTCTCTGTTTTGCCAGTGCGAACTGTACTTCTCAGCACCAAGTCTCATGCCGCATTTTGAAATCACAGAGTCAGCTATGTACCTTCAGTTTATATAGCGTTTTGTCATTTTTCTATTTTGTTATAATTTATCTACTATACATTGTTCTGTCCGATAAACGTTAAGTGTGTGGTGCTGGAATTGTCAAAAAAAATTGAAATTTATAAACATTTACAAAACAGTGAAAATGCTTCAAGTATTGCTTCAATTAACAGAGTAGAAAGAACAACAGTGAACGAAATAAAGCGTGATTCCGACAAAATTGTAAAACGTGTTAAAAATGGAAACCACTGACGGTAGTGTTATCCTGTATTAAAGTTAATGTATTAATGTTAATGTTCTTCTGTACTGTAATTTTCTTTTTAAATTCTATTATGTTTTGTTGATACATTATGACGTGCAGGCAGCTGGTGATGCGCTGTGGGGAAGCACAAAGGGTGAAATCAATGGCGGCAAGTGATTGGACTGGGGTGAGGGAAGCTTTTGTTCTGTAAGGGGCAGACACACCTATTAGAAGATGAGTGATAGGAGAAATTAGGAGAAAAAGGAGGGTGCGGCAGAAGGAAGTTTTGAGTCAGGAGACAATAAGCAGGAATGTTAGAGTGTTGTACCGCGTTAGCCATTATAGATGTAATTTAATGGTAAGTCAAGCAAAATGATACATTGCCTGAAGAAGGGGCCTAAGTTGTTTCGAAAACTTGCATATTGTAATCTTTTTAGTTAGCCAATAAAAGGTGTCATTTTGCTTGACTTCTTATTACAAAAGTGTTAGAGAAAGATAGAATGTGAGTGGAAGGAGATAAACTGATTGATAGGGGAAGCTTTCTTTTATTGTTTTGGAGATGTGCTCTGTAACCCAGATAATGGAGTACTGTATAAGACAGGGCACTGTTTGTTACGGTAGGAAGACTTCAAGTAAAACCCATAAAACTCAAGTACCTCTGAGTTGTGTTTGCTTATATCCTGGTCGTTACAATATAATGTGAATTAATTAATTTTGTTAATCCTATATTATATTTTGTTAACATAGTTTTGTTTTGTAAATAAATACAACTATTCGCTAAACTAATGTGCTGTATATCATTTTTAAGGTAGCTGTTCTGTTATCTGTCTTTTCTCTTATCCATCATGGCCTCGGTCCTGACCCCTGATGGATAATTGAGGTTTTACTGTATTCTCAATTCACCCACAGTATTTCTCCACTCCAGTTTCTGCATTATCTTCCAATTGCTGCAAAGATCTACAGGTAGTTCAGATCTCTTGTCTTGACCCACACGTTCTACCATGGCTCTGTTCCTCAATTCTTTCTGTCTCTACTTTCACCATACATCCACACAAGGGGTCTCCATTCTACTGTAGTCTGTCTGCTCTCTGCCCTCCTACTGCGAGACAATCAAACACCAGACAGGACTTCTCAGCTCTCGCTTTCAAACTGTTGACCATCAGAACTGCTCCTAGTGTACTGATGCTCAGGTGCCTTGCATCTCTTTGCAAAGCATCTTGGGGTGGCTTGGAATTTCAGCTCCTCAGCTCTGCTGCTTTGTTTCGCCTGAGTTCCAGTTTTTCATCCAGCCCTGAAACAGACTGTAGAACTGCAGTTATTACACTCCATTTTAAGTTTTCTTCTTTACTGTTTGCTAACTTTGTACTTTGAAATCACTCCAATGTGTTCTGCATGCTGTATAATAATGTTTTTGAAAGTTATATTGGATGTCTTGGAGTTATATTGGAAATATGATATCTTAGAGTTATCTTACAATAATGAAAATAGCAATAATAATATGTCTGTAGAGCAATTTAAAGCCCAGACAACATCAATATGTTTATTATTGATTGCTTTCACCTCTTGCCCCAACCCCCATATCTAAAGACTCTTTTTCCTACAGTAGTCTGATTTATCCTTGGAATTTTGTAGATGATTTACTTCTTGATATAATTAAAAAATCAATTCAACATACAGTTAGGTCCATAAAAATTTGGACAGAGACAACTTTTTTCTAATTTTGGTTCTGTACATTACCACAATGAATTTTAAATGAAACAACTCAGATGCAGTTGAAGTGCAGACTTTCAGCTTTAATTGAGTGGGGTGAACAAAACAATTGCATAAAAATGTGAGGCAACTAAAGCATTTTTTAACACAATCCTTTCATTTCAAGGGCTCAAAAGTAATTGGACAAATTAAATAACTGGAAATAAAAAGTTCATTTCTAATACTTGGTTAAAAACCCTTTGCTGGCAATGACAGCCTGAAGTCTTGAACTCATGGACATCACCAGATGCTGGGTTTCCTCCTTTTTAATGCTCTGCCAGGCCTTTACTGCAGCGGCTTTCAGTTGCTGTTTGTTTGTGGGCCTTTCTGTCTGAAGTTTAGTCTTCAACAAGTGAAATTCATGCTCAATTGAGTTAAGATCAGGTGACTGACTTGGCCATTCAAGAATTTTCCACTTCTTTGCTTTAATGAACTCCTGGGTTGCTTTGGCTGTATGTTTTGGGTCATTGTCCATCTGTATCATGAAACGCCGCCCAATCAATTTGACTGCATTTAGCTGGATTTGAGCAGACAGTATGTCTCTGAACACCTCAGAATTCATTCGGCTGCTTTTGTCCTGTGTCACATCATCAATAAACACTAGTGTCCCAGTGCCACTGGCAGCCATGCACACCCAAGCAATCACACTGCCTCCACCGTGTTTTACAGATGATGTGGTATGCTTTGGATAATGAGCTGTTCCACGCCTTCTCCATACTTTTTTCTTGCATCATTCTGGTAGAGGTTGATCTTGGTTTCATCTGTCCAAAGAATGTTTTTACAGAACTGTGCTGGCTTTTTTAGATGTTCTTTAGCAAAATCCAATCTAGCCTTTCTGTTCTTGAGGCTTATGAGTGGCTTGCACCTTGCAGTGCACCCTCTGTATTTACTTTCATGCAGTCTTCTCTTTATGGTAGACTTGGACATCGATATGCCTACCCCCTGGAGAGTGTTGTTCACTTGGTTGGCTGTTGTGAAGGGGTTTCTCTTCACCACGGAAATGATTCTATGATCATCCACCACTGTTGTCTTCCGTGGATGTCCAGGTCTTTTTACATTGCTGAGTTCACCAGTGCTTGCTTTCTTTCTCAGGATGTACCAAACTGTAGATTTTGCCACTCGTAATATTGTAGCAATTTCTCCGATTGGTTTTTTCTGTTTTCGCAGCTTAAGGATGGCTTCTTTCACCTGCATGGAGAGCTCCTTTGACCGCATGTTGTCTGTTCACAGCAAAATCTTCCACATGCAAGCACCACACCTCAAATCAACTGCTTAATTGATAATGACATAACGACAGACTTGCCCACACCTGCCCATGAAATAGCCTTTGAGTCAATTGTCCAATTACTTTTGAGCCCCTGAAATGAAGGGATTGTGTTAAAAAAATGCTTTAGTTGCCTCACATTTTTATGCAATCGTTTTGTTCACCCCACTGAATTAAAGCTGAAAGTCTGCACTTCAACTGCATCTGAGTTGTTTCATTTAAAATTCATTGTGGTAAATTACAGCACCAAAATTAGAAAAAAGTTGTCTCTGTCCAAATATTTATGGACCTAACTGTAGCTATAGTGAGAAGGACTTGTTTTTCTTTTCTTTTTTGTTCTGGTAAATGTCTCCTCAGCTTTGACCCTTTGTGTCCACTCAATTTTTAGGTTTTGGGCATTCAAAATTTACAAAATTCTACATTAGAAGAGGCAGCATGGTGTTACAGTAGTTGGTGCTGCTGCCTTGCAAATTGCAAGCTCAGTGCATGTTTACGCCATTAGAGACTACTTGACAACTTGACGTTAGCCTAGTATGGGTGAGTTTTGGTGTGCCCATAACTATGCACTGTGTTGGACGGGTTCCTGCTTTGCACTTAATGCTACTAGGGTAAGTTTGAGCTGCCAAAGCCCTAAAATTAAGATTAAGCTGGTTCAGTAAATGGACCAATAGATGGATAGAAGAGAGAAGAATATTAGAACAAGCATAACACGTAAATGATTTTAAACTTACATTCTGTTTAAATCAGCTGCACAAAACTAACTAGAAATTGAACATGCTATGTAAAACGAAGGATTTTTGAAACATCCCAATTGTTTTATATTATTACATGCTTAAGTTTGCATGAGTGCTATACTGAACTTTTAACACAAAATAATTGTAGGGAAAATCTAACGTGAAAGTATATGGTGATTGAACTTATTTGTGAATGTAGGTCATGGTATTAGGAGCATAATAGCCTCTCATCATCTTTGTAGCATAAAGAAGGGAAAGACATCGGCAAATGTGAATTGGCAGTCATGCATTTCACAATTTGATGTTTGCTAAAAGAGCAGTGGCTCCCCTACGTACTGCGCACTTCAACACACACACGCTTACACACACACACATCGAATTAACATAAAATGACCACAGTGACCCAATTCTTTTTATCACCTACTTAAGATTTATATCTTTGCTGACAGCAGTGCAGACAGGAAAGCCGTGACCCTTGCTTGCAGTTTAGATACATAAAGCAACATGCAGTAAGTGTAAGTGGTGCACAGTGTAATGGCCAAGCTTGACAAACTGGATGCCCTCAAAGTGCTCAGCTAGGGCTTGAGAAAGTTTTTTGATTGCCTGTAGTTGCGTTTTGTTAAATTACTAAAGCAATTTATCCATCCATCCATTATCCAACCCGCTATATTCTAACTACAGGGTCACGGGGGTCTGCTGGAGCCAATTCCAGCCAACACAGGGCAGGAAACAAACTCCGGGCAGGGTGCCAGCCCACCACAGGGCACACACACACACCAAGCACAATTTAGGATCACCAGTGCACCTAACCTGTATGTCTTTGGACTGTGGGAGGAAACCGTAGTACCCGGAGGAAACCCACACAGACACGGGGAGAACATGCAAACTCCACGCAGGGAGGACCCGAGAAGCGAACCCAGGTCTCCTTACTGTGAGGCAGTGGCGCTACCACTGCGCCACCGTGCCGCCCCCTAAAGCAATTTATCCTTATCATTATTATAATAATTTTTTTCAGAAGCTATAGCTGATGAAGAAAGAAATAACTTATTCTGTATTTGATCTCCATTAGTGTTTGTGATAGAATATTAGCTTAGAAATCAGGAATTTTAATAAAATGTGTATCACGTAAGTAACCAAATTTTATACATTAGATAGAAACAAAGATTTATTTTTTTTGTTGTTCTCTAGTCCCTGCGCTGTTTTTACATTTTTATGATTTGTGTTTTTTCTTATTAGGTTGTGAGAGACCAAATAACCCACTGTACTTTAAAACTACGGCAGACGACAGGGCTGATGGAATACTGTTTAGAAGTCATCAAGGAGAATGATCCAAGTGGCTTTCTGCAGGTACATTCAAAACGTTTCTCTTTGTACTGATCAACAAGATAGCTCTGTGCTTTTAAATTAAAGCCAATAAAGTTTAAGTTTGAGTTTTTATGGTTATATTCAATACGTTGTTAGCAGCTGGCGTGTTTGAAGTTTCACTAACATCAATACATTTAGATAATTTAGTTATGGAAAGATAGGAAAGAAATAATGAGTACAGTAATGCAATCCTGCCTCATGGATCCAGCTCCCTGCTCTTCCTGTGTCTTTGTTAGTTTTTCTCTTAGTGCTTGGGTTAGCCTCCCAAAGATTGGGATTTTAAGTTTATTAGCAGGTTTAAACTGATCCTGTGTTAGTGGGCCTTGAGAAAGGCTGCCACCCCGACCAAGAATGGCTTCTGCTTTTCACCCTCAGAGAATCTGATTTTGTTATTATTTTCTTTTTTTATTGTCTGTGGAACAGTGTTCATTCTTATATGTTACATTTTGAACTACTGTGCTACCATTCCGAGGCACCATTTCCTTGATGGAGGGCATGGTTCATGGAAGTCATGTTGTCGTACACACAAGGCGTTGCATGCTCTGTTTCATCCAAGATTATGGAGACATGCTTAAAAGCTTACTCAGGTTTCTGACTTTCAGCAAAACTCTTGTGACTTGGTGTATTCCTTTCACAATTGATCTTTTTTTGCTACCTGACTTTAACCCTTGCTAGTTATTTTGGTTCACACTCATCTTCTGTTACATAATAATAATAATTATTATAATAATAATAACAATAATAGTACATTTTATTTATATAGCATTTTTCCCATGCTCAAGGCACTTAACACACTTTTCCTGGTTGCCTACCTCCTTTGTGCTGCAGGATTGACAGGGCAGTAAGAATTCTAATCCTTAAAGGACAAAATGGGGCCTTGAAATACTGGGTGTCGACTACTGCTGGCTGGACAAAAACTCTCTACACAATAGAAACTGAGATTTGCTTTTTTTGACCACTGTTAAGCTGTCCTAGAAGCTGCTGTGCTGTGAGGCGCCTATCACGAAGGCTGGTGACCCTCACAAACTTGTCTTCTGGTTGGGTGGTGACTTTGGATCTGCCAGATCTCTTCCTATCAGAGTTTCTTCCAGTTTCCATTTGCCTTTAGATTGTGTAGGACATCATACTTCCTGACACTTTTTTTTTTTTTGCAATTTCTCTAAATGAAAATCTTACACTTCTAAGGGTAATAATGCTCTGTCTCATTTCACTTGTTAATTGACGTTTTCTTGCCATTATCACTGGAATATTTTCCAAGTAGTACTTCAGAGGGTGTAGTAACACAGTCTGTTCCAAGTCTGGTTTAAGACAGACACTGGGATTTGAAGTAGTCAACAGAATTTCGACACCCGTGCAAATTGTTTGCTTCAACTTGCAAGGCTCAATTTACTATAATTGCCGCAGAACTTCTATAGGTTGTAATCTATTAGTTGTTCCCTGAAGAAGACCCATTTGTAATATTCTGATATTTCCTTTTTTCAGTTTTTGTTAATCTAAACTTTAAATTTAAACATCTGGCAGTTTACTGCTCACTTTTTCACTATTTTAGGTCATTCAATGCATTTTAGCTGATTACATTTGAAGAAAAACTGGAAAAACTGAGGTGTTCTAAAACTTTTGACTGGTAGTGTAGATAGTCCTGCCCCTAGAGATAAGTCTGACTATATTTGGTTGGTGATCTTCAGCTTGTCACAAGAGCTCCAATTCCCTCCCTGCCAGACAAATTATGCTCCACTTTCCTAACTCTGCTTTATGTTTGCCTCTGTTCCCACCCATGCCATTTATCTGAATGGCATCACAACTAACTCCAAACGTTCACCTTGCAGGTGGCGAGCATATTTAGTGTCTTCACATGGATTCTTTGGGCTGAGTCTAGCCAAGCTACATTGTGATCTAGCGCCACCCCCAGTCATAGTCCAATACTGGAAGTTGGAACTGAAGTGTGTAGTGCAGAGAATGCACAAAAGCACCAGAGCAGTACACTCAGCTCTTTACTGATTTGGGAAGCCATGCCACTCTCATCCTCTGTCTGCTGATTTCCTTTCTGGCTCTAAATCTCTCTCTAAGAATCAGCTTTATCTGTAAAGTGCTTACTGAAATTCTCATCCACCATTATTTCAGAAGTTATCTTGCTTTGCAGTTTGAAAAGATTTAAACGTTCATCTTAATATTTGAGTATTGCATGTGTGCTCAGTTGATAGTCTAAATAATTCTGTAAAGTAATGCACAGATAAAAGGTAGTTGTTCTTCCTGTAAAAGAAATTCAGTTTAGCTATTGGATTTTATGAAAGTTTAAATGAAAAATAGTTTTGGTCACTGCATCTTGCACTGTATTTTTTTTTTTTTACAAAACTGCTGTATTCCAACAGCAGCACCATGGGTAGAGTGGAAGTCTATGAGTTATGCCCGTTTAGCATCACCAACATACTTAATACATATCTTTGGGATTTGAGAGGAAGATTGGAGCACTCAGAGACGCATACAGAGGAATAAACTCCACACAGACAATAGCCATGCTAGAATTCAAACTCTGAAGCTACGAGGTAGCAACACCAAATATGACTCTCTAAGTCAGTATTGTGTTCAGCACATTTTGTAGAGATCACCATTACATATGAAAGAGCACAGGCAATGTTTTGCTAGCCTTATTATCTTTATTACAACTAAAAAATCTGAAAAACAGGAAATCTAATATCCTATAAGTGTCTGTGTATTAGAAATTGGGAGCCTTATTCTGTATCTATTTCTAGATTTCTGATGCTTTGATCAAGCGGGTGCAGATGTCTCAAGAACAATGGGTTAAAGGAGCCCTTGAACCCAAAGTGGGCCCAGAATTCGATTTGTCTCTCAACAGTGAGCCACTCCTTCAATCTATCCAGCAGCTGGACTTCGTTCAGGGAAAATGTAAGTGTTTGCTACTTTTTAAAACATTTGTATATAAAAGTGCATTGTTCAGATTGGGGTGAATATGACCAGCTTGGTATCTGACAAAGGAAAAATCTCTGGGAGCCCACTGTTGTATCTTCTTTGGTTTTAGGGCATACACTCAGACATTAACTGTAAGTGAATTCTGTTAAGAGAGGACAAAAACATTAACAAAGTAAAACTGAATTCGTACTTGCCCTTACTTCACAGGAGCTGTCCTTTTCAGCCAGATGAGGTGGATAATATGCAATTGTTGCCCATTTAGAATAATCTCACAAACTGTTGCTTAACATGTCCAAGATTTATTTGAACTCCTCAGCTACATCAGCTCTCAACTCACTAGTATACCCTGTAAACCCCATTGACATTGTTTAACAAATCACATGATAAGCAAGATGGATTCCACATGACACCTTTAAGTCGTATGTGTTGAAGCTACCACACAGTATTGCTTGCTGGCATCTCAAGCCAGTACTGCACTTTCATCTATAATGTCAATTTAAACTAGGACAACTGTTTTGCCATTTGGTCTGTCCTGTGACTTGCGGGACAGCGCTGGCAGTACGTGCTGCACTATTGCAGATGAAAGGATGTCCACAGGCCTTATTTTTTAATTTAAGGTGACGTCCTTATCTGGGATTCCACCTTTAATGACTAAAGCTGTTTAAACCTACCTGCAGAACACTGTTCACATTACACCAGACAGAGGCTTTCTTTCACTAGTATGAAACTGTGGCCATATGGTTTCTTGTCTTTTACCACATTGAACAAGTCTAAGTTAGCAATAAGACCATCATTAAATCTCTACAACACACTAGAGAAATATCCATCCATCCATTAACCAACCCGCTATATCCTAACTACAGAGTCGCGGGGGTCTGCTGGAGCCAATCCCAGCCAACACAGGGCACAAGGCAGGAAACAAACCCCAGGCAGGTGCCAGCCCACGGCAGCACTAGAGAATTATGACAGACAAAAACGTGTTCATCCTGTTTATAAATGTAAATATTTTGCTTATATAATTCAATATGAATATTTGTACATGTATTTTTAATAGTTGTGCCTCTAGGAGCTGTGATTAACTGTAAAGTCAAAACTCTCTTAGCTGCCTTTTTAGTTCAGTTCTAGTGTTTGCCATTTTTTTCTTCTTTAAATAGATTCTCTATTTATATCCCTTATATCACATTTCCTGCCACCCACAACTGTTCCAGTAACACCAAGATGTCGTGCTTCTTTGCTGATCACACTCTTAGTCAGCAGGCAGACTTTTCTCACTGCTGACATAGGCTACTAAGCAGCTGAGCCATGAAAGACAGGGCTTAACCTGTCTCTGTCACTGTGTGGCCGTGTTGAGAGCTTGTGCAACAGCCTGGGGAGTCTCAAGCACTTCCTGGAAGTTTCTAGGAATTCTGGATCTTGTAAACACGGAGTGCATCACACCAAGATAAATAATGAAATTCATACTGTAGATAAACAGTGGTAATCTACAGATAGATAGATAGATAGATAGATAGATAGATAGATAGATAGATAGATAGATATTGTATTGTTTGAAAGTTGATTCTATATCCCACACATCTTTATTGCAGAGACTGTGCACAGTACAGTGCGAGACCACATATGACTGACTCATTCTATCGCTACGTGAAGTCTGCCCAAATTAATTAATTTGATTTCATACTTTTCGAGCTTTTGTATTGAGATTGCAAATGAATAATACTTCCAGTGAAAACTGTAGACTTTTCAATATTTTATTGTTGTTTAGGTCCTCATCATCTCGGTATTTCACAACACTGTTTCAGTTTTTTATGTTGAAGACATCAAGTAGGCCTTTAAGCTACATCTTTATATATATAAAATCCAACGGCTGTCTGTCTTTCTGTCCGCTTTTCACGAGAGAACTACTTAACAGATTTAGATCAGGTTTTCTTCTAGAATTTGCTTGAACATTCTGGTTGATTTTGTGACTTCTCTCATCACACTAAGTATTATAATTCAGTTGCAAATCCAACTGAGAAACTGCGGGCCGAGGGGAGGGGGCAGGGCCCTGGTGATTGGCAGAGATATCATGCCCACATGCTTTTCTCCCCACGCGGAGGACGCTCTCCTGTCAGATACAGTGGCAACATTTGATGTTGCAGCGTACCTACCTTCCGCTTGCCCAGAATTACATTACATCTTTAAAGTTTGTCCTGTTTCACTACTACGTGGGCAGAGCCACGGGGGACAGCTAATAGATTTATATATATATATTTTTTGTTCTTTATTTCACCTTATACAATTACGTGTATTAGGAATTTGTTCATTTTCACATACCCCTTGGGGTCAGAGCGCAAGGGTCAGCCATTGTACAGCGCCTCTGGAGCAATTACAGTTAAGGTATTTCCAAGGTACTCTTAGTGCACATCCTGGATTTATGGTCATGGAGTACTGAGTGTCGGATATTTAAGTGTTGAGCATGAGGTCATTCTAGTGAATCAATAAGCCCATTGGTTTTATAACCTGCCAATAATATTCCCTTTTTTTAATTGTCTTTTAATTTTTACTATAATTTCAATGACACCAATTTTAGTGACCACCATCTTTGCAGTTTTGCAAAGATTAAAAGTACTTGTATGCATAAGTGCTAACATTTTGTATTTCTGGCTTTCTTGGATGTTGATGTAATGCTACTTTGTTGATAGGCATGTGATGCACATCACCTTCATGTTCTAAAGGATGGTTACATACATTAAATGGCATGGGAACTTTGTTGTAAAATGAAGGATAGACTTGGAAAAAAACATTAGATTCTTTTGGTTTAAAGTGTTCTGATTATGACTCTGGTTTAGATAGTAACTTTGAAGCTAGCAAACTTACTTCAAAGTTGACTTTTTGTGGTGTTTTCATTGACATCCCTTCTGTAATTCCCCAAAATCCCTACTTATTTTTTCTGTCTGGACTTCAATAGAAAGCTTCTGGAGGTCTTGACAACTGTCAATGGATCAACTACAGACCCTTGAGGTAAACAGAGAGAAGGGTAGAGTCTGGGACATATAGATCTATAGTCACACAAACTGAGCCACATAATCAATAACCCAAGACCCTAGGAAGGTGCCCATTGGTGGTAACTTATTTCCCAGCAGTAACAGATGTATTGTGTCCAAAAACATAATCATCACTTACTGTAGTTGTTTGCCCTGTCCAGAGTAATCTCTGTGTAGCAGCCAGATGATGGTGTCATCCACCTCAATGTGGAGAAGAGCGACTAGGCTGATTCCAGGGCTACAGGGGTTGAATTATGAGGAAAAATTAAAAGAGCTGAGCCTTTACAGTTTAAGCAAAAGAAGATTAAGAGGTGACATGATTGAAGTGTTTAAAATTATGAAGTGAATTAGTACAGTGGATCGAGACTGTTATTTTAAAATGAGTTCATCAAGAATGCGGGGACACAGTTGGAAACTTGTTAAGGGTAAATTTTGCACAAACATTAGGAAGTTTTTCTTTACACAAAGAACGATAGACAATAGGAATACACTACCAAGTAGTATGGTAGACAGTAAGTCTTTAGAGACTTTCAAAACTCGACTTGATGTTTTTTTGGAAGAAATATGTGGATGGGACTGGCGAGCTTTGTTGGGCTGAATGGCCTGTTTTCGTCTAGAGTGTTCTAATGTGTCCCTGAAAGGCAAAACAGCAGGAGGTCTGAGGGTCAGAGGTTTTTGAACAGAAGGCTTTTCAGGATTTCCATGACCTGACAATATAGTTATTATCTCAAACTCAGTCAAAGTGACAAACCTAAATATTTGTGTTGAATACACTCTGGTTATCTATACAGGTATATCAACATCTATATATATAATTCACTAAGTCCATGGCAAGCAAGACGCACGCAAGACCGAACCCCGCCCACCAACAATTCACTAAGCAGCCGACCATAGCGCATGCACTACAGAACCAACAATTCGCGCGAGAGCGAAAGCATTTGCCAAGAATGTTTTCATTAATCAAGAACGAAAGTCGGAGGTTCGAAGAAGATCACATACCGTCGTAGTTCCGATCATAAACGATGCCGACTGGCGATCCGGCAGCGTTATTCCCATGACCCGCCGAGCAGCCATTACTCCCACTGGCATGCCTCCGCATAAAGTCAAACTTAAAATTGGTTCAGTTGTCATGCTTCTCAGAAAACTCATGCCAGCAAGAAGTCTCTGTAAAGGCACTAGACTGACTGTTACCAGCATTCACCGCAATGTACTGGAGTGTAAAACAATCACAGCTGCTACCTCACAAACTGTCCTTATTCCCCAGATTTCCCTGACCCCATCAGATTCAAATTTGCCTTTTACTTTTACACGCAATTTCCTGTTAGATTTGCCTTTGCAATGACAATTAATAAGGCACAGGGACAAACTTTCAAAAAGATATGCCTGTATCTGCCAAACCCAGTTTTCAGTCACGGACAATTGTATGTTGCTCTCTCCAGAGTTCCATCTTTTCATTCACTCACAGTCGTATCCTCAATCCCACCCCATTTGGACAACTGTGTCTTTCAGGAAGTCTTCACCCATCAATAAATAACTATGCAATGTATGCTACGCCGCTGGTTGGCTAGTGTTATATAATGCACTCTTGTTTAGTAACATAATGCATACAGAATACAGATAGATGCTTTAAAACCATTTTTTGGATTTTACCATAGGCAATCAAAGTCAGATGAGACAACTTTTTAAAATGCATAACTATAAAATATAAACTTTGTGTTCAGACCCCTTTACAGTTCCTCCTGCACCTGTGCTACAGCTTGAAGAGTGTTGTACCCGCAACAACAGTGCCACACTTGCTTGGAAGATTCCTGCCTTTTCGCAGTCTGATGGCTTCATTTTGGAACTCGATGATGGGAATGGTGGACAATACAGGGTGATTACTTTTTTTTTCTTGAAATGCAATTGCTTTGTTTTAAAAAAAAAGAGATTTGTCAGCATGTCACAAGCTCTGTCGTGGTATGTTCTGTTATCAGATTTTCACTGCTACAAGAAGGAAATCAGTCAGTGCAGACGTGATCCATAAGCAGGAGCCATATGTTATGGGATATTTGAAAAGTGCCCGCAAAAAGGTTCACTATATTAAGTGAAAATATGTTGGGACCTAAAAGAAACCTGGAATTAGATAATCAGATCACTTCTGAGACACTTGTCTGCCTTCTCAGTGACAGGAAATCAGGTGGAAATTTATAGCATTAAACCTTTTCAGGTATTTTATTTTAAAAGTAGAAATTTGGGTGGCAGCAGATACAGTAAATGCTTATAAAATGTCCATCCATCCATCCATTTTCCAACCCGCTGAATCCGAAGACAGGGTCACAGGGGTCTGCTGGAGCCAATCTCAGGCTTATAAAATGTAATATGTGTAAATGTGTATAGTGTCTTTTGGATGACAGCACTATTTAAACGCCACCTGAATGACATTTTGTAACAGGGGAAACTTGAAAACTGTTCAAATCATGATGAACATAAATGAAAGGTAGAAGAGGTATACCATTGCTGCAGATGTACTGTTCAGTAAAGAAAAGAGATAAAACACAAACGTGTGTAAATTAGAGAAGGAAAATCCATTTATTTAGTAGAAGCAAGGAAAAATTTGTTTTTGAAATATACATGGCTGGACCTTTCAGCCATTTTAAAAGGGATCACTAGTTACTTCTGATATCTAGAGTTTTTCTAAGTTTAATATTAATATTTAATTTTCATATTAAAGAGTGTTTAATATAATTAAGGAATAATGTTTAAACATCCCAGGTCCTCCCTGCATGGAGTTTGCATGTTCTCCCTGTGTCTGCGTGGGTTTTCTCCAGGTACTCCGGTTTCCTCCCACAGTCCAAAGACATGCAGGTTAGGTGGATTGGCGATTGTAAATTGTCCCTAGTGTGTGCTTGGTGTGTGGGTGTGTGTGTGTGTGTGTCCTGTGGTGGGCTGGCGCCCTGCACAGGGTTTGTTTCCTGCCTCGCGCCCTGTGTTGGCTGGGATTGGCTCCAGCAGACCCCCTCGACCCTGTGTTCGGATTCAGCGGGTTGGAAAACGGACGGATGGGTTTTTAAACAAATTAATTACCAAAGTTATTTTAGTTCTATTTTATAAAATGCATTTTTAATTCATTAGTAGTTTCAGCTGTCAACTCATTTTCAGTTTATGAAGTTTTGACCATTTCTGTTTTTACAGTTTTTATTACTGGTGAGTTAACTCAATTAGTTTTTATTCTGAAAGAATAATTTCAGCCTCAATAAGGGCCTTTCACTGACTATTAAGTAATGCACTCTGCGACTCCATAATTGTACATGTAGAAAGACACAGATATGCACATAAAGTTTTGCAGTGGGTCTGTAATGAATTCATTCAGTTTTCATTTTTTTCATGCCAAAGAATCTTTAGGCAAAATTTTTGATGTCTATTAGAAAAGTTTAAAATGGATATTGGCATTATTTTTATTTATCACAATGCCATTTTGAAATTAAATTATTACAGTTTGTGTTAGGGTTGCTACAAGCAACATTGTAATACTAGGTGTGTGCCAAACATTAATTGCATTTGATTACATCATTGGCACAATAATATAAAGAGCTTACATTTACTTATTTGGCTGACACCTTTATCCAAGGCAACTTGCAAAATTTATGATACATTTTGTTATATTTCTTTCAATTTTCCAATTGAAGCACAAGTGACTTGTTCATGGTCATACAGTATCAATAGCCAGATTTAAACCCACAACCTCAACATTTGAAGTTCAAAACCTTAACCACTATTGCACACTGCCTACACAATCACAGCTGACTGGACTTATTTACTGTCCAATTTTGTGGATATTTTAAGAATATGAAGGTGTGTCTCTCATTGTCATTTATTTTTGGCTATGACCTTTCTATTTTGTTTTCAGACTACAAATTTGCTTTGTTTAGAGTAGACTAAAATGTGGTTTCTTTAACTTTTTTTTCACAATCCAATCTTTCCCCTTGGAGAATCAATTCTGACAGTCATAGTGGAGCAATGTTGATTGCTGAAACATCCCATTGCAAGACACTTCGAAAACTGTATGTGACCCATTCCCATTACATACAGTGGCGAGTAATGACATTGTGACAGCCTGTGACCTATTTCGGGTTGTGACCCATAGCTTTAGAAACTGTGGACTAAAAAATCCTAATAGATTTTTCAGTTTCAATTCCTGGTCTTTCTGCATTTTAGTCTGCTTACCTTTTTGCTTCAGCCATCTATTGAGTTATTTTTCAAACATGTTGTAAAATGTGTCTCACTTGTATTGTAGTAATGTCCATCTATTCAAGAAGAAGGCTGTTTACTTTTAAAGTCAAGCAATTCATACAACCTTCTAGATACCGTATATACTCACATATACTGTAAGTCGGGTCTTGAAACCCGAAAAATCGATCATAAAATCAGACCCCAACTTATACGCCCATTCAAAAATGCGACACTTAATTTTTTTTTTTACATCTTCTTGCCTCCTCCAATCTCGCATATCAAATTTTGTTGCAGCAGCGTAGTTACCAATTTCTTTCGCTACTTCAATGAGTTTTAATTTAAAACCAACTTCATATTTTCTTCTGATCGAATGCTCCATCGTACATAAGGGATGCTCTTACGATAAATGTGTATGAGGGTGTGAGATATTTAAAACGCAAAACAGTGCAAACGTTGCTTCGGAATAGTTCAGGTATTACCGCGTGGTCACGTAGGCACAATACATAGTAAAAAAAAGACAGTGTGCTCCGTGGTTGCTCTCTCAGGTGGGTGTTAGCATATCATAATTTCTTGGACCAATAGCGTGAGTTTTCCACATTCAACTTATACCAACATTATAAAATACCAGAAATTATATGGTAAAATCAAGTCCCGACTTATCTGCGAGTATATACAGTATTCCTGATTCAATAAAGGGAGGTGAACATGTAGCCCGTTATTTTAACTTCTTTAAAAAGTTTATGTTTTTTCAGCATGTCACAGACCTCTTTATAGGTGTGTGACAGATAGGGGGTGCTGTCGTCCCCTTGAACCCTCAGACCAGACGCGGGACACCAGATAAAAGTCCAAAATGAATTTATTATAATAATAAATGTGCACAAAGCACCCTCCACTCCACAATACTCCAATAATAAACAATACACAATCAATACTAACCAATCCTCCACTCCCAGAAGCTCAGTCACCCTTCCTCCCAACTCGGCTCGATCTGCTGGGGTTTTCCACAGTCCTTTATAGTCCTTGACCCGGAAGTGTTTTCTCTCTCTCTGTCCATGTGACTTTGCAACACTTCCGGGTCAGATGAAAACTCCTTTTCTTCAACCCGGAAGTATGTCATTGCCTCTGTCCCCTCGAATGGGAAGTACTTCCGGGTTATAAGTCAAATAGAAGTCCCTGGGCCTCCCTGCAGCGTCCCCTTGCGGCCCCCATGGTATTCAGCAGGGCTGTGCATTAAAATTCCAATGTCCATGAGGCCCTGCTGGAATTCGGGGCACCTCTATTTTGCAGGGAGGGCTCCCTCTGGCGGTCTGGGGTTATTGGCCGGGATAAACTGCCGGCCATATATCACAAGGTGACTTTGTGAAAGCAGGTTAAGTGTATTTTTAAATTCTTTAGATCTTTTCTCTTTAATTGAGCTCCACCAACCCAGTTACCATCACTGATTACACACTTCCTCTAAGTGCCATATACTAAGTACTCCTAAACAACACTTCACCAGGAAAAATCAATTGTTTGCAGCCTGTCCACATATAAAAACATGTTTTTTCTAGGCTGTTGACAACTGTTACACTCATTAGACAACATAGCCATGTAGTATGTAGCCAGTCTGTGGAAAAAGATTACTGGGTTGGCATGGGCAAAAATATTTACCCTGTAAGCAGTACTTACTATAGTAGAATATAATTGTCCATTGTTAGATTTTTTGCATTATGAAACACATTTGAAAATATATTTATTAAAGTACCATGTTTATTTAAATATTCAAGCACAAACAATATACTGTGTGTATTTATTAATGTATTCATTCATTCACGAATTTAGATAGATACGAGTATACTGTATGTTGCCCAGGGGTGAAGATTAATATACACAAGCAGCTTAACCTTTCTTTAAAGGAACATTGATGCAGAAAAATAAAAATCATTCAAAGATTATTTCAAATTGCTACAAATCACAAGTCTGTGTTGGCATTAATGTATAAGACTTTCTTACCTCATCACATTTCGGAAATGATTACTGGCCAGAAGCATATTCCATTTTTCAACAAATAATGTTTTCCATCCATCTATTCATTTATAATTGAATCAGCCTAATCCAACAGAGTCCAACCTGATAGCATCAGGTGCATGGGAGAAATCAAACCCAGACACAAAACATATGTTCTCAAAAATATACAAAAATAATAAAAGAGATTGAGAAGAATAAATAAAATTCCTCACAACCAATCAAAAGCATTTAGCCATCTTTAAAAAAGCAAACAACAGAGTGCAAAGATAAGAAAATGTTGAAACGTACTGTAAAAGTAGTCTGATGAGTGGAGCTGAGATGATCTCTATGTCACAATCCATTGAGCCCCACGGTCCACTTTAATTAGCACGCCAGTGTGTGTAGCATTTGTGTTTGTACATTGTATTTTTATGATTGGTTTTTAAATTTTTCTTGTTTCTTACAAATTTTTATGTAAAGTCTGATAATTATTATGATGTGTTTGAAACATAAAGAATTTGTATTTACTTTGTTTTTGAATATCAGTTTTGTTTAAGCTTTGTTAATTTTAATTATTTATTTTTTCATTATCACAGCACCATTTTGTTTTACAAGCATGTGCCACCATTTTTGGTGTCATTGTTGTAATGCGGTAACTCGTTGCCAGTGGGTGTGCTCCCAATGGTCCCCCACAGCATACAGACCACCGTCGCAGGACCTCTCATTGTCCAGGATTGTGGATACTTCAAAATGTATTTAAGGGTTTGTGTTAGGAAGACTTTTGCTTAATTTTGAGTTTGGATTAGTGTTAAGGCTTGGAGTGCACAGTCATGTAGCAGAACATTTAAAGAGAGCAGCATTTTCTCCTAAGTTTTACTCAATCTAGGTGTGAACAAAACTGTGATTTATTTTCAGAATCTTGTTATTGTTACAGATGAATGTGGACTTCATTTGTCCAAATCTGGCAGCTCTATGGCACCTGTCTGATGTACATCTTGATTTCAGATTAAATATCAGGGTTTTCTTTTTCAAATCAGAGTTATTTGTTCAAATACTTAGTCACTGAGCTTTGGTCCACCATGCTTCACAAACCAAAAATACTTCAAAGCAAATATATTTTCTCCCTTTGTGGATTTCTATCTACAAATGTGCAAACCATATCACAATCCTTCAGACAACAAGCCCATCAGTGTATTAAAGGATGGGAATCTTCGGCTATTTGAGAAGCTCACAGCTATGAAAAACAGTTCTTCATTAATAATAAAAAAAGTCTTTATGACCAACATCCTCTGAACCCTACCTTATTAATCCAACTTCCCTTGCACCCCCCATTTGCTATATATTGCCTTTGATACCTTTATGTCTGATCATTTTCCCTCTTTTGAGAAAAACCTGGCAGGTTGTCAAAAGCTTAGGAATAAAAAACTATTTTAAGATACGTGACTCATTTTCTCCCTTTGTGGATTTCTAGCTACAAATATGCAAACCGCATCACAGACCTTCACTTCTCTCTCTCTCTCATATATATATATCTGTATATAAATATATATGTATATATAATGTATAAATTGTTTAATTACACTGGTCTACAAAAAATGTTTTTTGTTTGCTACTGGGAACTTCAGACCAGCTCTCTATTGAGTTTTTTACACTCATTTCATATATGAAATCGGAATTAAGCTAGAACATCAGATTTTTGAGATACACATCATTGCCGTTTTGACATTTTTGAATATCAATATAATATATCAACATGATATCTAGAGTTTGGATTCTGTCCCACAAAAATTGCTTTGAATATGTTTATTCTGGAAACAAACCAGAAGACGATACCAGAGACACTTTAAAGCATATTTATGTCAATGTACCTCAATATAAAAGTGAGTTTAGCGTGCTCCAAAATGTCTGAGGCACTCGCTTTTGCGCTTTCACTGCACATCCGTCTCTCTTTGCAAGAGCCAACAGTAGTCACCCATCATGCTTGGAGTGAATTTATCCTGATATCAGTTTTCCATCACCTTTATATCTTAATGAAATCTTTCCCCATGCTCATTTCTGACATACAGAAGTGTATTAGGGCCATGGTGAAAAAAAAAATACGGACACAGTGAAGAAGAAAAAAACCTAAATGTCGAGATTAAAGTCGACATGTTGACTTTATTCCCGACATTTCCACTTTATTCTCGACATCTATGTTGACATTTCCAATTTATTCTCGTAGTTTATTTTGTCAGTAGAATGTCGTAATCTAAACTTCATCTTAAAATGAATGTTTAATTTACTAGATTTTCTCAAACCCCGTCACAAGTTAATGTAGCACATTAAATGCTTTGTGTTAAGTGTTCCCAGATCCAGTTGTTAATCGCTACATGCTTCTTAAACTGACTTCCTCTACACTAAGAGAAGGAGCAGGCAGCGATCACCGCACATTGCCTTCATGATATTCCTTCTCTATGAACTTTCAGAATGCTAAAATAAATACTTGATATCTTTTTCATGATGAAATGCATTAAAGCATGTATTAAACATGAGTGGCGGGGGGCACAGTGGCGTGACTGTAGTGCTGCTCCCTCCCAGTAAGGGGTCCCCAGGTGTACGTTCAGTGTAGAGAACTTTATGGCAAGTGTTATGAGGCTCTAGAAAACTGGATGTATGAATGGGTATCGCACAGGTTTAACTTAAATATTGTGTAAATGTTGGGTTCGTGATCTGGTGGTCAGAGACACGAACACAGAATTCAATGGATGTTCTTCTGAGTGGGCTTTCTTTATTGTATGTATGCTATCTCTGTCTGACGTACTAAACCCCCAGTTCTTATCCTTCCTTTTTCTTTCTCCACATAAAGAATCACCACACGATAAACGTCTTTGTGAAATTAAAACTAGTTATAAACTTAGACCTCAGAGTTTTCAGAACTTTAAATAAAATCTTCATTATACATGTTTAATTATGCCATCCATTCAGGGTTGCACCCATCCCAGCAAGCATCGTGTGCGAGGCAGGAGCAAATCCTGAATGGGGCGCCAGCATATCACAGGGTGATGAACAACACATACAGTAGCAGGGTCCATAATACATAACAAACCCCACATCCTACATGACTTTGAAAAGGAAACTGAAGCACGCCAAGTAAACCCACCAGAAAAACATGCAAACACAAGGCAGGGAACACCCGGGACCCCTTTGCTGTGAGGCAGCAGTGCAACCACCACGCCCCCCACATGATTAATACATTTCATCATGAAAATGATATCAAGTATTTATCTTAGCATTCTAAATTTTCAGAGAGCAGGAATATCATGAAGTGAATGTATTCTGTGCGGCGATCGCTGCCTGCGCCTCCTCTCAGTGCAGAGGAAATCAGTTTAAGCAGCATGTAGCGATTAACAACTGGGTCGGGGAACACTTAACACAAGGTATTTAATGTGCTACATAATTTATGATGGGTTTTGAGAAAATCTGGTAAATTAAATATTAATTTTAAGATGAAGTTTAGTTGGGTGGCACGGTGGCGCAGTGGTAGCGCTGCTGCCTCGCAGTTAGGAGACCCGGGTTCACTTCCTGGGTCCTCCCTGCGTGGAGTTTGCATGTTCTCCCCATGTCTGCGTGGGTTTCCTCCGGGCGCTCTGGTTTCCTCCCACAGTCCAAAGACATGCAGGTTAGGTGGATTGGCGATTCTAAATTGGCCCTACTGTGTGCTTGGTGTGTTTGTGTGTGTCCTGCGGTGGGTTGGCACCCTGCCCGGGATTGGTTCCTGCCTTGTGCCCTGTGTTGGCTGGGATTGGCTCCAGCAGACCCCCGTGACCCTGTGTTCGAATTCAGTGGGTTAGAAAATGGATGGATGAATGGATGAAGTTTAGTTTGAGACATTCTACTGACAAAATAAACTACAAGAATAAAGTGGAAATTTTGACTTTAATCTCGACGTAAATGGCAAGAATAAAGTGGAAATGTCGAGAATACTTTAATCTTGACATTTAGTTTTTTTTTTCTTCACTGTGTCCATATTTTTTTTTTCACCGTAGCCCTAATACGCTTTCGTACTGACATCGCTTAGATTTGGTGGAAAAAAGTCGAGATGCGAATAAAATAAAATGCATCTTCAGTGACATTCTGGCTCCCGTAAGCTAATATACTTTCAGCAGGTTCTCCACAAGCTCAGCATAATTCTCCACTCTGTGACTGTCAAGAAAATTCTGGACAACCTACACGAATGAGGGTGCTGATTCATTTGGCTTCAGTTTCCTTTTGAACTCATTGTCAAGCATCAGTTCATGGATTTCAGGGCCAACAAAAACACCTTCCTTAATTTTGGCTTCACTTTCTCGAGACCAGACTTATTTCTTAAATGCTGAAATTTACTGTCCAGTCACCCTAGTTGTCCAAGACCTGGAACATCATAACTAAAAAGTGGGACATGCTGGACGAAAACAGTTTTCAGATTTGGAGTAAGCAAGTGAAATTTGTTAAAGTACAGATGAAAGAATCCCAGCAGCAAAATGCTTGTTGACCAGTGTTATTAGTGTCTGGGTGTAATGTCAGCCAGTGCCCACAAGAGGGCTGCAATGAAAAAAGGCAACATAAATAGAGAAAGTGATTGATGGTTTATAGTGAGAGCATTATCCATCCATCCATTTTCCAACCCGCTGAATCCGAACACAGGGTCACGGGGGTCTGCTGGAGCCAATCCCAGCCAACACAGGGCACAAGGCAGGGAACCAATCCCGGGCAGGGTGCCAACCCACCGCAGGACACACACAAACACACTAGGGCCAATTTAGGATTGCCAATCCACCTAACCTGCATGTCTTTGGACTGTGGGAGGAAACCGGAGCTCCCGGAGGAAACCCACGCAGACACGGGGAGAACATGCAAACTCCACGCAGGGTGGACCCGGGAAGCGAACCCGGGTCTCCTAACTGCGAGGCAGCAGCGCTACCACTGCGCCACCATGCCGCCCAGTGAGAACATTATGCTGTTTTTAATTAACATGTTCCCATGTAGGGGCGGCATGGTGGCACAGTGGGTAGCGCTGCTGCCTCGCAGTTGGGAGATCTGGGGACCTGGGTTCGCTTCCCGGGTTCTCCCTGCGTGGAGTTTGCATGTTCTCCCCGTGTCTGCGTGGGTTTCCTCCGGGCGCTCCGGTTTCCTCCCACAGTCCAAAGACATGCAGGTTAGGTGGATTGGTGATTCTAAGTTGGCCCTAGTGTGTGCTTGGTGTGTGGGTGTGTTTGTGTGTGTCCTGTGGTGGGTTGGCACCCTGCCCGGGATTGGTTCCCTACCTTGTGCCCTGTGTTGGCTGGGATTGGCTCCAGCAGACCCCCGTGACCCTGTGTTCGGATTCAGCGGGTTGGAAAATGGATGGATGGATGGATGTTCCCATGTAATGAAATTAATGAAATGACATTTTGCAATTGCTAATTTTTGCAGAAATTGTATTTATTGAAGAAGAATACAAGAATAAAGACAAAATATAAAATCAAGAGGAGTGCCTTGTACCTTATTCTACAAGTCTACTCTTTTCAATGTGAAGAAATACATTTTCACATTTTTGCAAAATTGATCCTTTACCAGCTTCTGTGTGGACCCCAGCGTCCTTCAAGATGTACTGTAATTTTAAAGTAACAGCTGAAATCTACCAGACTAGTTCTTGACTTAATTTTAAATACTTCTTTCATGTCGCATCTTAATTGTAGATCACCTAACATCAAAGGATTGAACTCTTCATATACTTCCTTGTAGCTCATATCCCACAGTTGACAATTATTTTGTAATAAAAAATGTACTCAGTTTTGTTTCTTTCACTGCCTCATAGACTTATTCCAATGAGTTATTAACAATAGTATATAGTGCAAAGTACCTGTCTTGACAACATTGAGTGCAAGGCGAGAACCCACCGTGGATGTGGTGCCAGTCCATCACATGTGAGCCTTGTCTATACACATATTCTCTTATACTAAGTCGATTTAAAGTCGTCAGTTGTCCTAAAGGACACATCTTTGATATGGAAAGAAAACTGGAGCACCGCAGGAATATGCAGTCAAAATAAAAACAAGATTGCTGGTATATAATGGTCTGTGATTTGCTACAAACTGGAAAAAGAACCGTATTATGCTCTTATGAAAGGCAACCAAAAATAAACACAATTCAACTGCTTTTGGTTTATATGACCTTAAGACGTCTTAAATGGTGAAGAAATATCTGAATACAACTGTTGCACAGCATGGTTCTAGGACTTCATCAGATGTTTCATGAGAATAAGGGCAGTTTAAATTTTAGGTGAGTGGAATGTGCTTTTGGT
Organism: Erpetoichthys calabaricus; assembly: GCF_900747795.2. Lineage (NCBI taxonomy): Eukaryota > Metazoa > Chordata > Cladistia > Polypteriformes > Polypteridae > Erpetoichthys > Erpetoichthys calabaricus. The sequence continues at coordinate 214,381,859 of NC_041396.2, read as the reverse complement.
AGCCTTATAAAGAATTTAAACAACGACACCTTGGATCCAACCTCACCACTGCCATTCATACTGAGTCGGAGGCACTGAGACTCCAGAATGGTGAAGAAGCCAGTGGAATTACTCGTGCTTAACTAGCCATTGAAATGAAATCGTGCCCAGAATCCTCTGTGTTTGCTTTTCTCTGTGCACCAGTCAATTCTAATTGCCGTCCATCTTTGAATAACCACATGACCCACCAGTCACTTAAGTTCTGGTACCACTGTATCTATTAATACAGGGGCACTTTTACCAACTCTGCCCATTATATAATAGAAATATATTCCAACCTTCTTTAACTTATTCAGTATTCCGCTTATAAAAATCACTAGGTACCCAGTTCTTTAGAGATCTTTATATTGACAAAAAGAATGCATCTTTTGAACTGCTATGTCATTAATGCATTTTCCTAGTGGCATATTCTTTTTTTTCAATATAATAGAAATTTTGTGAAAAATCTTATTGTTCCTCTTCGCCTTTTCCCACTTCTGTGTGGGGTTGACATGCCTGATCAACCTTCCCCATACACTCCTGCTCCTCATCACCAGTCAAGCCCTTTTCCTTTAGATCTTCTTTTTCTTTATCCATCCACCTTCACTTTGGCCTCCTTTGACTTCTCTTCCCCTATACTCCCATTTCCATTAATCTTTTCCTCATAATATGCCTAATTGTTCTCACCTTTCACCAATCTGTATTTGTAAAGCAACTCTGGTTTTGATGAAAATATAGATAGCTTTTCTAAGATTTATCAATAAGTTTTAAAGAATTGGCTTCCCGGGTCCTCCCTGTGTGGAGTTTGTATGTTCTCCCTGTGTCTGCGTGGGTTTCCTCCCACAGTCCAAAAACATGCAGGTTAGGTGCATTGGCGATTCTAAATAATCCCTAGTGTGCGCTTGGTGTGTGTGTGTTTGCCCTGCAGTGGGCTGGCGCCCTGCCCGGGATTTGTTCCTGCCTTGCACCCTGTGCTGGCTGGGATTGGCTCCAGCAGACCCCTGTGACCCTGTGTTACGATATAGCGGGTTGGAAAATGGATGGATGGATTTTAAAGAATTCATCCATAGAGAATTACAGGGGATGATGGGAAAAAAATCTTCTTGTGAGAATTTCAGAGGGAATGATAGGAAAGAGATCCTTCTGTGAAAATTTCAGATAAAGAAGAAACCTGTCTATTCAGAAAATACATTCTTCCTCAGTTTATGCAAAGCAAGTTATAATTCAGCTAGAAAGTGTACAATGGGCTCATGTAGCTCATTTAAGCTGCCTTTGATTCTATCTGGGGTGAGATCTGAATTGTGAGCCTCGTCAACAAGTGCCTTCCTTATTAGGTTATATAGTTTGGGAGTGAACTGCACTCAGACCAATTTGGATTGCCTCACATCTAAAATCACTCCCAACCTCTTAACAGCGATATATGGAGAAACACACGAGGTGACAGTATTATCAAACAGAAACTCTCTTGTGGTTTTTGTACTAAATTGATTGCATGAAGATTTATCCACCTCTCATAACTTAATGGGAAAGCGATGTTTTATACTGTATTACTCTACATCTTGCCTGAAGAAGGGGCCTGAGTTGCCTCGAAAGCTTGTATATTGTAATCTTTTTAGTTAGCCAATAAAAGGTGTCATTTTGCTTGACTTCTCACTACATTCATAATTGCTAACACAGTGCAACACCCTAGTACGACTGTATTACCTTAAAACTGAAAACTTAAATTCTCTCAACCAAGGAATATAGCAAAAAATTCATTAATGTTGTCAAATAATAGTTTTCTTGGTCTGTGCTTGATCTTTTCTGTTGCTTTAATACATCACATCAGATGTTTTTTTGCCTTGTAACTTTCTAATGTGGGTCACGGAAAGAAGTTACACGCTTCTTTTTAGCTTGATGCATTACAGCTTATCTTGTGTGTCCGTTTCAGTTTTTTGGAACACAATGGTTGTAACACTGTACTGTTCATGTGAATGTTTGACAGAATTATGACATACCACATGTGTTATGTTCACTTAATTAAATTAAAATTCAAAAAAGAATTTAAATAATAATTTAAGAAACTGTCATGAGCTGCACTCAATACTAAACGGATTATGTGTGAGATAACTTTTTTTCTTTTCATTTAGGAAGTATATGTTGGCAAGGAGACGCTTTGTACAGTTGATGGGCTCCACTTCAACAGCTCATACAATGCACGAGTCAAAGCTTACAATACTGCAGGTGTGGGTGCTTACAGTAAGACAGTGATCTTGAAGACATCTGATGGTAAGTGCTCCATCTGGTAAGCTCCTAGCCGACCTTGAAGAAGACAGAATATGTAGTGTATATGCATACAATGTGTGTACATTGTAAGGAAGTTTGATGGATGGAAGGATGACGGGAGTCCCAAAGAAAAGTTTACCTGGGCCACCCAGAATAGAAACAGAAAGTGGCGCAACAGAAAACAAGCTTTTCAGATGCCTTCTTAGCCAACTAGACTCTGCTTTGCATAGGGTTCATCTGAGCAGGTCAGTCACAGGGAGTTCTGACCTATGGAGGCCATCTCTGTACTTAGACACCTTCTTCTGGGAAGATCTCTGATTTATAGCGTCCAAGTGTGAAGGGGCAGGGCTCCTGAAACACTGTGGGTGGAATTTAAGTGCCCTCATGGGATTTTCTCTGTGCTATAGAAACAAAAACAGAAGAGACAGCAACTGTGTGAATTGAGTCTAGAAGTTGACCCTCAGACACTCGGGAGCTATGGATTTTGCAGGGATGAGAAAGTTGAGGCTGTTGCCAGAAAAGAAAACTAAAGTGAGCATTTTATTGAACTAAACCTCTACTGCAAAGAATAAACATTTAACATTCTAAATTTTTCAACCCATTGCTTCAAAATGACAAGGTTGTTTTCAACGTTCCCTCTAAGGACTTGGGTGTTGTGAGCCAAATTTTTTTTTTGTGAGCCAAAATTTTATCAATTTCAAAACTTGTGAGCCACTTTCTCCTTACCGGCTTCGATTTGTTATTTTACCAACATCGGTTGATTGCGCTTTTTATCAACGCTTCTGTAGGCCTTCGTTTTAGTGGCGATGAAGTATGTCATTTACAAAGTATGTTATTTAGAATTACAAAGTAAAATTACTTGAAAATTCAAAAGTTAAGCATTATAAATATTAATACCAATTTATTAAATTACCAATAGATAGTCATAATCCCAAATCAGTAAGTTTCAAGTGAAACAGTGTGGTAACTTAAAATCAAACTTGAAGTCTTGTACATGTATCATGAATGTCTATTTCTGTACATGTCTTACAGTCTTTCTCTTCTTCCCTTTTCTTTTTTCCAAAACTTATAAACACTGTTGATATTTACATCATATCCAGCTGCTGTGTACAGTTTAATTCGCATAAGATTTTCCAGGTGATCACTGTCCAAGCGATTCCTGGTCTTAACTTTAATGGCGTTCATCAAGCTGAACCCCCTTTCACAATCAGCACTGGAAGCTTGAAAAGTTCCACAAACATCAAGCAAAAGATTTAGTCCTTTGAATTGCTCCTGCTCCTGCTGGGTGAATGCTAGTATGTCCTGAAATGTATTCATTAATCCAGCTTTCATTTTCTCTGAAACGATGCATTTGAAATCCGAAAATTCTTTACAAACATCCTTGGCAAAAATCTTCTCATCTTTCTTGAACAAGACAGAGTAACGCTTAGCCAGCTGTGCAAGATTTTCATGACCAAAAGCAAAATCATCCAGATTTCTTTGATTACAGAAATGGTCTTTATCAAATATGCACCAGTCTTTTAATTCATCAGCAGGAAATCTTCTGTCCAAATGATCACAAATTTGCTTAATAAATTTAAGAATGTTATCTGTTTTTACTGGAGATGGGGAAGAAGCAACTAAATCTTTTACAGTGTCACTGAAATGCACGTGTTCCCTCAGATACTGAGACCTCAGTTTCCTGATTTTAGCTTTGGCAAATTGATATGCCTCTACAGTGGTTAAAGCACTTCTCTGGAAAATTTTGCACAGTTCTGCCAGTTCACCAAGTACATCACATAGGATATGTAATGCCACACGATATTCAGGTTTGCTTAATTTATCAATACAATATTTGTGAACTGGATCATTGTCCTCTTCTACTTGTTCTTTGCAATATTCTAACAAAATGTCATAACTCCTATTCAAGGCAAGTACAGCAAAGTGTCTTGAGAGCCATCTAACTTCATTTATAGGTCTAAATGAAACAGCATCACAGTCTGCAGCACTGGCCATTTCCTGAAATTTATTTTTTTTTACACTTGATCTACTGAACAGTGTATATACTGTTCTTATGAGAGTTTCAATTTCCCTCATTAATGGTAACTGTTTCCAAGCATCATCAATTCCTAGGTCTTCTCGGTGAGCTACACAGTGCTGCTCTAGCAAGTGAGGAATTGATTGTCTTAATATAGCAGCAACACCATTATGCTTTCCAAGCATCACAGATGCACCATCAGATGTAAACATGACCATGCGATTTATGTCCAAGTTATTCTCATTATAAAATCTCCTTATTGCCTCAACTATTGCTGTACTGTTACAAGCAGTCAATTTGGTAATTCCAGCAAAAACAGTTTTATGAATTTTATCAGTAGTTTTTCTAAATTTGATGTACATAATCAGCATTTTTGAAACAGAAATATCTGTACTTTCATCCACCATAAGTGTGTGGAAATCAGATTCTCTAATTTCATTTAAAACTTCTGTTTTTACAACATTGTTAATGCATTCAATGAATTCAAAAGCATAATTTTTGCTTCTCCAACATTCAGGAATTTCTGTGTATTTTGCCACATGGTCATGAATTTCTTGCACAGACAGCATGGATGCATTCAACTTAACTGCAAGTAAAACATTGTCAATCAACACCTTTACCGCTTCGGGATTCGATCTGTCACGTTCATTCAATTCTTGTCTAACAATCCTATCTTCAGGCGTTTCTTTTAAAAAATTTTGTATGAATCCACGATTCTGATTTCGAAGTTTCGTGACAGCATCCAGATGAATTTTGTGACTTACGTGACGCTTCAAGTAATCAATTTTCCATTCACCCCATTTCTTTCCTGAACTCCATTCTCCGTCAACTCCTGCTTTAAGACAAAACGTACAAACAACGTCTTCCGTTTCACGATATTTAAAAATTTCTCCGAGTTTCACATTCTTATGTCCGGACCCATTTGGCAGGATGGTTTCAACCGAATAATCTGTTAACCATTCCTTCTTGAAGTTATTGCGGCTTCTCTTTGTCGCATTACATAGCAGTTCATCTTGAGCTTTGCGCTTCGACATTTTCATAAATAATGAAAAGAAATTGTAAAGTTCAAATTTTTATTTTTTACTGCGAATTTGCGAAAACAGTAATTTAACGAACGTTATGAATGCGAACTGGACCGGACCGGAACTTCCGACCTTTCAGTAGACAACATCATGGACTTTAATTGAAATATAGACCAGCTGAATGGTGGGAAAGTGCACCAATCACGCGGTCACCGGTCACATGCCATATTACACCAGCCAAGGCCAAAGTTTACTTCGTTATTATGCCGATTGAATCATGTAGCCCGAGACTCCCGAGTCACGCAGGCAACAGGATTCCCGCCAGGCCGCAGTCCGCCGGCACGTGATTTTACGAAAATTAACAAATCGGCCGCCACGTGCGCTAGGATTAAAAGTTGTGCGCCAAGGTTAAACAGTTGGTGCGCCAGCGCACGCTAGCGCAGCTTAGAGGGAACGTTGGTTGTTTTATATTTTTTTAACATTTAAGGAGTAAGGAAACAACAATCGCAATAGTTGCCTCACATGCAGTGATCCATTATAATTAATTATTACATCACTGGACAAATAAGCAGCAAGTAAAAATCTCAAAGCCTTAGGCTTCCTCTGAGGTGGTGCACATCTCCCATAACCTGAGGTAGAACCTAACAAGACGGAAACTTACTCAAAATAGAGACAGTGAGTCACTAACGTTCCACCACTCAAAAAATAATGATGGAGTATGCATCAAGAATTTACAGTGCATCCGGAAAGTATTCACAGCGCATCACTTTTTCCACATTTTGTTATGTTACAGCCTTATTCCAAAATGGATTAAATTCATTTTTTTCCTCTACTTTATTCTACACACAACACCCCATATTGTCAACATAAAAAAAATTTACTTGAGATTTTTGCAAATTTATTGAAAATAAAAATACTGAGAAAGCACATGTACATAAGTATTCAAAGCCTTTGCCATGAAGCTCGAAATTGAGCTCAGGTGCCTCCTGTTTCCCCTGATCATCCTTGAGATGTTTCTGCAGCTTCATTGGAGTCCACCTGTGGTAAATTCAGTTGGTTGGACATGATTTGGAAAGGCACACACCTGTCTATATAAGGTCCCACAGTTGACAGTTCATGTCAGAGCACAAACCAAGCATGAAGTCAAAGGAATTGTCTGTAGACCTCTGAGACAGGATTGTCTCGAGGAACAAATCTGGGAAAGGTTACAGAAAAATTTCTGCTGCTTTGAAGGTCCCAATGAGCACAGTGGCCTCCATCATCTGTAAGTGGAAGAAGTTCGAAACTACCACGACTCTTCCTAGAGCTGGCCGGGCATCTAAACTGAGCGATCAGGGGAGAAGGGCCTTAGTCAGGGAGGTGACCAAGAACCCGATGGCCACTCTGTCAGAGCTCCAGAGGTCCTCTGTGGAGAGAGGAGAACCTTCCAGAAGGACAACCATCTCTGCAGCAATCCACCAATCAGGCCTGTATGGTAGAGTGGCCAGACGGAAGCCACACCTTAGTAAAAGGCACATGGCAGCCCGCCTGGAGTTTGCAAAAGGCACCTGAAGGACTCTCAGACCATGAGAAAGAAAATTCTCTGGTCTAATGAGACAAAGATTGAACTCTTTGGTGTGAATGCCAGGCATCATGTTTGGAGGAAACCAGGCACTGCTCATCACCAGGCCAATACCATCCCTACAGTGAAGCATGGTGGTGGCAGCATCATGCTGTGGGGATGTTTTTCAGCGGCAGGAACTGGGAGACTAGTCAGAATAAAGGGAAAGATGACTGCAGCAATGTACAGAGACATCCTGATGAAAACCTGCTCCAGAGCTTTCTTGACCTCAGACTGGGGTGACGGTTCATCTCTCAGCAGGACAACAACCCTAAGTACAATGCCAAGATATCAAAGGGATGGCTTCAGGACAACTCTGTGAATGTCCTTGAGTGGCCCAGCCACAGCCCAGACTTGAATCCGATTGAACATCTCTGGAGAGATCTTAAAATGGCTGTGCACCGACGCTTCCCATCCAACCTGATGGAGCTTGAGAGGTGCTGCAAAGAGGAATGGGCAAAACTGGCCAAGGATAGGTGTGCCAAGCTTGTGGCATCATATTCAACAAGACTTGAGGCTGTAATTGCTGCCAAAGGTGCATTGACAAAGTATTGAGCAAAGGCTGTGAATACTTATGTACATGTGATTTCTCAGTTTTTTTATTTTTAATAAATTTGCAAAAACCTCAAGTAGACTTTTTTCACGTTGTCATTATGGGGTGTTGTGTGTAGAATTCTGAGGAAAAAAATGAATTTAATCCATTTTGGAATAAGGCTGTAACATAACAAAACGTGGAAAAAGTGATGCGCTGTGAATACTTTCCGGATGCACTGTATATGCAAAGTCCACATTTCTTCTTGAGTGGAAGCCATTCCTGGCAAAGATCTTATATTTTCTATGTTTTTGATACGCACTGCTCATTAGTGCAGTTAACAAGAATAAGGATGGAGAAAAATGCAGGGAAGCGGTACTATTGGAGTGGTGTATGCAGAGCTCTAGACAGTACAATACATAATATATCCCCTTCACTCATTTACCACTTACAATCTAGTTATTGGGTCACGGTGGACAAGGTAGGTGCCAGCAATCAAGTTCAAGTTAAATTTATTGTCATGTGTACAGAGTACATTGAAATTCTTACTTGCTTACTTGAAACTCTATGACGTCTCTCCAGCACCTATGACAGGACACAGTTTTGTGTCCATTCACACTGACACAGAGCCAATTTAAAGTGTCTGTTAACTTCATAAGCATGTCTTTGAGATGTGGAGGTATGTGGGAGAAAACCCTGCATAGAGAAAGTGTGCAGACTCCAAACAAACATCGACCATTGTTAGATTTATAATCATCTATAGTTTGAAGCCAGCGGTGCTGCAGGACATTTGCTTTACTGTTCTTTAATTTCAGCTTTGAATTCCTATGGAGGTTGAACTCTTTTATTTCCAATGATACATTTTGACTGAGGACACTGATTCGTTCCTGTGTTTAGAAGAGGTACATTTGGATTATCTTCTGAATTCTGAGAGAGTTAACTGCCTCAGTTTTATTAACCTCTTGGCTTGTGGTCATTGTTGCACTGTGAGCCAAGATGAAGTGTGAATATAAAACAGATTCATTTATATATTAAAGAGGTTGTACTGTATATTTCTAAAAATAACATTAGCCTAGTAACTAATACAGTATATGTATTTGCCAGATACTTTTTGTAGTAGGATTTAATATTATATTGGCTTTTTTTTAATGGGACACATCATTTAGTGTTTATTGAATTGTCAGAGTTTAAAAGTTATCTATCTATGTCATTTTCCCTAAAGGGTTTTTTAGATACATGACTTATAAAATTTGATACCCACAGTGTGATTCTGTTCCATATAATTCAATCAATTTCAATAGTACTGTTACAAAATAAAGGTTATTAAATATTACTGCATAAAATGTCAAATAAGTAAAAAAAAATGTCAAAGACTTATAATTATACTTGACTCTAGCCTAGGCTGGAGTATTCCAGTCATGAAAGGATGTGGAAATTTTATTTCACGTTTCTTGAGATTTTTGGAACCTCCTCATAATTCTGCAAAAAGAAAATATTTTGACTGTCTGGATATCTGTATCCTCAATAACTCTCAATCCAGGCAGGCTTGCTCAAATCTAGCTTAGTCAGGCTGATTGTGTATGGTTTTCAATTTTTTCACATAAAACGCGTGACATACATGCCGCACATAATGATATACATTCATCTGGTAATTTAAAGAGGCAAAAAGTATCACCTGTAAAATGAAGCAAAGAAAGAAAGAAAGGTTGGGGTCCCACAGAATTCCCCGTTTAATTGTCATGTAAAAAGAAAGAAAAGAAAGTCTAATTGTGCTAAACAAACAATCGGCTTAATTCTGTCTTTGAAAAAAGTCTTCAGAGGCTTGGAACTGACTTTTGATAGATAGATAGATAGATAGATAGATAGATAGATAGATAGATAGAACTTTGTTTTTTCCCTGCCTTTGGCTTTTTAAAGAAGCTCTTTGAATAAATAAATACATACACACACACACACTTTATTCTATAAAGCAAGAAAAATTAAAAAGAAAGAAAAGTTCTGACTTGGCTGTCACAGTTCCAGTGAGGAATTATGTAGTCGTATTGTTGTTGCTGTAAAGGAGCCCCAGTAGCGTCTCTTCACACACTCTTGTTATATACTGTATTGGCGTGACTGGAAGGGGTGTGGCTTCAGATGCAAAGGAACAGACCTGATTGGTCCTCAAGGCTTTTCTCCTTCTCTGTTCTAAGGAGACAGACAGAACAACAGTTATTGGTAATGTCACACTTAGTTCCTTACCCGTATTTGCCCAGCACAAACCCATGAAATGCTCTGTACACCTACGTGTCTGACACATCGTTACGCAAAAAGAAAATATTTAATTATTTTGCCTTTAGAGTGGCATGGTGGTGCAGTGGAAGCACTGCTGCTTTGCAGTAAGGAGACCATGTTTTGTGTCCCAGATCCTCCCAGTGTGGAGTCTGCATGTTCTCCTTGTGTCTGTGTGGGTATCCTCCGGGTTTTGTGGTTTCCTCCCACTGTACAAAGACATGCAGGTTAGGTGGATTGACCCTAGTGTGTGTGTAGGTGTGTGGGAATGCCAGTAGGAGACGTAGTGTCACAGGTGTGGAATGTGAAGCAACCAGTGTTAGGATCACAGCTGTCCCTCAACACCGTTTATGTTATCTTTTATAATTTAGTTTTCCCTTCTTATTGTTGTCTTGTGTACATTTTGTAAATGTATAATCCCAATTCCAAAAAATTTGGGACACTATGTAAAATATAAACAAAAACAGAATGCATAAACTCATATTTTATTCACAATAGAACATAGAAAACATATCTATTCTTTAAACTGAGAAAATGTACCATTTTAAGAAAAAAATAAGGTAATTTTGAATTTGATGGCAGCAACACGTCTCAAAAAAGTTGGGACAGGATAATGTTTACCACTGTGTAGCATCCCCTCTTCTTTTAACTGCAGTCAATAAACATCTGGGAAGTGGGGAGACCAGTTGCTGGACTTTGGGAGAGGAATGTTTTCCCATTCTTCCCTTATATATGATTCTAGCTGCTCATCAGTCCCGGGTCATCTTTGTCATATTTTTATTTCATGATGCCCCAAATGTTTTCAACTGGTGAAAAGTTTTGGACTGTAGGCAGGTCAATTCAGCATCTGGAAACTCTTCTACTGTGAAGCCGTGCTGTTGTAATAGAGGCAGTATGTGGTTTAGCATTGTCTTGCTGAAATATGCAAGGCCTGCCCTGAAAAAGATGTCATCTGTCATATGTTGCTCTAAAACCTTTCAGCATTGATGGTGCCTTTCCAGATATGCAAGCTGCCAATTCTATAGGCAATAATGCACCCCATACCATCAGAGATGCAGGCTTTTGAACTAAACTCTGATAATAAGCTGTTAGTCCGGAGCATCCACGTTTTACAAAAAGAATTTTAAATTCCGATTTGTCTGACCACAGAACAGTTTTCCACTTTGCCTCAGTCCATTTTAAATGAACTTTGACCCAGAGAAGAAGGCAGTGTTTCTGGATCAGTTTCACATATGACTTTTTCTTTGCTTGATATGATCTATGTTGTAACCTATAATTTGTTGCAAGCGCAACACCTTCCACACTGCTTCTGTTTACAAAAGAGTCAGCAGCTATGAATATTAAGATGTAGGCATTTTAAATAAACCAGAGAGGCTGATGCAAAACACCATGTGGCTTCCAAGTAACCTTCAGTGGTCAAAATGAAATGACTTCAAATCATGTTAGTCTCAAAAAAGCACCGCCAAAAATGTCCATTACCGAAACAACTAGTAACAAAAGGCATACACTTAACTTTATAAAATTAAAAGGTTTATTTCCACAAAAACACTTTGAAACAAAAGCAAGCTTAGTAGAGCCCAAAAGATGAAATGGATTTGCCTAAAACAAAAGGTAAAAAACAAAAATCCAGGGCAAACAAGTTGAAAAGCCAGTAATTCACAAAAGCACAGATAAAGGCACAAGGAAACTCATCAGCACATTTGAAATGAACCGCTACGAACTGTGGAAGACCTTCTAGATTTTTGGAATGGAGGGCGGTGACTAGCAGATGGCCCCGTGTCTTTAGGGATCACCCACAAAACACATAGAACATAACACAGGCAGCTTATCAGCAAAGTCAAAAACAAAAAATACTGCATATAATCAACAAAAGCTATGTTAACATAAATAAATGGCCCACAAATTAACAAAAAAAAAACGTGAAATAAGACATTGAACCCCGGCCAAGGGGAGGAACCCTGGCTGAAAGTAGGCAGTAAGCATTTAGGTATGTAACAAATCAAGAAACTGATTTTGGTCTTCCTGGTCATATTGTAATATGTAAAATCATTACACGTTAAATTACATTTTATTCATTTATCACCAGATGTAGGAAAACTTATAAAGGGCTTTACACTTACAGCATATTGCTTCTGTATTTCAGTGGCATGGTTTACCTTTGATCCCAGTTCAGCTCATCGGGATATTGTTCTTTCTAATGAAAACCAAACCGTGACCTGCAACAGCTATGATGATCGAGTCATATTGGGTACTGCAGCTTTTTCCAAAGGAGTTCACTACTGGGAGCTGACTATTGATCGATATGACAACCACCCCGATCCAGCTTTTGGTGTGGCAAGAATAAATGTTACAAAGGACATGATGCTGGGAAAGGATGACAAAGCCTGGGCCATGTATGTTGACAACAATCGCAGCTGGTTCATGCATAACAATTCTCACACAAATAGGTAAGTCATAAGCTTTTAAAGGTTTACTTGTGCTCATTTTGTTTTTTCATTTAGCGTTTAGTCCCTCATGCATTACTCATCTTTAGTTATAATATATTCATAAACTTTAGTTGTTTTTATTTCAGTTTCTACATTTTAGTCATCTTCATTTTTCCCACAGAATGCCATAGTCATACTATACAAAATACAGAATCCATCTCACATATGAAATGAATAAATTGATATGAAGGCATCCCCTTACATGTAATATTCAAGAATCACTGTACATTTTGGTGGGACTAAGTCTATTAAGTGGTCACCTAATCATCCAGCCACCCATTTTAATACTCACTCGTTCCAGTTTAGGGTTATGTCGGCTTGTGCCTGTCCTGGCTGGACATAATCAATCCACACAACAACACTTACTCATGTACAACTAATCTGGAGTCGCTGGTTATCCCACACCTCTGGAGCAGTGTCTTCATTTATTTTTACTGAACACATACAAATGAACAACAAGAGAAACATTAATAAGCAATGCAGAGAAAAACAAGAATGAGTTCAGCATATTGTGTGGAAGACAGAATTGACAGAAATCTGATGATGTAATACATAAAAATAATAATCACTTCAATTAAATTTGATAGATTTTGTTGCATAATCAATTTACAATTATCCAAATATTATAATCTAGAAGACCCAGTCGAGGCTCCTCAGTTATTCATATTTTATATTTCTTCCTGTTTAGCCTGTTAAAAGTAAGATATGTCTTATATATAAATTCAGTTTTGCAAATGTTAACCTTACAATGCAGCTTCTTATGATGGGAAACTGATTTGCTGCTTAATGACCACTACAGCACTGAAGAAATTTTAAAATGTTTTTTGTATTTTGATTTTCAAATTGTTATCTATAAAAATTCTATCAGGACTCATTAAGTACCACATTATGTTTAATGAAGGCAACAAACTCCCCTTAAGTGTCAGTTTACTCCATTCATTAGTAAACTGTCAATTTTTACAGAACCCCTTTAGTTTTCTCACTGTTTTCAGACTATTTATTATATTATTACTTTTAGCATTTTGATTCCTCATTCTCTTTGTTTTAATTACCATTTTTGTTCACATTAATTTGCTTTTGCATCACAAATATCCTTCCTCCTTCATTTCTTTTGTTTTTCTTTTCATCAGCTGTCATTTTGGAGTTTAAGATCTTCATTCATTTCACTTCTAAAATGTACAACGTATTTTATGTTACAAGAAAAAGGTAATCAACCATATGCCATTCACAGATAATATTGGTGCTGACACAGTGCTCAGTTTATGTAGATTTATTAACTTCAAGAATTTAATAAATTCTGTCATATGCTGTACAGGAATGTCATAGAGTGATCTAGGTAAGCATATTTTTCCATGGTATGTATGCTTTAAAACAAAAAAAAAAGTCTTGGTTATGAAAAAACACTTTTTTTGACTTATCAAAAAATGTCATGTCTTATATGTGTTGTGCATGGTGTGGTTTGGTTTTTTTTCAACTTATGTGCATGAGTGCCCCCTGGCTCCTCTTTTGTCCTGTTAGGGTCCTAGGGTGACCCTATTCTCACTTTTTATTCTCTTTATATTGAAGACCGTAACAAAATGTCCTAAATCCCATACACTTACCATAGTGTCAAGTACTGTATTTCAGCACTTACCCCTTCTCTTTTATATCCATAATCCCAAGCAATTAAATAGAGTAAAAGAATAGGCAGGAGTTAAATTACACATTGATTTATGTGTTATAGATAGAGGTTGGGAGCATGCGCTGATAGAACATTGCTGCACCCACCACACCACCTGGATTGGGACCCGAGTGCAGCGGATGATACCTGAGCACCACACTTTTTACAGTGGCTGGACTGTCTGTAACTTGGAGGACCTACTTGCAGGTTAATGTCATATCCAGGACAAAGCAATTGCAGGTTAAGGGCCTTGCTCAAGGGCCCATCGGAGTAGAGTCACTTCTGTCATTTACAGGATTCAAACGTGCAGATCCCTAGCCACCACTCCACCCTATTATAAATAGTATGCCCAAAAATAATAAGCAGAGTTCAAATGATTGTTGGCAAAGTAATAGTAACTTGACTTGAGTAATAATCGGTTCATCTTGCTTAGACTCCCAGGTGGCTCACTGTTTAGTTAGTCTTTGATCTGGCCTGGGCCTGAATGCTCCTTGGTTTAGCATGGCTTTTGCCTGGAGTCAGCAATGGCTTGGTGTCCTCCAAGGAAGGGAAGTATTGGTGAAAGAGAGAGAGAGAGAGAGATAGAGGCCGCCAAGGACAATGGAGCATCATGGTATAGAGTCGCCCTCCTGTTTCAACAATAAATCCCAATCAGCCACACCTCAGTCCTCCAGTCCATCCTTCATATCAGTTCTTGTTTTACACAAGACTCCTGGTTGAATACCAGACCATTCCATCCAGGTAGATTTCTCTGTCATCTCAGGTTAGCTGGCCAGTTTATGGCCTACCTTGGGGTTATCTAATTGAATGTTGTAACAAAGCAACCTTGCAAAACCAGTTTCAAGCAGATCGATGAATGCACCCAACCCCCCCACCACAAATTAATGCAGCTTTTTGTCAAGGGGCATGTCAGATTTGCTGAATGTAGTTGCTGATCTTGTCGCCTCACCATGTCAAATTACGTAACTAGAAATCGCAGCCCATGTCACATTTACTGACTGATCATTGATCTTCCCATGCAGTCCTGATTGCCCTTTTGTGACAGTCAATAGCGTGTTCTCAGGCAGTTTACAAAGGGTTAACAGCTGTAGTGAGTTCAACAGCAATCTCGGTCTTTTAATTCTTTTTTCCATTTTGTTATGGTACGTAAAATATGAGACATCAGAGAGATGAGTGTCTCTTCTGTTTGTGAGGCTCAAAGCAAGCATGTTCCCTACTTTGTTGCCTCATTCTATGCATTGCACTTCCGGATTAATATTCATTGGTTCATTTGGTTGTCAGCTCTTATGCATACACAGCCCAGCCCTCCAACTAATGTGAAAATCAAACCTGTTTGATTTTATCTTAGCCAGACTAATTGGTTTTGGTTGTTAGACATGTCACATTAGACGATTGGTTTCACAGGAGCATGTCGCAAACTGTCTCTGACTGGCTAAGATTATGTAAATGAAGGCTATGACTGAAAATGGCTAGAAGACTCGTCTAATGTAAGATGGGCTTCATGCTCCCAAAGCAGCACTTAACAAGAGGGTTCTTACCAGTAATAGCTGTAAAGGGACAAAAGACCAGAGGAGTCCTCGGAAAATGTTAGGGGACCAACCAGGCCACCTTGTTTAATTTTAAAGTCCAATAAAAGGAAATAAAATAAGTGCTTGTTAGTGTAAGAACAAAATATAGTTGTAAATATTGCCTAAATAGCAGATTTGGCTTCTCTAATGGTGAGGCTCTGTTGAGCGGGGACATCCAGCTTTGCAGGATCTCCACCTCTAGTCTGACGCCATTCATTATGAGGATGTTAAGACTTACAGTGTGGGAGTATAAGGGGCGAAGTTTCTGGATGGGGCTCAATTGCCTACACTGGGTGGTTTCTGTGCAGAGGAAGAAAGAGATAACATAGTTAGCATGGGTGCCCCCTCTCATCCAGGAGTGGTATTGCAGGCATCAACAGAGTTTGGTGGTGGATCCTCATGTGCCCATATGTGACATAGCATTGTTAAAACTTTGGGGAATTCACAATGACTTGAAGAAAGCTGTTTCTTTCTTTAAATAAATAGATAATTCTTGAATGACAATTTGCAAACAATTCTCAAAATGTTAAAAATTCATCTATATAGCAGCACCCAAGCTGTGTCCGTTTGTTGTCTTGTACCTAATGCTGCTGTAAAATATCCTCTGTCATGAATTGGATTGAGAAGGGTTGAAAATGGATGGATGAATTCATAGCATAAGTTAAAACTATTTCAGTGGTGTGACGGGGGCAAAAAGGCAGACTAAAAGTGTTCCTCCGTGATTTTGTATAAGGTAAAATTTGAAGTGTAACATTGCAACTATGTTTAGAACATTATATAAAAGGTAAATTTGAAATTGTTTTATAATCCTTATAAAGCTACATTTTTTATTAAAAGTTCAACAGTTACTTCTTTCAAGGAATTAAACAATGCTGTTCATTAAAGATGCATTCATTTTGTTCTCTATTGAATTTAAAGATAAGGAGGCTGGGCTGGCTTCATTTTAGCAATTAAATGTAAAAAGAGTCCTATATTGTCCAACCCCGCTATATCCTAACACCGGGTCACGGGCGTCTGCTGGAGCCAATCTCAGTCAACACAGGGCACAAAGCAGGAACAATTCCCCGGGCAGGGCGCCAGCTCACCACAGTGCACAGGCACACACACACCCACACACCATGGACAATTTAGTATCGCCAATACACCTAACCCGCATGTCTTTGGACTGTGAGAGGAAACTGGAGCACCCGGAGGAAACCCACGCAGACACGGGGAGAACATGCAGACTCCACACAGGGAGGACCTAGGAAGCAAACCCAGGTCTCCTTACTGCAAGGCAGCAGTGCAACAACTGCGCCACCCCTGTAAAAAGGGTGGCTTTCTCAATTAAACCCCAAAAATGTTTGTTTTATTTACATTTGTTTTATACTTTCATTTTTGACAGGGATTCTGCTTTTGAAAAATATTAAACATCCCGTTGACGTGTCAGTGTTAAAATTACCCCCCCCCCAACCCATTTATTTTTAACATGATGTTGGATTATTAATTCTGCATCGGTAGATTTTTATTCTGTTGTGCAAATATACTTGCAGCCAACAAGGGTTTTAATACTAAACACTCAAAGAGCCAAGCTCTACTAGCATTTCCTGTGGTACAACGTGATTGTATGGGGCACATCTTGCATCCCTGACCGCAGACACAACAGACTAGATAGATAGATAGATAGATAGATAGATAGATAGATAGATAGATAGATAGATAGATAGATAGATAGATAGATAGATAGATAGATAGATAGATAGATAGATAGATAGATACTTTATTAATCCCAAGGGGAAATTCACAAGGCAAGACCAATGTTCAGGTTCAAAACATCACTTTTTTATTCATGTTGCACAAAACAGGCACTTGTTGACAGATTGGGACCACTAACTCCAGCTCATCTAGTCCAGGTGTGTCCTTATCTCTACTACTGCACAAAATCCAATCTCCCTGAGCCAAAGAAGGAAGACTTCTTTTAAAGCTGGAGAACAGAGCATTTTGGGAACATCAGAGGTGTACCCCAGAAGCACTTTAGGCAGGGAGCCACCAAGAGCTCCTTCCAATGACTGTAGAGGTCTCCTACAGAACAACACACTGCAACTACAATGCTAATACAGCCCTGCAAAAGTCCAAACCAGAGAGAAGCTAGAGATGTTCTGCCACCCAGAATACTAGGAGAACATATTGCCCTTCACTACCCACCCATTATTCTAGCTTCCTGTCCAGAAAAATACCAGCAACCCCTGCGTCAGGTTTTAAGACCATCTGCAACAGGATTGGCACTCCAGCCACTGTAAAAAAACTCACACTGTTCAGTGTGGTGGTGAGGTGTCACCCGTTGCACCACTGCCCTTGGGTCTCAGTCCAGGTGGTTTGCCATGTGGTAGGTGTAGCAACGCGCTGTAAATCAGCACCTGCTCCCAACCTCCTGGAACATCCTTCACAACAGATGGTAATTAGTTAATTGTTTGACATATGGCTGTTACCAGCAAAGAAGCAAGATGGATATCGTGAGCTAAAATAAACCATTAATAATTATAGCATCACTTCTGATTTAAAAACTTCACTGTGTTAGAATACCACTAATGCAGCATGTTCTGAACTATGCAACTCATATCTTCATGATAAGGTCCAAGACCCATTCAATATTGGAAAGGATTAACATGTTATCCAATCATGGAAATGATTTCTGATCACTGTAGTAAGCTATGACAACATTTTGCAAAGAAATACTAGATTTCTTATTCATATAACATCCTCATAATTTCCATTTTTTGCATTTGCTAACTTCAAAAGTGTTGTGTATTATGTGCAGTATATGGAAGGGACATTTAAAGGCACCTTATAATACTTGTAACTTGACCACTGACAGATGCCCAGATATGTTATATTTCTGAAGTTTGCTAAACAACAAATCAATCTATCGAGTTTGCTAAACAACAATCACATGAGCACTTCTTTATCAAATAAGTTATGTAAGTTACTTTTAGGACATTAGAACATTCCTGAAAATCGAGAGTACGCCTTATGAGAAGGATTTAGGAGTCATAGGGGACTCTGCGCTATCAAATTGTGGACAGTGTTCAGAAGCCATTAAGAAGGCTAACAGAATGTTAGATTATATAGCACGATGTGTGGAGTGCAAGTCCAAGGAAGTTATGCTCAACCTTTATAATGCACTGGTGAGGCCTCATCTGGAGTACTGGGGGCAGTTATGGTCTCCAGGCTACAAAAAGGACATAACAGCACTAGAAAAGGTCCAGAGAAGAGCGACCAAGCTGATTCCAGAGCTACAGGGGTTGAATTATGAAGAAAGATTTTAAGAGCCTGCGGTGGGTTGGCACCCTGCCCAGGATTGTTTCCTGCCTTGTGCCCTGTGTTGGCTGGGATTGGCTCCAGCAGAACCCCGTGACCCTGTGTTCGGATTCAGCGGGTTGGAAAATGGATGGATAGATGGATTATAAGAGCTGAGCCTATACAGTTTAAGGAAAAGAAGATTAAGAGGTGACATGACTGAAGTGTTTAAAATTATGAAGGGAATTAGTAGAGTGGATCAAGACTGTTATTTTAAAATGAGTTCATCAAGAACATGGGGACACAGTTGGAAACTTGTTAAGGGTAAATTTCACACAAAAAGTTTTTCTTCACACAGAGAACCACAGATGCATGGAATAAGTGACCAAGTAGTGTGGTAGACATTAGGAATTTAGTAACTTTCAAAACTCGACTTGATGTTATTTTAGAAGAATTCAGTGGATAGGACTGGCGAGCTGAGTGGCCTGTTCTCATCTACATTGTTCTAAAAGAAGTTCCTTATAAGATTCCACAGGTAGAAGGAGGAGGAGGAGTATGGGAGCATACACTGATACAGCGTATTGCCGTGCCCACCACAGCTAATAGATTGCCGAAATGAACTAAACATACTAATGTCTGGGATGAGCCAGTATTGTGTTTTGGTGAAATCCTGTAGTTACCACTGCAAATCCAATGAAAGCAGAAAATCCTGTAAGCCTTATAACAATAGTCATAGTTTAATCATTGCTTTAAGTCCTTACGTTTCTATCAGAGGTCATTGACGGTAGTCATTTTAATTAGTGGTATTAAATTTAGATGATGCCTATCCTTTTCTGATGAATTTTGAAGATGAAGGTCATCACTTACCACAGAGCTAAGAGTTCACGTTTTCAAGTTCAAAGTTTACTGTTACGTGCACAGTAAGGAAACATGTTTCTCTGTACAATGACATTCTTTCTTTGCTGTCCACACCAAATGACAAAACCAACGTATAAAGACAAACATAAATAATAAGTAGCAGATAAGAGAGTAACTGTCTAGAAATAAAACAAAAAGGAAATGACTCCAAAATACATGAAATTTGCAGAATGTTCTTTTAGTATAATAAATTAGCATTGTCATAAAGACTACCTACAATATTTCATGAAGTATGTCAAAAGGACTGAATAGGCGTATATGAATTCTTTTCCAGGGCAGAGGGTGGCATCTCTAAGGGGGCAACAGTAGGAATTCTCCTGGACTTCAATAAGCACACACTGACATTCTTCATCAACAAACAGCAGCATGGGCCAGTAGCATTTGAAAATCTTGAAGGAGTGTTTATACCAGCATTAAGCCTTAACCGGAATGTTCAGGTAAGCAGGAAGACTGTGTGAACAATGACATTACTGCTGTTTGAGTTGTAAATAAATTATCAAACATTCCCAAATTTGTAACATTTGTTAAACATACTACATAGGTGGTCCTTCAAAAATGAGAAATCCAAAATGAAATAGAATAAGAAAAATGACAGTCTACTAAAATGCTTTATTTAATGTCTGTCCTCCTAAATTAGTGCCGTTTTTATTGTGGGTAATCCTTTGCCTCACAACACCAAAGCCAACATGAAGATGGAACTGTAATCCCTGACTCTGTCTACGTTTTGGCTGAAATGAAGAATTATTAGTGATTTTATTAACAGAAATTGTTGCTAAATGCTAAATTCACTTGAACTTACTAAAAAAGAGTTTTGTTTTGGTTTCTAAAGGTTTTTTGAGTGTGGAAAGCAATAACTATTGCTCCCTAAGGTTTTGGCAACACCTTGCACTCTATTTATACCCATAAATTCCTCAGAAAAACAAATAAAGCGTGAGCTGAGTGTCTTTTGGAAATGCGACATGGCTAACTACGTTTTGGAGTCGCCATACCATTGAGCTTTGCCACTGCAACCTCACTAATCCAATTATGCATGCATCAGAAAAATTTTGCACATGGAGATAAAGGTTGCAGATGAGGTGAGCATGTAGTGAGGAAACAAGATATTATATATAAAACTAAATACCTTTCTTCCTGTGCCAATGCCATGAATTTCGACAGTTACGAAACACAATAGTTTTGTGAAATCTTTTGCCTGAATCACTGGCTCAGATTACAGATTATGTTTCAGCTTCCATCCTGATGATTTAATCACAACTGTTTTCATGGAAAATGACTTTTCTTCTCTTTTTTTCACAACAGGTGACTCTTCACACAGGCCTGGAGGTACCAAAGAATATTTGATACACTTTATTGGGCTGTCAGAGCTCAACTGTTTACTTCAACTCTGCAGACCTCTCCTCTCATCACCATAGACATGGGCTTCGGGATTTAAACATGACATTTGTCTTGAAAACAATGTGTAAGATATACTGTAAATGGGCAACTTTATTTTCCTGATGCAATTTTTTTTTTTTCAAAAACTGGTTTCTGAAAACATTTAATGTGAAAAAAAAGCATTTCATCTGTTTGATGAAAACGGGTGTCAGGATTTTTAAGGCCAGCCCAAATTTTAAGTAAATAATCAATATCTAAATGCTGTGAGTCTTTCATAAAATCACATCATTTAATCATGGGAGAAGGCTGTATCACCAAAAAATGAATGGAGAAATTCTAGTTTAACAGCACTGCTGTCCTCGGCTGTACGCAAACGCAAGCGCTAATATGCATGTAGCACAGGCGTATGTTTTGGTGTTGGCTATAGTGAACTGAAACTGTGCATGGATGGTTCTTATTTGATGAAAGAAAATGGTTATATGGCATATATATATATATATATATATATATATATATATATATATATATATATATATATGCAATGATTAGATCCCCAAAAAATTTTCTTTAGTTAAAATTGAAGACAAGTTGTTAAGTCTTTACACATTTTTACTCTGCCACTATTGAGAATACCTGGAAATGACCACATTAAGCAGGCCAAAATTGATATTTGTAAATTGTGTTGAATTTTGAAAGCCTGAAATTAGGGTGTGAGTTAGGTCAACTTGGTCTAATTTCTGAAATTTAAAAAAAATTATATATAACGGAGATATCACTTATATCGGTTATCTGTGTCAACTTGTACACCAAGAGAAAATCTGTTGATTTTTTTTATTAGCACCTTGCATGTGGGGAAGGCTGTGCAAAAAAAAAGGAATTGTTTATGAGAGACAACAGAAAACCAAGTGAAGGTTACATTGAGCTCTTAGAAAGTACAAGAGATATTCACCTCCGGAAAGTTAGTTTCCAGTTTTAACTTCCAGTTTCAAACTAGTGTAGCTGGGATGCAATGCAATCGGTAGCAGTTTTCCTCCATTGTTGATATGCAACTCAAGCATTTTCACAGAATGGATTCTGATGTTATATATAACATATGCAGTTTGGATAAATGAATACACAATATAGTAAATGTAATGGTTTCTATTATTATGTTAAATTTTTTTAAAAAGTATTAGCATGTAAGGAAATAAAAGTAAAAAACACAGAACTTCTAAAATCCTTTTGACATACCTCTCTCTGCACAGCCATCGACTAGAAACTATTATGATTAGTGTGGTTTTAAGATCCTTGAAAATGTATTTTCCTTTATTGCATTTTATCTATTGCAAGTCTTTAATGCTGTATGTTTTTAGATCTTCAACCAAAATATAATGTTAGATAAAAAGTGAACAAATAATACACTTTTTAAAAACGTGTTTCATTAATCTAATAAGCAAATATTTACGACACCTACTGGCACTGCGTGAAAAAGTAACTGCTCCCAGTTAAAAAAGGAGGACCAATTCAGGGACTTAGCTGAGACTTTTGAAGGTTCGAGCATTTTTAAATACTATTTATTTACTTCTTCAGAGAAGCATATATCACATTTTCCTTTATTAAATATTTTTGTAACAATAAGGCTTACCGAAATATAACAGTAATGGCTGATTGGTATTAAGTGTATTAGTAGAGTACATAAAATACATGTTTTCAATAGTGTTTTGCAGTATCATGCAGGTAAAAAATACCAGTCCATTTTGGTGCTTCACCAGTAAATTACAGCATCAGTGAAATATTGAAACATAATTAGAAGATCATGTTACCATAAGGTTGTTTTAAGTGTAGAAAAAATATTGAGTACATGTATACATAATGGCTCATAGATCCATGCTAAGGGGGTTTCCTTTCTCGCCCATTCTTTTCTAAATACAGTAATCTAAGTGATTTTTGTTTTCTTTGCCTAAAATAAAGTAGTAAAATATAGAAATAGGTAATTTAAATGGTTTGGGTCCATGATGGATATCTTGTGTAATTCTTTCACAGTGAAACAGAGCTCCAAAAATCATCCAAAGCTAGGTTTCTGCATCCTTGCTTAAGAGTTTCAAGGCAGGAGGATCAGTTCTGTTCAGGAAATGGTTCTGAAATGAATCCCTGGCTTCTGGTGTTGACGTGCTGCTTTACAGAAGGGGCGGGGCTTCCAGGGTCAGGTTGGAAATGACATCAGTGCTTCTCCAGAGTGTTCTCATCCATTTTAGATGTCAACTCTCTATCCTTTCCACCGTTTCTTATCTGAACAGAGCTTGCAAAATGGTTCTTAGGCTTGTTTGTTTGACAATGGTTATAAATATAATTCCACTTACCTGCTACAACTTCAAGCAGCAGGAGAAGCTGGGTGGTGTTGCAAAGGATCACACAAGTTGCTGACTTGACTGTGAGCTCCTGGTCATGTGCATGATTCTGCTGCTGTTTCAAAAGCGTGTATTGAGAGTCTGTTTTATCATCAGGAGTGGGCACCGGTCATGTAAAAGAGGTGTAAATCTGCATTTTTATGTGTACCAGTTCTGTATTTAGTAATTAGTATAATCTATATCTGTATTTTGACTGAGAATAGTTCACAGTGCTCTGTGCCTGCACTCAGTGAAGAGCACTATATAAAAAATATGTTGTATTGTCTGTCTATTATAAAAAAAAATCTTGGAAGGTTGGAAGGAGACGAGACATCATTTTCTCAGAGAGACACTTTCAGGTCTAGCGAGACGAGTCTTTGTGCCAAAAGATTTAAACATGCCCGGGGCCGGAAATAAAACAAAGAATAGATGACAAAGTAGAACGTCGTAAAGAATTCAAAAATGTTGGTGTGGTACACATGCAGAGCATGTTAGAGATAATGGAAGTACAAAAATTTGAATGTCTCAAAAAAAGGATAGTAAAGATCGCATTAGCACAAACAAACGGAAATTATTACTCAGTGAAATAATGGAACAGCGAAAAGAGATTGAATATATTGTTCAGATTTAAACTTTAAGTCAGAGACTTGTAGATCGTATAATTTGTGTTGCCATCAGGGAAAAAAAAAGTAGTGTTTCTTCCCAATGAAGAGGTGTATCCACGAGAATTAAAAGATTTGTTGTCTGGTGAAAGTGAAATCCCGTGAGAGAAATCATTTCTCATTTGTGTGAATGCTATTGTCAGACACATTTCTTGTAGAGAGAAAGAAACGATATTCACTCACGGGCAGTTACACATTGCGTTGTCACAATGTAATTCCAAACACGGAATCAAAATTCAATGCGTTATTCATGAAAAGGTAAAATCGAAAAGAGATTGAATATATGGACTATAGGTGACATGACAGAAGTGCGCCGCACGAGATGCAGATCACTCGGTATGGCAGTAGCATCAGCAAGCCAGCAGCTGATCGAGCAAAGAGGAGGTAAAAAAAAAAGTATATGTTTCCCATTGTATCACCGTCTAAGAGGGGGTTTCGGAGGAGTGACCAGATCTCCTTGGGGTGCGTTCAGCCCCCCTCTTCACAACTCGAGCGGCAGAGACGGGGGTTTGGTGAGTGAAGCAAGCAAGGGGCGAAGTTGAAATAACCTCTCTCAAGGTAAATTTGAAACAGTATATTAATTGGTCTGCCAAATGATTAAAAATATGGCAGAGCCACAAGAACAGTAGGATAATGAGTGAAGAGATAAAAACATTATTGAAAATGCAATCTAAAATTCAATACCGGGAGATTGAAAAATCAAAGCACCAAACTGAATTGTCAAAAGGATGAATCAATAGATGTTTAGGACTACTACAAATGTACATGGAAAGATTTCTGCTATACTCTCCACATGGAAGTTTGCACCTCTGGTCATTCTAACATAA
Source organism: Erpetoichthys calabaricus (assembly GCF_900747795.2). Taxonomy (NCBI): domain Eukaryota; kingdom Metazoa; phylum Chordata; class Cladistia; order Polypteriformes; family Polypteridae; genus Erpetoichthys; species Erpetoichthys calabaricus. Next base: position 214,357,000 of record NC_041396.2, on the reverse strand, counting down.
TGATTCTGTGAAAACTGAATACAAAATATCGACAAAAGGGAGGCACCCACGAAAAATAAAATGGCATCATAGAAAAGCAGAACAAGACATGAAATAATATTTTGTTATTTCAAATGAAATGCAAAGTAAAAAATGATAATAGAATAAGGTTTTGTACACAGAAAAACCTTTACATTGAAAATAAAGAAAGTACCAAGAAAGATGTGAAAATAATTAAAAATAATCACATGAGAACATTAATCAGTAACTGAGGTCACACCGAATGTTTCTCTGTTTTAAGATGGATGATGTTAAAATTTCTTTAACACCTTTTAAATGGGATTTTTCTTTTTCACATTTCAAAATTGTATACTGCAATCTCAATTCTGGACATCTCTATATAAAGTGAGCTTTCCTGACAAACGTCCTTAAAGAGTAAGTGTATACAATTAAAAAAAGAAAATCAGTCCACTGTGAGCTGAGTTGTTTCATGCAGACAGACAGACAAATAAGATGATGATAGTAGATACTTTTTTAATTTTATGTGAATGAATCTAACAAGCATAAAATGCTATACAGTAATCAAAGGAAATTCCAGAAGAGATCAGAAATTAGTATTTGATATCTTTCAGTCTCTAAAGGTCTATAAAGCTATTTCAAAGGCTCAGGGACATCACTAAACCACAGTGAGAGCCACACTCTCTGACTGGAAAAGTGTAGCGTAGTGAGTCTTCCCAGGGTTGACCAGCTTACCTAAATTTACTTGAAGAGTTACAATGTAAAATCATTGAGGAAGTCACAATGGGTCCTTAAAAACACCCAAAGAACTGCAGGCTTCTCTTGTCTCTGTAAATGTCAGCGTTCATCTCTCCACAATAATAAATACACTGGATAAAAAATGGGCTTTGTTTGAAAGTAGTAAAGTGGAAACAGTTGCTAACCAAGAAGAACATAAATGTTTATATCCAATTTTCCAGGAAGTATCAGGATGATCTGCAGCCATTTTTAATTAGTATTCTATGGACAAATGAGACAAAAGTGGAACTATTTGGACTGGTCCCATTATCTGTATTGTAAAGCAAACTCAGCATTCTGATGTGATAACATCACAGCTACAAAAACCATGTGGTGGAAACATAATGGTGTGGGGAGACTCTGCTGCCTTTGAACCTTTGCTGTAATAAAAAAAACACAAAATCTGCTCTGTATCAGAAACTTTTTAAGGAGAATGCCTAAAACTTGAAGTGTAGTTAAGTAGTAAGACAATGATCCAGAACTTACTGTAGAAATAACTCCACTGTGCCTGAAAAAAAGCAATAATTTACGTCTTAAACCGTCCAACCCTAAACCAAGTATAGAGATGTTGGCAGGAAATGAAATGAGAAATTAGTGCTCAAAAACATACTAAAGGCTCTGAATTAAAGCAGGTCTGCATTGAAAATTGGGCTCAAGTTTCCTCAAAGTCACGTGAGACTGAAAATGTAATTGTAGGAAGTGTTTGGTCATGGTCATTGCAGCGTTAGGTGGAACAATAAGTTATTAACTCTAAGGAGGTCGTTACTTTTTCACTCAATGCCAGTTGTTATTGGATTCCTGTATTCAAATCAACACATGATTTCAGTGAAAGAAAACTGTTATTTATTCACACAGGGGTGCTTCGTCTACTATTAGATTTCGGTTGAAGACCAAGAAACATTTAATTAGCAATAACAGATGAAATTAAAAAGGGGCAAATACTTTTTCACGGCACTGTATATTTTTTCCAACAGATTATTTTTAGTTAAATGTACATTGCCTTTAGATTCTTCATGTTTGGCTCTTTAAAAATATAACTAATTTGCTTGTTTCAGTGACATCTTACACTTTTAATACGAAGTTTTAGTTACAGAGCTTTCGAAAGTGCTATAACTAATAATTACATTACTACCACTCTTTCATTCAGACATTTTATTTTCAGAAATGACATTCTCCATTAGGGTGGCATGGTGGCACAGTAGTAGTGCTGCTGCCTCGCAGTAAGGAGACCAAGATTCGTGTCCTGTGTCCTCCCTGGATGGAGTTTGCAAGTTCTTCCTGCGTCTGTGTTGGTTTCCTCCCACTGTCCAAAGACATGCAGATTAGGTAAACTGGTGACACTAAATTGGCCTGAACGTGAGTGTGGTATATGTGTGTTTGTCCTACGATTGACTGGCACCATGTCAAGGGTTGTTTCTGCCATGTGCCCTATGCTAGCTGAGATAGGTTCCAACACTGCTTGTGACCCTGGTCTGTATTAAGTGAGGTAGAAAATGACATCACATTCTCCATTACAGCCTCTCCCAACAGCACTTGTGCAAAGCATGAACTAACCGTAGATGGGATGTCAGTCCATCACAGGACTATCTACACTCTTTGTCACATCAAAACACAAAGAACAAAATTAGTGAAGTGGAGTCCACTTGTCTGAATAAGTAAGCGACTACTGCTGGGCAATGAGAGTTTGAAGTAATCGCCAAAACGTACAAAACGTCATCAGATCATGGGAGTGTACAAGATGGGAGAAAGCTATACAAAAATGACCCTTGAGAAGTTGTCCTTCATTATCTAGTTTGTGACTGCAGAAAGTACAGGTGCAATCAGAAGCTATTTTTTAATTATATACTGGACTGCACTGGACAAGTTCTTGCTCTTGTATTTGTCTACTCAGTGCATGGTTTTCGAATTAACAATGTCTTACAAAGGAAGTGCAATCAGTTTTGCGAAGGGTTGTTTCCAGCAGTTTATCAAACATTTTCATTCAAATTTTTCTAAACTGCTGGCAATTTGCATTACTCAAGTGTGAACAATAATGAAAATCTGGGCACATCTACAAGATCTGAAACTGGAGGTCACCACCTTGTTTTCAAATTGTTTAGATACAGGGCATATCATGCATTTCAAAGAGGCAGAATACATTACTCTATCTGTCCATTTTCTCATCCTCCTAACCCACTGCAGACTTACCTACAGCACCAGGCACAAGGTAAGAACCAGCTCTAGATGGGGTGCCAGGCCATCACAGGGCAAACTCACACATGTACCCCACTCGACAATTACAGTCACTAGTTAGTTTAACACACACTTCTTTGGGATGTCTTGTAAACTTGGGAGCCCACAAGGAGATATACAAACTACCCACAGATAGTGAGTGAGTGGGCTGGAATTTCAGCACAGTCTTCTGGGGATGGGAAGTAGCCCAGAATGAAGTGAAATTCTTGTGTAGAGCTAATGGGTACAGAATGTTGTATAAAACTGAAACCCATAATGCAATCAGATTGAAAATCCATAGCCGGAACTCAGAAACTTGAGAAACATGAAGTCTAAATAAGCAGACCTAAATGGGTGAGAAGGACCATAGGACCTCACAAGGATCTCCACATATATCAGTTCCTGAACCACAGACTACTCTGTAGTCAGATATCAAGGATTTTAGCTATATCTTTATACTGTATATGAGGGGGTACACTGCAGAACAACTGATCTTTCACCGCATTGCACAAATGAATAACTTTTGTCAGATAATTCAGTAAACACTTGCTATACCTAAGCATCTTCTTCAGTTCAAGTCAAGTGATGGGTCTGTGCAAGAACCTTACAGTATGTGTCAAACTGGAATGCATGTTAGAATTGTCTTTGACACCTTCTGATGTTCCAGTTAGATACTTCATCTGTTAGAAAATACAGGACATATTAGAACTAATTGGTTCTTGTCTTCATTAGTAATCTTATGTGGCCATCTTGAAGTTTTTGACGGTGGAATGAAAAGGAACTTATAATGATTACAGTATCAGGGAGTGTGCTGCAGTGAATGTGAAACTAAACCATTTTTCCTATGTGCATTGAATTGCATTTTAAATATATGCGCTCTGAAATGATGCAATACATTTTAATGGAACCTGTTCATTTAAAAATATCTTTTTTATTTATTAAGTATGATGCTATGCATATTTTGTAAGAAGATAACTTGAAACCTACTCACCAGTATAAGTTCAGCAGAATCACATACTGTATGTGCTGCTACTTCTGCTGATCATAAAGCATGTATGCATAAAACAGCATCTCATTTTCTGGCGTTTACATTTTAAAGTGTTGTATTTCAGTTAGGTATTTTAATTGATAGAAACATTAGATTAGCAATACTGACGATTGGCTTTGTTGACAATTTGCCACATTTTTTAGTTGTAGGATATGCTATAAGGGAATTTATCTTCCTGTCTTGTGGAGGAGGGCACCCAAACTTTGGTGCTGCACCATGATTCCCTGAATTGATCACACACGGCACAACACATCATGGAGGATATCATGAGTTAAGTGCATTAGACATATGTATCATAAATCAGCTTGTCAGTAATATAGCCTGGTGACTGAAGTCAGACATGGAAACCTTCAGCACATTCTCTTATAGGAAAGAGTGATAAAGGAAGAAAATCTATATTATCAGTCAACACAAAAATCCCAACAATCCATCTTCTCTTCTTTTCTGTTCTATTAGCATTTCATGCATCCTTCCTCCTTTAAAGGCCCAAAACCAGATTAGCAGCCTCACTCATCCAAACAGACTGTCAAATTTTGCTAAGAAGTCTTTTCCACCCATTCAGTTTCTGATCCTGTTTCATCTGTTACAGGACTGCACCGCTTTGGATCCTGTGCTGGGGTAGGGCAGGAGGCATACTTAGCTGAAACAATAGTCCACTGCAGGGCACAATCACACACCCACAATCCTTCACCTTGGGCCAGTTTACAGTCGCAAGTCAACCTGGTAATGCACACCTTTGGGATATTGTACAAAACACACTTACAGTAGGTTAAGGGAGACCACTGAAACTTCACGCCAACAGACAATCACAAGGCCAGGTTCCTAGACCTTTTAGGCAAAGGCACAATCTACAGCACCATCCGCACCGTACTGAGTTTATTTCCATTTGAGTTGTTCAGACCTCTTAAAGATTAAATTATGGAAAATGCTAATTCATTAAAATTATAAATGTATCTTAGTGTAGCCATTTATATAAGAAATAAGATATTAAGTACCTCTGGCTTACAAAGTACAATGTTTCTTGCCAGCTGTTTTTACCATTTCAGATGTTAAATATCAGCCTGTCCCGACAGGGGACAACATAAGGTGCCTCTCAGCTGAATTCTGCACTGTGATCTGTATTTGCCGTCATGTCTCCGAGAACACGTAGAGTACCAAAGGTACAAAAATATGTTCATTTCTTTTTTATATTATTATATATGCTAAACCTTTAGAAATAATACATCTGTGTTTTACAAATCAAGCGTTCTATTAAAAAAAAGAAAAAGCTTTGTGGTTTTCTGCATATACATTATTTACTTTAGTAAAGCATTAAAAATTATAAGCTAAAGAGATATAATTTACTTGTTTTTTTTGTTTTAATAAGAACTTTGCAGTGAAATGCGTATGTTGTATGAAGAACACATGTAGGCTAATTTGTATATATGGTAGCTTGTATTAAAATAGCATCAACGACCTGAGAATTATAGGAAATATATGAGGAATAATGTGAGATATAGGCTTGAAAAGGCAACATAGAATGTTCCACTTGTATACTGTAGATGTAACATAAAGGAAATGGCATTCATGCAATGTAAATGTGAAGTCCATTGTATCCTCTTTCTTAAATGTAACGTTACATACTGTATATTGTATAAGCATGGACTCATTAGTCACGTAACCCACCCGCACCCCCCAATTCTGAATGTGAACTGATGGTGCTAGAACAGCACAGGCTGTTTACAAATCAGGGCACAGTCTCCAGAGCTGACTGCCATTTGATGCTGGTCTACTGCATAGCTAGTTTATTTTTTTACTTTATTAATATATTGCTTGATGTTTTATATTAACTCAATTGATATTGGGTCTCCAAACGATTATAGCACACCACTGGCAAATAATTAACTCTCGACTAAGTTTACATAACATGAAAAGACCAGGGCATTTAGAGTTTACAAAGTCTATGGCAGTGTGTAAAATAGTCCTTTAGGACAATGTAGCATGAACATTGTCAGATCTTCATTTTTTGCGTGTCTTGATAAAAGTACTTTTTATTATCAATACGTGTATCTCTTTCCTAATATGTAACCTTGTTTTGTATTTAATGTCTTTTTAGTGATTTGTATAAAAAATGACACTGTACTGCTGTTTGATTTCATAACAATTGGTGTTAAAAAATAACATCCTTTTTCCTTTTTCAACTATTAAACTGTGATGGTATAAATATTAAGATTAAACCATGGCTCTTTTTTTAGATTGTGGTCCAAGCACTGCTGTTAAGTGACTCGGACATTGCGCTGTAAATATGGACACCTGCTGAGGTGCATGTTGGGGACACTTGCTCTTCCTGGAAAACCAAGTTATGGATTTCTTTTCAATATTCCTGTCTATGTCAATGGAATTGGGTTGGAATTATCATGGCTATTAAATGTAAAATTATTAACTATATTGCTTCTCAACTTTCCCGCTGTTTTGTGAACCTCTGTGCATTCATGTATCAGTGGCATTGCTGGCTTTTACTTAGCCCTGTTAGGCCAGTGCCACACTGCATGACTTTGAGTCAGTGAGCATGTGCGTTGATGAATTTCATTGACTGTGAAGGTGTCAACCAGATTATAACACTAGGAATCACTGGGGGATGACTGATCGCATGACTCCCTATAGACCTTTTTGAGGATCTTTTCAGATAGACCTTTATCACAATGGAGGCACAGCGTATCATGTCTTCAACAATGGCTTTAACTATCATCAAGGATAGATAGATAGATAGATAGATAGATAGATACTTTATTAATCCCAATGGGAAATTCACATTGTTACCATAAATGAAAACTAAGTCAAAAATAAAAACTATTAATAAAAAAAACTAGGGCTGGGAATCAATTAAAAAAAAGTAATTGCATACATGCATGTAATTAATCTTGATTAATCGAATCTAATATTAAAACATGTAATCATAAAATTAATACCTAAATCATGAAGTAAAGACACACTGAATCACAAAATTAATGTACAATCAACAATTGAAGGAATTAAAAAAATGAATGGCATAGTTTAAACTTAAACAATGACCTTAAACCTGAACTTGTCCCAAAATACTACTTGAGAAACTACAACCTGAATTTGAAAGCCTTTCTAAAAGGCAAGTTGAAAGAAGGTAATAAGAAAACGAGCCAATGTATTAATTGTCAAATTGACTTAGCATATGAAGCACAGACGTGTCAAAGTAAAAAAACATCAAATGACTATTGACTTTGAATGCACTGCTAAAGACTCATTTAATTGAAATAATATGAATCTCTTAAATGGACATTCAACAACAACAACATTTATTTCTATAGCACATTTTCATACAAATGATGTAGCTCAAAGTGCTTTACATGATGAAGAAAGACAAAACAAACAAGAAAATAGAAGTAGGGAACACTAATTAACATAGAATAAAAGTAAGGTCTGATGGCCAGGAAGGACAGAAAAAACAAAAAAAAAAACTTCAGATGGCTGGAGAAAAAAAACAAAATCTGCAGGGGTTCCAGGCCATGAGACCACCCAGCCCCCTCTAGGCATTCTACCTAACATAAATGACCTCAATCAGTCCTCATTGTATTCAGGGATCACATGGAAGAACTTGATGATGACGGTCATGTGGACTTCTGGCCTTTAATCCATCAATGTAGGGACATCACGGTGCTTTGATCAGGTGGTGGTGGCGCAGATCGCCACCACAAAAAACCGGAAAAAAGAACAGAAGAGAAAGTAGGGGTTAGTACAGATTACGGATTACATTAAAACCTGTGTTAAAACTCCGCAAATACTATCCTCAGTTGTTCATTACCATCAACGAATGAAAATTATACTCTACACAAGTGTTGTATCTGCGAATGTCAATCCCTGAGCTATTTTTTTTGCCGCTCCCTGTCCTGCCCCTCGTACAGTTTAACGCGTGTATAGATTTAATTCTTTTGTGGATGGTAAAATTGTGGTATACCTAGGGATTTTTGGGGTTACAAAAACCACATAAAAATGGTTAGTAAACACTGCTCTACTAACACCTTTGCTCCTGGCATGCTAAAAAATGTCTCTGTAGCTGCTATCTCACTTAAAAACTGACATTGTGCATTACTAGGATGGTTATGTTGTGTTCTTTGCATAAACTAGCAAAGATACTGCAAACTGGAATAATGGGTAGGGATAATGATTACACTTGAAGAAGGGGCCTCAGTTGCCTCAAAAGCTTGCATATTGTAATTAGTTGAGTTAGCCAATAAAAGCTTTCATTTTGCTTGACTTCTCATTGCATCCATAATGGCTAACATGGTACAACACCCTACTACTACTTCTATTTTGTAGAATTTTGTCATTATATTAGGGCAGTCAGCACTGTCAGCTACCTGGCACACCAGCAAGTTAAATACAGAAGTACTAGAGACTTATTTTGGTGTCATTACCACTCAAAGATGGCTTATTTACCACAGTTTATGAGACATGAATGCTATCCAGTGATCTGAGATGAAGACAGGACTCCTTTGGTACTGTGTCTCTTCGGAGAATCTTTGGGTACCACTGGTCAGACTTTGTGTCGAACGAGCGGCTGCTCATGGAGTCTAAAATGAGGCACATTATCTGCATTGTGAGGGAGCATCAGCTACGGTACTACAGCCATGTCGTGTGATCTGGATGACAGGATCCTCATTGTTGAGGACCAGGCCAAGGGGATGCCCCTGTAACACCTGGCTGCGGCAGATGTTGCAGATGGTCATGTCTGCCTTGGGGATTGCCAACCAGGATCTTGAGCTGTTTCGTCATGTTGTGGGTGCGGCAATGCGCTGTACCAGTACATGCTCCCCAACCTGACCTGAGCTGGATATGGTATTTATTTGATCTTCTTACAGGAACATGAAATGAAAAGGAAAAAAGAGCATAATTTCTACCTTCACAACTTTTCTCTAGCATTGCACTAGGACTGCCATAAACCCCACTCCCTCCCACCTATGTCAGTACATATAAATCAAGGAAATGAACATGAGTGCTATGTGTGGACATGTGGGGTATCATTGGGAACCGCGTAATACGAAATGTTAAATCTTAATTTGGAAATTTTTAAAGGTAGTATATAAATACAGTACTGGATGTGTATTCAATTCGATAGGTACACACTTAACTTTTTTGTATTACTGTTTCAGAATGTTTAAAAAAAAAAAATCAATGAAAATGCCATCTTGACCAAAGCACTACCTGACGCGATTGCCGTGTAAATGCGACAATATTTTTTAACGCATTAAACAGGCCACATTAAACACAAAAATGAATGCATTAACTTTCTCAGGCCTAAAAAAAATAAACAGAAATAAAATAGTTGACAAAACCAAGACGATAAGCTAAAACAAAATTATTTCAGAAGGAATGACTTTGGGGCATTGCAACAGTGGCAGAAGCTGTAGTTTTCCTTTTGGTTGCTAATGGACAATACAGTGGAGTCAGATCCCTTCACTTTCTACACACTTTATTGTGTTGTAGATTTAACATTTAAATTGATACATTTACCATTTCTGTCCAAACATCTACATTCAATAACCCATAATTTAAAAGTGAAAATATGTTTTCAGAAAAGTTTGCAAATTTATTAAAAATAATGTCATGGCATTTTCTAACCTGCATGATCCAGACCAGAGTTGGGTTAGGTGGGGAGGTGGGGTGCCTGTGCTGGAGCCTCTAATGGCTAGCATAGGGCAGAAGACTAGAACAAACCTTGGACAGGGCACCAGTCCATAGTAGTGCAAATACACATACAGTATATCACATACACACACTCTCTGGACATGCAAACGCCACGCTTGAAGGATCAGGGATGCAAATCCTGGTCTTCTTATGATGAGGCAGCAGTGCTACCACTGGACCACAACATTAAAAAATCAAAAACTGAAATCCCTCATTTAGGTATTCAAACCCTTTGCTGTGGCACTCCAAACTATGGTCAGGTGCATCCTGTTTCCTTTAATTATCGTCGAGATTTGTCTGTAACTTGACTGGAGTCTGCATGTGGCAAATTGAACTGACTAGACATCGTTTAGAAAAGCATACACTTGTGTATGTAAGGTCTCACAATTCACACTGCAAGTCAAGACAAAAACCAAGCCATGGAATTCAAGGAACTCTCTGTAGAGCTCCACAATGATATTGTGGTGAGGCAAAGATCAAGACAAGGATATCAAACCATTTCTAAAACTTTCAGCATTCCCAGGAGCAAAATGGCCTCTATAATTATGAACTGGGAGAAGTTTGGAAATACCAAGACTCTTCCTATTACCCAGTAAGTACCCAGTCCCACCAAACTGAGTAACTGGGCAAGAAGGGACTTAGTAAGGTGGTGACCAAGAACCCAATGATCACTCTAACAGAGGTTTAGCTCCTCTGCTGAAATGACATAACCTGTTGGAAAGACAACTATTTCAGCAGCATTTCATTGATCAGGTGTTTACGGCAGTGTGGCCAACTCCGACTTGGAATTGGCCAAACACCACTTAAAGGACTGTGAGAGCAGGAGGAAAATGACTCCCTGGTCTGATGAACAAAAATTGAACTCTTTGAGCCGAACTCCAAGCACCATATCTGACAAAGACCAGCCACTGCTCATCACCTGCCTAATACCATCTCCGTGGTGAAGCATGGTGATGGCAGCATCATGGTATGTGGTGCTTCTCAGTGGCAGGCAGACTCGTCTGAATTGAGTAAAGAATGAATGTAGCCAAATACCTAGAGATTCTTGAAGAAAACCTGCTCCAGGGTAATGCATGTGACCCCAGACTGTGGAGATTCAACACAACAATGATCTGAAGCTTGCAGTCCAGACAACGCTGGAGTGGCTTTGGGACAAGTCTCTGATGGTCCTTAAGTGTCTCAGTCAAAGCCTAGAGTTAAACTGCATAGAACATCTGTGGAGAGACCTGAAGATGACAGTTTACAGACACTTCCCATCCAGTCTAACACAGCTTGAGAAGATCTGCAAGGAAGAATGGGACAAACTGCCTAAATCCATGAGTGCAAAGCTTTTAAAGCCTTACCCAAGAAGAACTGAAGCTGTTGCCAAAGGGGCTTCTACAAAGGACTGAATTAAGGGTCTGAAAACTTATTTGAATGGAAGATTTCTGATTTTGATTTTTAATAAATTTGCAAACCTTTTTGTTTTCACTTTGTCATTATGGATTATCGAGTCTAGACGGATGGGCAAAAAGGATAAATTCATCCATTTAAAACTAAATCTACAACACAATAAAGTGTGCAGGAAGTTAAGGGTTCTGAATATTTTCTGAATCGACTTTAATCGTGAATTGCCCGAGCCCATCCTCAGTTAACAAGAAACACTTTGCATTCATGGAACCAACCATGTATCGACTGGTAAACAAGGCTTATTCATGTAAGTCTTAATCAACTAAATCTCAATTTCATACATGTGCTCTGTGATACTCCTCAGGTCTGAAGCGCAACAAAGATCTGAAGGCTACAGTCGGTGGACCCTTTTGGACAGACCTAGGGCAAAATTTACACCAAAAGAGTAAGAAATGCTATCACCATGCTCTTGATATCCATCTTTTATATCTGTAATGATGGAAGGTAGTTCCTTTACAAGTTCAGAGGTTTCATTGCATTAAAATTACATTAGTCATAAGTCATAGTATTACAAAATTCATGCTGGATTTTTTGCAAGGCTGGTGGTATTGGAGAATGGGTCACCAGGTAAGAAACATGGTTAGAAAGTGGTCCTGTGATCAGAAAAAGACCATTTAATAAGAGAGTAATGGAAACTGAAACAAGTGGCGGTTACCAGTCAGTGAATCAACAACAGTACTGGAAAAGCCATTTCAGAACACACAACCCACTGTAAAAGATGAAGATGAAGGCTGGAGGCTGGCTGTCAACTCAAGTGACTTGTCAGCAAGAACCAGCGAGATGCAGTATGGTTACAGTGACCTAAGAACACCAATTCAATGAAAGATTGGCAAGGGTTTGACCTGCTGGTTCACAGTGGTTGCAGGACCAGATTATTTTACACCCCCAGTGAGTCCACCGATTCATTGTGCACCTTGCAGACTGTTCATGGTCATGTAATAGTTTGGAGGGCATTTATGTTACACATGGCTCCTTCAACAAAAGGAGAGCACTGCTTGAATGCCACCAGATATTTGAACATTGCTGAATTTAATAATGTACCCATCTACTAACATGCTGTAATAGAAGACTAGGGATGGCCTGAATCACTTTTAGTCCCATCTGTGGTACATGTGGAAGAACCCATTCAGATTGGAGAACCAACACCAGTTGATTTAGAGGCAACACTAAAACATCAAGAGTTGCCACTCGACATGATACCTGTGCCACACTATCTTACTGAGTCCATGTTCAGAAATGCTGAGGCTTTTCTGAGGGTTTCAACTCAACACTGGACGGTTGCACAACACCATTTTTCTTTTAGTAAAACAAGCCATTGAGATTTGGAGAAACAAGAAAGAAATAATTACCAAAAATGTGTTTTTTTCGCTGGTAAAATGCAGTTGGGCATAGTATTATCGAAGGACCATTTCTTAACACTTTGCATTGATGGTAAAATGGTAAGGCATGTCATCTCCATATGTTGAGGAGCGAATTTCAGGGGCTACAAGGACTTTCATAAAGTGAATGGCACTAAATGTCATTCTACAGGAAGCCATTTGAACCCAGTAGCAAAAAAAAAGGTTAGGACTGTAAACTTCAACATTCAGTACCCACAACTCACCAGTGCTCAATGTGTAGTACCCATTCAATGAGCCCACTTAAACTAATTTCAGTGTCACTGAGAGCCTGAGTGTTTCCCAGGAGCACCCTGTTCAAGGTAAGAGCCAACTCTAGATAAGCCGCCAGTCGATTGCAGAGCACTCACACAAACAACCACACTTTCTTTGGAAATGTGTGAATTAAATTTGTTGAGAGGTGCTTGCAAATTACATTTACAGACAGGGAATTAAGGCTGGAAGAAGTTATGAAATCAATAAACTGTATGCAGTGGAAGGGATGATGGCAATCCTGTCTTAGCAATATAGGAAGAAGACAACATGGCATTAGTTAAGTCGCTTCGGACAAGTTTAAGGTAAGTAAATAAATATATCAATTTATATCTAAAAACAATACCTTGCAAAACTGGCTGTTTCATAAACTAGCTGCAAACAAACGCTTGAGAGTCAGTTGAACTGCAACTAAACAAGACCAAGAAAAGTCCTGTGTGATTCCTTGTCTCTCCTTTTTATTGTAGTTGTGCTTTTTTTTTTGGGCAAAATATCCAGTACCGTAGCCAATTTATACTAAAATGTCCCTGTTACAATTCAGTTGTAATCCTATGGCTACTATAGGATACATAGCTACATATTTATATTATTACAATTTGAGAAGCAACAACTATTTTTTTCTTTTTCAGAGCTATAATATAAATAACAGGTAAGACATGCTGCAATAATTTCTAGGACAAGAAAGAGTGTGAGCTGCAAAATATGAGCTTTGAGAGCACAGCTGCATGACACTTCTAAACTGCTGCACTAGATGGGGAGTGAGCGGCGTGATAACAGCTGCACGGCACCCTGAATAAACGCCAGAGAGACTCGAATATCGATCTGTGCTACACCATACCAGCTGTTAAAGTATGCGTACTGGTGACTAACACCAGAGTCACAAAGCCTCAATTGCACTTTGTAACCGACATCCGAACATTCAGCTAATCCCAAACAGAGCTGTAAGTCAGTATTTGACTGTACTACTAAAGGTATATAAAGCTTTAAATAACTTTGTCCTTCCTATATTTTGGAATGCCTTTCCCCTTACATTCCGAGCCATAACCTTAAATCTTTTAATAGCAGTCTACTATTATTCCAAGAGCTAAACATTAAAGAAGTGGTGAGACGGCCTCTTGCTGTTATTATACACGCATAGACTGATCATATTCTTAATGGATTTGCAATCGTTATTAAACTCTACTTTTCTCATTTTTTTCTGGTGACATTTTGCACCACCATCACTTGATCAAAGTACTGTTCAGTCTCCTGTGATGCTGAAATAATAGCAGATGCTCCAACTGTTCAGGAGACCCGCTGTGTTGAATCCTGTAAGACAAAGCCTAAAAAAACAACAACAAAAAAAATATTTACATTAGATGGAATACCCAATTTGGGTAGTGCTGAGCAGTCTTTTGGCCTTGGAACCCCTTAAGATTGTAATTATTTCTCCAACATCTCACCTCTGGAGTTTTTATTTTTTCTCTCCTCCCTGGCCTTCTGACCGTAGCATCAGACTTATCTTCAGAGACTTAAAAAGTGATGCTAATATAAGGACTGCACTTTAAGTGTATATTGATTTAATCTTATTATTTCAAGTGTCTTTTTAACCTCCTTAGCGTTATGTTTACCCCCAGAAAAACAAGTCAAAAACACATTTTTTTTCAACTAGAAAAAAATTATATCCTGTGTGATGTACAGCTGGCAGCTCAACCCGGCTGGGACACCCCAAGAATGAAAGGGTGGAGGAAGGCAGCTACTTTTGGACACTGCCTACCCCAGGAAACTAGATGGCAGCTCCCCTGGAGTATAGCAGTGCCCCGGATTCCCACAGGGCATCCTGGGACTTGGAGTTCGCTATCTGAGTCCTGTTGGGTGCCGCCAGGGCGTGCTATGGAAGGACCGGGGGAGTCGTACTTCCCTTATAGCCTGGAAGTACTGTCGAGTCACGAGGACGAAAATCCAGAAGTACTTCCGGGCTGACAAAAAACTTGAATTCTCCGTCTGACTCGGAAGTGCTGGCAAATCGCGTGAGACGAAGAACAGAAGCACATCCGGGTCAAGAACTATATACTACTGAAGACCCAGCAAGCGAGACAGAGTCGGGAGGTGTGGTGGAGGAAAGAAAGAATTGTATTGTTAAATTTAGTAATTACTTGCATGTTTATTTGTGGCTGTGGTGCTTGTGGACACTTTAAAGAACAAGAAAAAGAAATTAAATAACCTCTTGATGTTTTTAGCCTGTGTTCTGCATCTGTCTGTTGGGGTTAAAAGGGGCAACAGTCACCCCTAGCGGCCACACATTTACACCTGTATAACAGAAACATGTAAATAACAAAACATCACCATAAATACACTAGGAAAAGCATGTCTAGAGTAGACTACTGCATTTATGAAGATTTAGTACACGTCCTTCAATTGACACGTTTTGAAACAGTCACCAATTCATTGCCTGATGTTGCGATCTTCTTGTAATATTTAGTGCCTTTACTGCCCGATCAACATGCCAGTTGTGTTATTTTAGGCTACCACAGCACAAGGCTTACTGACTTCCACATTTCCCCCAAAACACTGAAAGATGCTGCATTGTCAACAGTGCTTAGGGGGAGCTTTAGGCAGCTCCTTCTTGCCCATCTACTTGATCACAATTATTTAGACTTTTTTCCACAAAGCTACTTGCACCACGGTGAACCTTCACAGGACCAAATTCGCCATGCATATCATAGCAGTTCAGTTATACAGTGCTGTATGCACCAGTTTCTGTATCTGTGTCAACATTTGATGACCAATTCACATTGTTCTCACTGTTACTTGATTTAAGTAATGATTCAGTTCCAACTCTTTCTAAAAAAACAAAAGCTAGAGAGCTTCTCATTTATATGCCATTGTATGTTTTTTTTTAAACTGCTCTGTCCCATTCATGAATATTGGCGAGTTACCATAGAGTGGCCAAATGAACAGTAAAATTCATGATTGTTTTTGCAGTATGATGTTATTTCATCTACAGGATGCCAGCAGAATACTGTCCAGAGAGATATTTGGACTTAACACTCAATATCTCATCAAAATTGGTTAGACTGAGTACTACTCAGGACTTACTGTTTTTATGTAGAATTCCAAGCTTGTGAGACACTTGGGGTTAACTCCAAGGAGGCTCATTCTTAGTTTTATCTATTTCTAATTTGTTTTGTTTTCTTCTTGCAACCTTTTCTTTAATATCTTATAAAGGATTTTGAATTGCATCCTTTGTAGGAAAACATGCTGTAGAAATTGATGTTACTAATAGATGTGACAGGAGAGAGCCCCACCTAACATCTCTCCAGATTCAGAATAATGCCAAAACTCTAGAAAATAGAAAAATACATCTTTATTACACCAGTACACCTGCGAGAATAAACCAATGCAAATTAAACTATATCAAACAAAACACATTCAAAACACTGCTATCCTTTTGGGCCTACCTCTAAAGGTTGCCACCCCATTCCACCATTTGACAGTGCAGAAAATTGGCCACCTTCTCACCTTCTATCTATCTGTACTCTTAGGCCTAATGAATGAGCCTTCAATTAAACTCCTCAGAGTCAAGAGCCACTTTAGGGAATGGCCCTTCAAACCCTAAAAGGATTTACATTCAGTCTCATCCCAGAACCTTTTTGGGGCTAGGTGTGGCAACAAAGACACCAGGTTAGACCTCCTTCAATCAACCCCTCAATATATATAGGGACCTCTAAGGTGTGCACAGCTCTTACAGTCAACATGAAATGTTAAAGGTGGAGCTGCTTTAGGCGTCAAGTCTGATACTGCTCAGACAGGCTTTGGCCTCTCGTGACCCTGAAATGCACTAAACAGTTTTAGAAAAATAGATGGATGAATATTATACTTGTTCAATTATTTAATGTTTCAGCCCACAGATGTTGCTAAAGGCACTTTTTGTTATTCCTGGCACTTGGTACATAAAAAAGAACTATTGTGGGTCTACATAAAAAAAAAAATTAAAAAAATTCACAGAATTTATCAGAAGGATGTAATAACCAAGTTTACAATCAGAACTAAATAAGGTGGTTCTTTAGTTTTTTTCTACTTTATTACTCTGGATGACTTTATTTTGTTTATTTCACTTGGACTTAAAATTAGGGTCCCATTCCTGAACGTTCCAACTTGTCCAGTGGGCAGTATGCCAGACGTTGTCTTTTTCTTTGATCTGTGAAAAGAACGGAAATAATGTAAGTATAAACCAAAAATATTGCAAAATAAATTTAAAATTGAAATTCTTGGCCAATGCATCTATCACTAATATTCTTGCAAATATTTGCATAGGACAGATACCATATCATGAAAATGATGTAATATAGTTCTTGCAATTTTGATATACGTTTACACAGGTTTTACAGGTGTCACTTTTGACCTTAGTTTCTACTTCTTCAGTCACACTTTTACAGTAAAATTTAGAGTCCTTAATATACTAATTCTGGTTGGTTGTACTGTTACACATCAACTTGCACAGTTCCAAAATTTACTGAAAGATCAGTATACTCAAATTAGTTAGAATGCCATCCTTCCCAAAGCCTTAGTATCTTACAAGTTTACCACTTTATTTCTACAGCAATTCAAAAGACATTCTGTGAAACTTAAAATGATTTCTGATTAAACACATTCCACTTGCCATCTGCTTTTAAGAATTTTTGCTATAATCTTTATGTATTTATAAATACAGGTTAGTGTCATTAGCATTTGAATAAAACATATGTCTCCTAAAGGTATATAGTGCTGTAAACGGTGTACTAGAAATTTTCACATGAGGAAGACCAGTTTCGAGACAAGGTTGTTATGCGCACTAATCATGGTGCTGGGGAGTGGCAATGTGCACATACAGTACAAGAAAGAATTTCACTGGCCTTGGTACAAGATAATGAACCTACACATTATTTTTCATAAATGTAATACACTATACAAAACAATATAATTTAATAATATAATTTATAATCTGCAATAATAACTTGTCTATTTATTCTGCTTTGAATAAACAGGTTTCCACAAACGTCCCAAAGAGGTGTGTCCTGTGATGAACTGGGGTCCTATCCAGAGTTATTTTTTATTTGCACCTAATGCTACTGAGATAAGATTGTCAGAGTTAATAAAAAATACATTTTGCTCCTAAAAAATTGGTGTTTTGGTTGTCGCTAAGGAGCCACGTGGGAATTTGTAAAACTTCTTCTCCCATTTCGAAGTATTTTTTGCTTTTTTTATTTACCCACACAGGAGTAAAAGCAGCCAAGTGTTTTGGGGAAGTGTTTGAAAAAGTTACTTGTTACTTTTACTTGTTGTTTGTATTCAGATAAGTGTTGGTGAGGCAGGGCAGTAAACAGCAGTAGCTGACACCGGCATCTCTGTAAGTAAAATACCGACACTGTAGTAAGCAATAGAAACAATGATTCCTTAGTGGAGGAAGAACTCCAATCATAGGGCATACGAGAATATGAGGGCAACCACTAAGAAGAATATTAGGGAGGCTAAACAATAGTTAGAGAGGAATATAGCAGATAAGGCAAAAGATGACCCAAAGAGATTCTTTCACTATTTCAGTAGTAAAAGAACGGTCAAGGAGGAGGTGCAGTACATCAGGAATAGTAAAGGAGAATTAAAAAATACAGACAATGAAATAGCAGATGCTCTAAACTTGCATTTTTACATGTGAGGATGTGGATAACTTCCCAGTGGTAACATGGACTACAAAGGAAGTGCTGAGTGATTTGGAAATTGTAGAAGGAGAAGTACTACTTAGATTAAATAGGCTGAAATCAAACAAATCACCAGGACCAGATAATATTCACCTTCAGTTTATTTGGAGGTTAGTGAGTACCTATACTATATAAATTCTTGACACAAATTTTTAGGAAGTCACTGTGCACTAGGGAAATTCTAAAGGACTGGAAAATGGCAAATATTATCCTGTTATATAAAAAGGGTAACTGGTCAGATCCAGGCAACTATAGACCAGTAACCTTAATGTGCATCACAGGTAATTAAAGGAAGGAGTTCTTAAGGATAAGATTGAGCAACACATGGTAAGAACAGGAGTTTTTGTGAACAGACAGCATGGGTTCAGAAGAGGGAGGTCATGCTGGAATTCTATGAGGAAGCAACAAAAGAATATGGTTCAATTAGAGTAAATGATATTATTTATCTGGACATTCAGAAAGCATTTGATAAGGTGCCACAAGACAGACTGGGCATCAAATTAAAAGATGTGGGAGTGCAGGGTGTTGTTTGTAGATGGGTGTAAAATTGTCTCAGACACTGGGAGCAGAGTGTTATGGTGCGAGGATCCCTATTAGAATTGGCTGATGTTAAGAGTTGTGTTCCACAATATTTTTTTATATATATATATATATATATATATATATATATATATATATATATATATATATATGGTTGAAATAGTTTACTGTCAAATAAATGCAAAGAGTACGCGACACGTGTTTCGCCCTCATTCTGGGCTCATCAGCCGTACACACTCCACTGCACTCCCTTTCGGGAATCGAACCTCGGACGTCAGCGCCAGAGGCGATGCCCCTAACGTTGCGCCACGGCGTGTGGTTCGTTTATTTGACAGCATGTAGATCAAGGTAATTACATTCACGGCATTCGAAGTCTGTGTCACAATCTGATTGTATGGGTGGTTACCTTCCAGGTAACGCTTGTGGTTGGCCAGCAATCTGCTAACATCCGCCACGGTGCCCTCAGTTTGTGAGGAGCAGATCATAGAATGGTTGAAATAGTTTACTGTAATGCAAAGACAGTAAACTATTTCAACCATTCTATGATCTGCTCCTCACAAACTGAGGGCACCGTGGCGGATGTTAGCAGATTGCTGGCCAACCACAAGCGTTACCTGGAAGGTAACCACCCATACAATCAGATTGTGACACAGACTTCGAATGCCGTGAATATATATATATATATATATATATATATATATATATATATATATATATACACACATACAGTATATATGATTTGGAGGAATATAAGTAACAAGCTGGTTAAGTCTGCAGATGATAGCAAGATAGGTGTACTGGCAGACAATCTAGAGTCTGCTGAATCATTACAGAGGGATGTGGACAGCATATAGGCTTGGGCAGATTTATAGCAGATGAAACTTAATGTCAGTAAATGTAAAGAATAACAAGTAGGAAGTAAAAATGTTAGGTTTGAATACATGATGGGGGGTCTAAAAATCAAAACTATACCTTATGAGAAGCATTTGGGAGTCGTACTGGACTTGACACTATCAACTTACAGTGTTCAGAAGCCATTAAGAAGGTAAACAGAATGTTAGATTATATAGCAAACTGTGTGGAGTACAAGTCCAAGGAGGTTCTGCTCAAACTTTATAATGCACTGGTGAGGCCTCTTCTGGAGTACTGTGTGCAGTTATGGTCTCCAGGCTACCTGGTGAGGCCTCTTCTGGAGTACTGTGTGCAGTTATGGTCTCCAGGCTACAAAATGGACACAGCAGTGCTGGAAAAAGTCTAGAGAAGAGTGACTAGGCTCATTCCAGGACTACAGGGGATAAATTATGAAGGAAGATTAAGAGGTGACATGACTGAAGTGTTTAAAATTATGAAGGGAATTACTATAGTGGATACTTTAAAATGAGTTGAACAAGCACACAGGGACATAGTTGGAAACTTGTTAAGGATAAATTTCACACAAACATTAGGAAGTTTTGCTTTACACAGAGAACCATAGACACATAGAATAAGCTATCATGTACTGATAAAAAAAACCCCCACTGAATTATGCATGCAAAAAAATCCTAATAACTTTGCACTAGTAAGACAGTGGGACAGGTGAGAGGATATATGGCTTTCACAGCCAGGTAAGGAATTAATTTTGTTTTCTAAAGTTAGCAACCATAAGAATGTTTGAAACTAGACAGATTAATAAGTAGTGCACACTCAACAGTTTCACAGTTGCCCTCATTTAGACAAATGGAAGTACTTTTCCACAAACAGAATTAGTGGTCGTTTCATGCTGTAGTGCTTATATAATAGAAACAGCGCTTTATGCACCATTCAACTATAATACACTGAACTATTAGAACTTAATATTGGCTTTGATATTATTTACCTTCTTATCTATACTCTTGTTTATTTCTTAAAAAGCATTCTTATAATTCAAGAACACTATGTAAAAATAATTGAACAAATAAGGCACGTGATCACTTTAAATTAAGAAGCCAAATTAACTTTATTACCCAAATAAAATTACACCATTACTATTGCTTAAAGAAGAACTATGCTCTTAAATGGCTGCCAGCAGAAAGGGTGACAATTGAAAGAAAAAAAAAAACTATTAAAGATATATACGGTGTTATTTTACATATGTATAACTGTTAACATGTGCGATTAATGTATTAAGAAGTTCTGTGATTAAATTTTTTTAATGCAAGATTTGCCTATGCTTCACATGTTGTTCACATGTTCTTGTGTTCCAGTTTATATACATTAAATATTTCTCAGTATTTTCTATTTGCCCCTTTGGCACATTTGCAACCTTATTTAAACAAAATGGCCAACTTATTTTTTGTTTTTCACATTTGACCTATTTTTTCTTGTATTAGGGTACAACTCGGCATCCAACAGGGATTTAACAAGCGATACAGGGAGTAGATGAATATAAGGTGTGGTATAAGTCATGCAGGGTGCAACACAGTATTCACAATGCACTTCACACGAAGAGTAGTTTTGGTTTTACTGCTGTCCTGATGCTGCCATACTCTGGGTTGTATTTCTTTGAGGATAATGCTAGCTTCTGACTGCATTTATAGTTACATATTTTCAACACTGCCCGATAGTCAGGATAAACAGCTGAAACTGTTGAATATTAAAGCAAGCAAGGTAAGAAAAACTACACTGAAGACGTATTACTACGAAGGACATTTGCTGTATAAAATTCTAATACATACAATACAAGACAAATCAATTCATATTATTATTGAAGGACAAAGCCATTGCAAAACAGATTTTAGTTTAAAAAAAGTTGAACATGTCTCTCAATCCTCAATCAGTTACTGATGGTTGTTGCCTTTGGTTGCACAAAATATTATATTTGAAGGTACAAAATCTAGGTAGCGCACAAACAGTATGTATGCTAATGATGTGCTTGATAGCTTTCACCATTCACCACAATGACTTTTACTTATGGCTATGAGCAAAAAGCAAATATTTCATTTTAACCCAACCACACAGGAGTTAATGCAGCTGTATTATAAATGTGTGACTCAAACACTGTGAGGCTAAATTTAAATTGGCTTCTACTGACAGTCATGCAACCGTATACTGTAGTGTTAGCATTGTAACATTTACAAAAAAAGCAAATTCAAACTTGTAAACTGTATAACAAATATTGACAATGCAAATTTTATAACATAACACACCTGTCCTGTCCGCTTCTCCTCTTTTTCTTCTTCTTCAATGGTTCATCTTTGGCTTCTTCTTTATCCTAAAGACAAATTCAATAAAACAGTCAACAATGTACATGTTTGTGAACAGACTGGTCCTCAGTTAGGAGCATCCCAGTACTGATGAGTCAGACAGAAAGTCCACATGATCCTGAACTGGATAAGTAGGCTGGAAAATGGATGGACACATTTAATAATGATTGCAATGATCTAAGCTACTATAGGATTAATGCATGAATAAAGTAAACAAATTAATGACTGTTATACAGTGGTAATTAGTAAAAGGGTTTAAATGTTTATGTACAGTAATCCCTCCTCCATCGCGGGGGTTGCGTTCCAGAGCCACCCGCGAAATAAGAAAATCCGTGAAGTAGAAACCATATGTTTATATGGTTATTTTTATATTGTCATGCTTGGGTCACAGATTTGCGCAGAAACACAGGAGGTTGTAGAGAAACAGGAACGTTATTCAAACACTGTAAACAAACATTTGTCTCTTTTTCAAAAGTTTAAACTGTGCTCCATGACAAGACAGAGATGACAGTTCAGTCTCACAATTAAAAGAATGCAAACATATCTTCCTCTTCAAAGGAGCAAACAAATCAATAGGGCTGTTTGGCTTGTAAGTATGCGAAGCACCGCGGCACAAAGCTGTTGAAGGCGGCAGCTCACACCCCCTCCGTCAGGAGCAGAGAGAGAGAGAGAGAGAGAGAGAGAGAGAGAGAGAGAGAGAGAGAGAGAGAGAGAGAGAGAGAGAGAGAGAGAGACAGATAAAAAAAATCAATACGTGCCCTTCGTGCTTTTAAGTATGCGAAGCACCGTGCAGCATGTCACTTCACGAAGCAGCTGCACAGAAGGTAGCCAACGTGAAGATAATCTTTCAGCATTTTTAGACGAGCCCCCCTGCTCAATCCCCCTACGTCAGGATCAGAAAAAGTCAGCGCAAGAGAGAGAGAGAGAGAGAAAAGTAAGCTGGGTAGCTTCTCAGCCATCTGCCAATAGCGTCCCTTGTATGAAATCAACTGGGCAAACCAACTGAGGAAGCATGTACCAGAAATTAAAAGACCCACTGTCCGCAGAAATCCGCGAACCAGCAAAAAATCCGCGATATATATTTAAATATGCTTACATATAAAATCCGCGATAGAGTGAAGCCGTGAAAGGCGAAGCGCGATATAGCGAGGGATCACTGTAGTTGATAAAATATTTTATGTTAAGTTAAAATTAATGAATTACAGTTACATGCAAGGTATGAGCTGGGTCACAAAACTGGAGGAAAAAAAATAATGACATTTTTATTACTTTTTTGAAATATGAGATGTGTGGCATGGAATTTATAATTTTAGAAAAAAGAATTCAATGATAAACTGCGTATACATTAAAAAAATAATAAAATAAGTCCTACGGCAACTTTCTTTATAATAATCACAAATTTCACTGCTTTTAGTAGACCAGTTTAATTTTATTAAATGGGACAACACCATTCCTCAAAATAGAATAAATCAAACTCAACAAATGAAACAAAGATACAGGATAAGATTTCTGCATAGTTAGTAATTAGTCTACTCAACCATCTCTCTAAATTATTTTGCAGTGTTCTTCCTTTGGAATTTCATATAATTTTTCCTCAGTCACTTGTTTGAATGTACTGCATATCAAATGTCCACAACGTAATTAATCTTACAATATAAGTCTATGTCACATGGCATTGTTCATGTTAAATGCTACCCAAAACTTACTTTTTTTTTCTAAAAAAGCTTCGCTATTTAATTAAACTGACATTAATATTGTATTCGCAAGTACCTGAGACTTTGAGATGAAAAGGCAAAAGTGCAGGATGTCACTTTATTTCAGGGTATTTTTTGTACATGCTTTAATGTTTTTGAATAATGCCACATGTTGTGTTATGTCCTCCTGTAAGTGTTAGGAAAATTTCTTTGTGATTGCTGAAAATTTCTTCTTGCACTTGTTTCTCACATATAAAGAACTATGAGTGGGTAGCATGAGATTTACACTTTGGTCTTCCATTCACTTTTTACTTTTGGAATTAGGAGGTGTAAACCAGAAGACTAGAGAACTGTTCATGAGCTATGGCATAGAAACTGGAATTACAAAATTAGTAAACTGATATATCAAGAAAAAGAAAGACATTGTTGGTGTATTTAGCATTAAGCGAAGACCAAGACAGCAAAAAAACTTCAGCTGATAACTGAGAAATTATCAGGGCAGGGAGGAAAAAAAGAGAAAAAAACTCTTGCTGAAATCAGCAACACCTTCTAAAATGCAGGAGATAAATTCTGCTAACCACAGACCCATAAAGGTCATGCTGCAATTTAAGTAATCACTGGAACAGTAGAATAACTTTAGAAGTGTACAGAAACATGAATATCTTAACAAAATCACACAGCAAGACAAACTGTGATTAAAACCAAGGAGTTCATTAAGCAGGAAAAAGTGGAAAACTTCAGCCTGGCCAGACTTTCGGATTTAAATCTATCTGAGCAGAAATTGTAGTTTCTGAAAAGGAGACTTGTGTGAGAAAGGCACTGAAATTTCTCTAAAAATTTATGGCAAAAGATTTGTACTTTTTTTTGTGAGATAATAAGATGCAGGACTACCTAAAATTACACAAATAAATAAAACTACTGCCACTAGAATGTTCTACCTGCCGGTATTAGAGAAGCTTTAGAACTTGTATTCACTCTTGTCAGTGATCGCTAAGAAGGCTTTAAATATTACTTTACAGTAATTGTTTCCATCTTTGCAATGGGTTTCTTCTGAATTTTTCACACTGTCTTCTTTGTTATGTGTAGTGATCACTACCGCTTTGACCATGTTATTACTTGTGATACTAAAACGAGAACATAACATGTGAATTTCCCCTTGGGGATTAATAAAGTATCTGCCTATAATAAAGTATCTATCTATCTATCTATCTAGACTAGTCTTTGTAAACTAAAATGAAGTTTTTTTTTTTCCCCGGAAAGAAACCTGTTTTACGACGTCCTTAAGTTTAATATATACAGTATATATATAGTCATATTTTATACTTAACATAAATAGATGCATTAGCAACCTAAGTTAAGTCTTGTGATAGCCTAAGATCTTGTCTAATGTTTACTTTTGCCTTGCACCCGAGGTTACTTGCTCTGAAAACGGAAATTAGTATAAATAAATTCTGCAAACAACTACAATCGATATTTTACTATACACAATGGGCCATAATATAAAAACCACCTGCCTAATATTGTGTAGGTCAATGTCAAGGCATGGGCTACACAAGAGATCTGAAGGTGTCCTGTGGGATTTGGCACCAAGACATTACCAGCAGATACTTTGAGTCCTGTAGGTTGCAAGATGGGCCTCCATGGATTGGAAATGTTTATCTAGCACATCCCACAGATGCTCAATTGACTGAGATCTGTGGAATTTGGAGGCCAAAACCTTGAACATATTTTCAAGTTCCTCAAACCATTTCTGAACAATTTTTGCAGTATGGCAGGGTGACTTATTCTGCTGAAAGAGGCCACTGAAATTAAGTAAAACCGCTGCCATGAAGGGGTATACATGATCTGCAACAATCTTTAGGTAGGTGATATGGGTCTAAGTAACATCCACATGAATGTCAGGACACAAGGTTTCCCAGCATGACACTGCATTCTTTTATTGCTCCATTGTCCAGTTCTGATGTTCACAATGTAGGCGCTTTAGGTGGTGCAGAGGTCGGGACACACACAAAAAGCTGTGATACACTTTGTGTTCTGACACATTTCTCTCATGGAAAGCATTACGTTTTTCATGAGTTTATGCTACAGCAGACTAGCCTTTACTGCCCATGCATATCAATGAGCCTTGGGCATCCATTAATAAAGTATCTATCTATCTATCTATCTATCTATCTATCTATCTATCTATCTATCTATCTATCTATCTATCTATCTATCTATCTATCTATCTACCCTGTCACCGTTCACTGGTTTTCCTTCCTTGGAACACTTTTTGAAGATACTAAACATGCATACCAGGAAAAAGTTTTGGAGATGCTCTGACCCAGTTTTTTAGCCATCATAATTTGGCTCTCGTCAAAGTCGCTCAGATCCTTATGCTTGGCCATTTTTCCTGCTTCTATGACATCACCTTCAAGAACTGACTGACACCTTGTTGCCTAATATATTTCATCCATTGACAGGTGCCAACATAATGAAATAATCATTGTTATTCACTTCTCCTGTCAGTGATTTTAATGTTGTGGCTGGTCAGTGGACACTTCAATGTTTTACATGTGGGTTTGTGTTATATCCATCCATCCATCCATTTTAGTTATGATATCATTGAGCAATTAATTTTAAGTTTTTGAATGCATGTTATGCATTTTCAATTATGTATATCAGTAATTGTGTATAATGCTCCAGCTTTTTTATGGAATAAGAAGAATAAAAGAACTGAAAGTATTTTCACTCTATGCCAAAACATATTTACCATCATCATCTCTTCTCTTTCCTTTTTTTTTCTCTCCATAATAGTTTCCTGGTAAATCTTGTAATTAATGTACTCCCGCTTCAGTGGCTAGAATAACAAAGGGAAAAAATTAATTACAAATAGTATTATAGTATGGAATTCATGCTGCAGATTGACTTTCTATATTCTTAGGGGTCATGGGGTCATTATTGTGACATATATAGAGTACAGTGTAATTCTTATTCACATGTGCTAATCAACATGCAACATATCACCATGATCAGTGAATATTATTTCTTTACTTCTGTTTTCTTTATCTGAAATAATTATATTACTTTACTTCAAAATTAGTATTATAATTAGAGAAATTATAAAAATATATTCTTTGTTAACTTTAGCTCTGAAGAATAATACTACTCCCAGATAACTTTCTATGCTGTGAAAAGTCTGAAACTGAAGCCTTACAGCAAATCAAAATTAGAATAATCATAACCCAAACAATATCTATTTATCTTGTTTTAACAGTAGTGGTTTTAGCTAGAAAGACAAAAGTGTTCAATTATGCATTTTAGCTGTTAATACTCTGAATTTATTTTATTTAGCAGAATAAATTACATTCTCCAACTCACTCTCAGGATCATTGGGGTACAAAGCAAGAATTAAACCTATACCATTCCATGTCAGTGCCTATTTATGCATACACCCACACAAGGTCAATTAGAATTGTCAGTTAACCCAATACCCACCTTTGACATGGGGAGTAAATGCAGAATAATCAGGTACAAACTTTTTAAACAGTTTGTCTAAATTTTAGAATTTCTTCACCTTGTTTCTTAAATAATATAATTTATTGTAATATATTCTTATTTATTATGGCACTAGAGAGTGGCAACATGTTACATGTTGGTTGGATAAGTAAGAATTTCACTGTACTCCATACACATACATAACAACATACTACTACTATCAAAAATTTATGTGGCTGACAAAGCTCCACATTTTTCAGCCCATTTAATGTTTTTTCTGAATTTTATAAACACTTTTATATGGGAGACAAATAGTCTGATGTTTAAACACCTTAAACTAAATGGTAAAGTCACCAGAAGGCACAATGAAAGTGAACTCATGTAAGTACTTTTAGGTTATTTCTATTAACAGCTCAGTTACTCTGACAATAGGTGATGGAAAATAATCAACTGTATTTATGAATCCAAGAATAACTGAAACAGACTAGAAATTTAAAGGACAATAAACCAATAACATAAAACAAAGACGCAAAATATCTTAATTTGCTCATTCCCTATTCAAGAATATAAAAGATTTAAAAATTCCCCAATTCTTTCTGACAGTAGTGACACAATTAATCCATACATGTTCTGTCTAAAAACCAGCAAACCGATATTGTAACTGCTTATAGATTTGTTAGAAGAAAGGCCAAGATTTTTAAAATGTTGGCTTGCTGCTTAGGACCTCACATTATCTGTAAATAATGCCCAAACTATCGTCTAGCAGTAGAATTCTGAATGAAGTTAAAGAAAGATGCAGTTGAAGCAATCAGGTGCAGTGATATTGTTAAGATACACAGCTAAAATATTTGTCAAAAGAAACAGTTACATTCAAAGGACATACAAAACAAATTGTTTACTACTCCATGGATGGTTCTACTCATGACAAAATCTCATCATTAAGACTTTTATTTACAATACATTTACAGTGAATAAATGAATTCCCTACTAGTACTGAATCAATTATACAATTTAAAAATACATCAAATTCATACCTTTGCACCTAGCATGATAGCCCGTTCTTGTTCAAGCATTCTCTGCTGGTCCTTTTTGTATCCTGTGATGCCAAACCTGTGAACCTCTAATCTGGCCTGAAAAAAAAAACCCTGTGTATTTTTGATACATTCAAAACTAACAACACACGGTTTACATAATTTGAGAAGAGAACCCCTTTCATTTCAACTAATTCAAATACTTAGGAAGCAGTTAGGTAGGCTCATCCACTTACCGGTACTTTAGAAAATATGGTACATAATTCATTTCAAACTTCTCCCCTGTGCAAAACACATAAAGGCAACTTTCTGACAGGTGTGCCTCCTGTCAATTATCACTTGTTCATCAAACTGCATCTTTCAATTGAGGATTACTGCAACTGCTGTAAAACACACTCAATCCAAATTAACCTACTAGATCTTTATAAGACTGGAACTTTATATCGCTGAAATAAGACATACAGATGCCTATGGTACCTCTGTCATGTTAAGAATTGTTGGCAGCAGTAACATTATAATAAATACTGTAACAAACTGCCAAAAATTAACAAAAATGAAGGAGGTAGCAAAAACACTTCAAAAAGAAGAACAATTGGCAAACACTATGAAAATGCATTTTAATTTTGAAAAACACAAAGTGCTTCAGGCCAGTGAATCAACATTAACCACAATTATGATGGGACATACAAGAAGCAACTTCTGAAAAGAATTTAGGAGTTTATGTTGATGCATCAATCAAAGGATATTATGCTTGTACTCTATATTGTGCTAGTGAGATAACATCTTGTGACCAGAACTGCACACAGCATACAACAGTAAAGAAAGACATAACAGTAAATCCCTGTACTAAAGATCACATCTTACTCTGACACTATAAAGCTAATAAACTTCCCTAGACCTAAACAAAAATGGTTATACGAAGGCCTACTTCAATAGTCTTAACAGCCTTGATATGGTTGGTCCAGGACAGTTCTTTCAATCATAGTAAATCAGGCACTCCAGGATGCCAGTGGAAAGTAATGGATGTGCATTTAAAATGTCATTAAGCTAATGCAGAAAATTTGACAACTTTTTAAAGTATCGGGATGAGAAACTGGTACAACTTAGGTATTAGCAAACCAAATAACCTTAATGAACAACTGAATATTCTACTCTCATTAGTCAAATTTCTTATTTTCTTCTGTGTAAGCTATGGCTATAATTTGAAAACTCTTTCACCTCTAAACTATGAATGGTTTTCAAGCAGTTATCTACAATTTAGGGATGAAAGTGATATGTCTAATAATTTATAGTAAGACTCCATAAAACCAGTATGAAAAAGAAATGAAAACATCAAAATTTTAAAATATCATGAAGCTTAAGAAAACCACAACAGACAACAGGAGTCATTACAGCTGCTTATACTCTGCCATCACAACATAAGCCATCTGTTGGCAATATGTAAGTAAAATTTAACTGCCCAACAGACCCCAAGCCTTTTGTAAAATATGGCATATAAATAGTGCTGGGCGGTATACGGGTTCATACCAAAAAATGTTTTTTATTTTTGTTATGATATGGATTTTTCTTATACCGCAACACTGGTTTAAAGTTCGAAACGTGGCGCAGCAGGAAACTGTTTAAGGAGGGACCTTTTTCACTGCTGCACCGCTAAAGACGTATTAAAAGGAGTACATACGTTAGTGGAAGTATTGAAAGGAGAAAATGGACAGAGAACATTCTGAAACTGAAGCTGTAGCAGACAATAAAGTTGAACATGATGACACAGAAAAACTTTTGCCTAAAAAAGGAGCCGTGTCTGTTGTCTGGAAATACTTTGGATTTAAAAGGTCGGATGTGGACCATTATGTTCAAATGTGTGAATACTGTTTCTATACTACTGGATAATACTGCAAGCCAAGTTGTACTTGTTTTATTTTTTTTCCAATACTGTGTAATAGTGTGACGACATGTTGACTTTATTCTGAACATTTCCACTTTAATCTCGACGCTTATAACGAGAATAAAATTGAAATGTTGACTTTATTCTCGCCGTTTGTAAGAGCCAATCTTAGAAAGTTAAAGTTTTGAGTTAAACTCATATTAATGTTTGCTTTATTTGAATAGAATACAATTTCTTCCATAGTCATAGACAATGGTATAGTCCTTTCCCCCTATAAGTTAGTAAGAGATAGAATCTTCTTGCTATAACTGAGAAACAGTGTGTTAATAAGTTCTTTTTGTGTTTAGAACAGGTCCCAGTAAACAGGGACTTTAAAGACCCATTTTCTACTCAGAGATGGGATAACCATACAGTTTTCTGACCACTTTGTAATGGTTCAGAAACATTTTGAAATGGTTCAGAAATTATAAGTGATTAGTAATGATTTAAGAAGTAACAAGATTAAGCTTAGAACTGAATTTTTTCTTATTATACATTTTCCCTTTTTTTGCTATTTTAATTTTCTTTTTTGTGTGAACTGTTTTACTTTGAGGCGGCACGGTGGCGCAGTGGGTAGTGCTGCTGCCTCGCAGTTGGGAGACCTGGGTTCACTTCCCGGGTCCTCCCTGCGTGGAGTTGCATGTTCTCCCTGTGTCTGCGTGGGTTTCCTCCGGGTGCTCCGGTTTCCTCCCACAGTCCAAAGACATGCAGGTTAGGTGGATTGGTGATTCTGAATTGGCCCTAGTGTGTGCTTGGTGTGTGGGTGTGTTTGTGTGTGTCCTGCGGTGGGTTGGCATCCTGCCCGATATTGCTTCCTGCCTTGTGCCCTGTGTTGGCTGGGATTGGCTCCAGCAGACCCCCGTGACCCTGTGTTCGGATTCAGCGGGTTGGAAACTGGATGGATGGATGGATGGATGGATGTTTTAATTTGAAGCTTAACTAAACACTTAAAAACGAAGATATTTTGTCTGTGGAATCATTTCTGCGCGTCAGGCCTTTGCTGAATCCCATTTTTTGAGTTAGAGCTGCTGAACTTTAGAAACTTTGGGAAAACGTAGCTACACCGTTTATGTCGAGATTAAAGTCGACATGTTGACTTTATTATCCTAATTTGTCATTAAAGTAGAACATTGTAAACTAAACTTCATCTTAAAATGAATATTTAATTTACTAGATTTTCTCAAACCCCGTCATAAGTTCTGTAGCACATTAAATGCTTTGTATTAAGTGTTCACAGAGCTATGTTAATCGCTACGTGCTTCTTAAACTGACTTCCTCTTGCACTAAGAGGAGGCGCAGGCAGCACAAAGAATACATTTCATGATATTCCTGCTCTCTGAACATTTAGAATGCTAAGATAAATAAATACTTGATATTTTCATGATGAAATGCATTAAAGCAGGGGTAGGCAATGTCGGTCCTGGAGTGCCACAGTATGTGCAGGTTTTTGTTCCAACCCAGTTCCTTAACGAGAACTCAATTATTGCTGATGAAGCACATATTGCTTAAGTGACATTTTAATGCTTCATTTTAGTGGTCTCGCTTGTTAAGGTTCTCCAACCTTAATTGCTTATTTCAATCTTAAACTGCTGCATTCAGTGTTTTAATTGCTCCTTATTAGCAATAAGATGTAAAAGACAAAGCAGCCAGCAGTTCTCCAGCTAGCTTTTTTCCAATTACATCTGTGTGTGTTCATCATGCACGGTTTGATTTAATAAAACACTTAATAGAAAAATGTGACAGACTGAAAATGATCTGTTTTAGGCTTCAAATCATTTGGATGATATCCTTGGAAAGGAAAAAAATCTACGATATAAAAGCCTTACATTGCACAGACTAACAAGCCATAAAATTAAATAAGGTCTGAGATTGGCAATGATTGGTTTCTAATTAAGCAATTGGGTTGGAATGAAAACCTGTAGCCACTGCGGCTCACCAGGACCGACATTGCCTACCCCTGTTTTACATCTTATTGCTAATAAGGAGCAATTAAAACACTGAATGCAGCAGTTTAAGATTGAAATAAGCAATTAAGGTTGGAGAACCTTAACAAGCGAGACCACTAAAATGAAGCATTAAAATGTCACTTAAGCAATATGTGCTTCATCAGCAATAATTGAGTTCTCGTTAAGGAACTGGGTTGGAACAAAAACCTGCACATACTGTGGCACTCCAGGACCGACATTGCCTACCCCTGCATTAAAGCATGTATTAATCATGTGGGGGCACGGTGGCGTGGAGGTTGCACTGCTGCCTCGCAGCAAAAGGGTTCCGGGTGTTCCCTACCTTGAATTTGCATGTTTTTCTGGTTGGTTTACTTGGCGTGCTTCAGTTTTCTTTCAAAGTCATGTAGGATGTGGGGTTTTGTTACATTATATTGACCCTGCTAGTGTATGTATTGCTCGCATTCACCCTGCGATGTGCTGGCGCCACATTCAGAATTTGCTCTTGCCTTGCACACAATGCTTGCTGGGATGGGCGGAATCCTGAATGGTTGGCATAATTAAACATGTATAACGAAGATTTTTTTTTAAAGTTCTGAACACTCCGTGGTCTAACTCTATAACTAGTTTTAATTTCACAAAGACGTTTATCGTGTGGTGATTGGTTAGGTGGATAAAGAAAAAGGAATGATAGGAACTGGGGGTTTGTTACGTCAGACAGAGACAGCGCGCATGCAATAAAGAAAGTCTGCTCAGAAGAGCATCCATTGAATTCTGTGTTCGTGTTACTGACCACCAGATCATGAACCTAACATATACACAATATTTAAGTTAAACCTGTTCTATACCCATTCATACATCCAGTTTTTTTGGAGCCTCGTCACACCTGCCATAAAGTTCCCTACACTGAATGTACACCTGGGGACCCCTTACTGCGAGGGAGCAGCACTACCACCACGCCACTGTGCATGTTTAATACCTGCTTTAATGCATTTCATCATGAAAATGATATCAAGTATTTATCTTTGCATTCTAAACTTTCAGAAAGCAGGAATATCATGAATTGAATGTATTCTATGCGGCGATCGCTGCCTGCGCCTCCTCTTAGTGCTAAGGAAGTCAGTTTAAGAAGCGCGTAGTGATTAACAACTGGGTCGAGAAACACTTAACACAAAGCATTTAATGGGCTACAATAGTTATGACGGGGTTTGAGAAAATCTAGTAAATTAAATATTGATTTTAGGATGAAGTTTAGTTTATGACATTCTACTTTAATGACAAAATAAACTACGAGAATAAAGTGGAAATGTCGAGAATAAAGTAAACATGTCGACTTAATTCTCGACATATAGTTTTTTTCTTCTTCACTGTGTCTGTATTTTTTTTTTTTTTCTTCACCATGGCCCTAATACGTTTCCGTAGGACTATACCACAAATAGCATTATAAATGCAAGTTGCAGTTTTATTTTTTATGTATATAGTTTAGCTTGAAGCACGGTCCATATTAATGCAAATTGCTTTAATGATGGTTCAGTTGGTAAAGATGTCATCACCAAGTTGCACTTGTTTTTTTTTTTTTTTTTATTTTAATTTTACTTGGTGAATACTGTGTAATGCACCTGGGCTTGAAGTAATAGTATTATTACTGGAAGTTGCACTATTATTTATTTTATTGTTATTATTTATTAGTTTAAATATTACGCAGTTTAATGATGGTAAAATTGTTTAAAAAGTCACTTTAACGTGTCAGTGGACAGAGATTGTTAACATTAACAGAAAGTGTAGTTGGTTTACAAAAAATATCTACTATTTATTGCTTTTCTAAGACATGTTCAGTGCAATACAACTTTTGACAAGCACCTCTGGATATTTTACTAAGTCTAAATGCCTCTTTGGATGGTTGAAAATATGTTGTCAATATTTTAGTTTAAGTTGTTTGCAAACTTTGTTTAATAAAGAGGTTCTATATTTTGACTGCATCTGTCATGCAATGTGATTCCTTCTCTTCATTAATGCCACCCCCTTGAAAACTATCACTTTATGGGGCCATGCAAACCTGTATTAACTTGTGTGCACATTAAAATATTTTTTTGTACAATGTACAATTCTCATGACAGTGGAATAGGTTATTCTTAGCCAGCCTACTACAGTAATTGCAGTGGAAAATGTGGTTAACATCCACTCATGCATGGGAAAAAAATACCGTTGAATACCGTGAAACCAGTATAATTTTGAAAAATACTGCGATATAGAATTTTGATCATACCGCCCAGCACTACATATAAATTTTGTTGACATGAGTAGGAAATTACAGTAATATGAACAATTAGCAGGTAGAGTTTCTGAAATTTAAACTGGAGCTAAAAATGTGGAAGAAATCTTGGCAGAGATCAGTACAAATAAAACCAGCAAGTAGCTATATTATAATGCATTTTTATAATACACATTACTGAAAGCTTAAACAATTAAAAAAAATCCAAACATATGCTTTAAACTGCCTTTAGCTGACAGGTAACTGAAGTAGTTGTACTCTACCTTCTCCAAGCTGAGAGTACTGGTTTCTGGCTTTGTCTTGATATTTGCAACTTTCTAAAAGACATAAAAAATTAAAATTCAAGTATTACATTAATACTTTTATGTTTCAATTTATATTTCTGTAAAATACAGGTCGGTTCCTGCAGCATATCTGACTACAAAAAATGATGACATTGCACAAGACAAAATGGTTTTAAGAACTGTGGTCTAAGCTTTTAAATCGGGAGTCCACTGGTTATCTGAACCATCTTAATCTAATTCAAGGGCTTTGAGGGGAGCCACAGCAATAAGCAGTCAACCCTGGGGAGGTCTCCAGTATAACATTCATACATTCACACATAATGGTCCAATGTGGAATTGCCACAGCCACACACACTCACACACACACATACAGACAGGTAGATGAAATGAATCACTGACCTCACCTTACCACTTCATTTCACACCATCCGAGTGAAAGGAGTCTGTTGTAAAATTTGATACAGCACAGTATGACCTCAATAATAAATGGTGATTACAATAAGCATAATATCTCAACCTTTTTATCTAGGCTTGCTAAAGCCAATTGTCAGTAAACAGACCTAGACATTAATCCAAGAAACTCCTATAAAAATGAAGAAAAACAACATGTATCATCAAAGTAACTTAAATGGAAAATAGGACCTGTAGTGAGTTAGCTGCCAAACTAATATGAAAACTGACATACAGTAATTGAGGTGCTTGATTTGCATGAAAAATTAAAGTTTCACCTCAATTTGGTTTTTGGGCTCCTCAAAAATTATATTAAAATATGAAGTACAAACTTACCCTTGAACTAGACAGGGAGTTGTATAAGCTTTATCCTTTTAATTCACATTGACTGTGGTGGAAAAAGGAGGCACACCCTAGAGAAACATGGACTGTGATATAAGGGGAAATAAATGCATTTTCCCTGCGTGCAAAATAGAGAATTCAAATGTTGCATAATTTTCTGTTCTTTTTTGGCAGTTTTACAAAATCATTTATTTTTGTGATTTTGCTTCCCTGACACTATGTACGAAGTACCTACAAACACAACCCAGTGGTCAGAAATGAGCTATGCAAAGAAACAGAAGAAACCAATTACCATCCAGTTATTTATACTTGATGTGTTGGAGGGAACCTGAACTGAAAAAGCTTCACACATACAGTACCTCCTTATTTGTAAATAAGCTCTTTGTACAATGACATTTTAAAACATATGGTTGACCTCCAGGTTTCACAGACACAAAGTTAAGAACACCTGGCCATTTTCAAACCTACATAATGCAGTCTATCAGCAGTGCTGGTACAATCCAAGATTCATATGAAGATGGTATGACATTCCATCATGCAGACTCCACACAGATAAACTCTCAAGCTGAGAGGCAGCAGTGCTACCCACTCTTCCACTTTGTCATAAACACACTTACATTGCCTGCTGCACATATCTGTACTGTACCTTGCCCACATTTGTACTAATTGAGGATCTCAAAGTGCTTCAGCTTACCCCAGCAGCAGTAAGCAAAAGGCAAGAAATAACCCCAGAGAGGGCATCAGTCCACTACAGGACTCACTAATCCACAAACGTCACCGTGCACTCACAAAACGGCCAACCTGGAATTGCCAACTTTACATTTCAGGAAGTTAAATCTGAATAGACACAGGAGAATCCACAAAACTCCACAAAGAACATGTGCTAAAATTTTATTTAGGCAACTAATCGGCAGAAAATTTGACCAGTTTAACCACTGTCTGAGGTTCTGTTGCTTTTATGTTGACTTTTTTATATTTATAAATGTGTAGGGTAAAATAATTCAAATTTTGTTTTTCTATTTTAAGATTTCTATTACCTTATCAAGGGTACTGGGGTCTTTGACAGTAATGGTCCTCTTCTTGGAAGGGTCCTGAAAGGTGATTACCTGCACCTCACTTTGCCGTTTCTCAGGAAGGGCTTTGGCCGTCTGAAATGTTTTCTCTGCAGTTGAGTTGAAACATTTTGAGTTCTCGATGCATGACTCTTTGATTTCTGTTACATGATCTGTCTTGCTGTTACCACCACTGGCCACTTGAGTGTCCTGAAGCTCATTGCTCTGATGCTGGCTTCTTTTCTTCTTGACGGATTTCCATTTCTTTTTTCTTTCAGAGCTGTCACCTGTTAAGATAAATAAAAACATTTAACTAAAAACAGCATTTTTACAAAGTACAGTATACAAGATCCTTAAATGATAATTCATTTTTTCTACATTCATTTTAAATTAAAATTATTTAAATTTTGAAAGCATGGATTTATTTTTTAGTTTCTTCTTTGGACAAAAAAGGGACATAACAAACAAGTTTGTTATCTAACATTTTCTAAACTTTTTTACATTGTGGTTCCTTTCTTTAGAGCCTAGTAGAAAAAAACATATATAACTTACAAGTATATTACTACTATGTGATGGTGGAAGTTAGATTTGTGTATAGTGAGCATATGATGTAGGCTTGCCACATAGTTAGATATGAGGTCTCTAATATGCACTTTTACTGCATATATATATATATATATTTTCATGGTATTCGTAGTCTGTGTCACAATCTGATTATATGGGTGGTTACCTACCAGGTAACGCTTGTGGTTGGCCAGCAATCTGCTAACATCCACCACGGTGACCTCAGTTTGTGAGGAGCAGATCATAGAATGGTTGAAATAGTTTACTGTTAAATAAATGCAAAGAGTACGCGACACGTGTTTCGCCCTCATTCTGGGCTCATCAGGCGTACACACTCCACTGCACTCCCTCTCGGAAATCGAACCTCGGACGTCAGCGCCAGAGGCGATGCCACTAACGTTGCGCCACGGCGTGTGGTTCGTTTATTTGACAGCATGTAGATCGGGGTAATTACATTCACGGCATTCATAGTCTGTGTCACAATCTGATTATATGGGTGGTTCCCTCATTACCTCATGGTTCGCCCTCATTCTGGGCTCATCAGGCGTACACACTCCACTACACGTGTCGCGTACTCTTTGCATTTATTTGACAGTAAACTATTTCAACCATTCTATGATCTGCTCCTCACAAACTGAGGGCACCGTGGTGGATGTTAGCAGATTGCTGGCCAACCACAAGCGTTACCTGGTAGGTAACCACCCATACAATCAGATTGTGACACAGACTTCGAATGCCGTGAATGTAATTACCCCGATCTACATGCTGTCAAATAAACGAACCACACGCCGTGGCGCAATGTTAGGGGCATCGCCTCTGGCGCTGACGTCCGATTCCCGAGAGGGAGTGCAGTGGAGTGTGTATGCCTGATGAGCCCAGAATGAGGGCGAAACACGTGTCGCGTACTCTTTGCATTTATTTGACAGTAAACTATTTCAACCATATTTATATATATATATATATATATATATATATATATATATATATATATGAGAGAGAGAGAGAGAGAGAGAGAGAGAGAGAGAGCGTGAGAGAGAGAGATTATATATATATATATATATATATATATATAGATCCATGATGCAAATCTCCTGTTCTATCACATCCCAAAGGTGCTCTATTGGGTTGAGATCTGGTGATTGTGGAGGTCATTTGAGTACAGTAAACTTGCTGTCATGTTCAAGAAACGAGTTTGAGCTTTGTGATATTTTGTGTTATCCTGCTGGAAGTAACCATCAGAGGATGGGTATACTGCGGTCATAAAGGGATAGACATGGTCCGCAACAATACTCAGGTAGGCTATGGCATTTAAATGATGCTCAATTGGTACTAAAGGGCCCAACATGTACTAAGAAAATATCCCCCACACCATTACACCACCACCACCACCACCACCACCAGCCTGAGCTGTTAATACAAGGCAGGATTGATCGATGCTTTCATGTTGTTGACACCAAATTCTGACCCAAATTCAAACCACTCTGGCCATTCTCCTCTGACTTCTGGCATCAACAGACATTTTTTCTCTTTTTCAGACCATTCTCTGTAAACCCTAGAGATGGTTATGTGTGAAAATCCCAGTAGATCAGTTTCTGAAATACTCAGACCAGCCCATCTGGCACCAACAAACATGCCACATTCAAAGTCACTTAAATCACCTTTCTTCCCCATCCTGATGCTCAGTTTGAATTTCAGCAGGCTGTCTTGACAATGTTTATATGCCTAAATGTAATGAGTTGCTGCCATGCAATCAGCTGATTAGATATTTGCATTAAGCAGTTGAACAGGTTTACCTAATAAAGTGGGCCGGTGAGTCTATATATACACACATATATTTGTATATTGTATCTTCACCAGTATGAATGCATATCAAATGTTAAAAACAAAAAGTATAATTTTTCAAATATCTAGTCTGAGAGAGAAAGGAGGAAAAGGGTGGGACAAACATTTTAAATCATTATTTTGCCACCAAATAGTTTTCACAATATCAGGTATTTTCTGCTGTGGATGTGCAAAAACAAATAAATAAAAAATAAATAAAAACATACAAAAAAGTCACCCAACATTCTTGGGATACCACACAAATCCAGAAGTTGCATCATAATTTACTGGTTGAGCAAAATCACCACCTTGGTATGCTTCACTAACGCTAGAACTAGAACCTGTCTTGCTATCACTGTCAACATTTGAAGAACTGTCACTATAATAACACAGTAAATTGCTTTTTTCTTCACGTGCCTGCGTTCAGCTTGCCCTGCCACTGCAAGTGCCGTGTCAACACTAGATCACCATTATTAGTCGCTGGTCACTGGATATGTACAGCTTACAGTGTGACAGGGGCTTTATGCATCACCTTTGAACAATCTATATTTTAATACACTCATTACTACTTTATCTAAAATCTGCTTTCCAAGCATACAATATAGCAAAGTTAAGTAGATATGCTAAATATGTAGGAAAAAGAGAATTAATGTATTTATTTCTAGTATAACTGACTAGTTAGTTAGCTGTTTTACTGGCATATGGCACAAAAACTACTGCAGTCATTCTTACACTAGTACTCAGTAAATCATTTAAACATAACATGTAATTTATATAATAACTTGAATAACATATAAATTTCACAACACACACTTCACCAAAAAAAAAATCTAAATTTCATAAAATAATTAATAAAATATAAAGCATTCTAGACTTCTTCAGTGTTCACTTCGTTGTTACTGCCAGGCAAGATCTGGCAGAGGAACATAGCCACACATAGGAAAACTCACTTCACAAAGTTTGTGTGACATGGAAATCTAAAAGTAGCAAGTCAATATTTTTTAAGCCACCTGTTATGGCATCAAAATGTTTAGGGCAATATAGGCAGATACAGCCAAACATACTGTACACTGTTGCTGTAGTAATTAACAAAAGGACCAGAGCATGTTCAGATTCACTGCAATATCTCAAGTGCAACAAAATGTGGTGACAATAATTCACCAATCAGTGCAAATCAATGTTCGGAATATGGTTAGAGTATTTTCAGGATCAGGATGGGTGAAGCATAGAGGCTTCCCAGTTGGATCAAAGCATGTGGAAGACCACTTTCTTCATAATCATAAACAATGCAAGCTTATTGTAGGGAATCACAGTCAGTGCCTTTGAAATTGCTGAGCAGTATGTATATGCCATTCAATAAAAAAACAAGACATAGAAAAAAAAAAAGCAAAAATTATCAATACTGGCGACACAAGACAACTAGTTCACTGTGTTATTTATTGGCTGCTAAAATTGTTCTGTTTGTAGCTTTTAGTGAATTGTAAATGACCCTGCAAGAACCATTACAACAACTAAGACATACAATCATATAGCTCCCATTCTTCAGTCTTTACGCTGGCTTCCAGTTAAGTTTTGGGCTGACTGTGTCCCAGTGCCTAGTGGAACTAGAATTACGTCTGGAGACAACTTGCTAAAATCTTCGTAATGGATAGAGGCAAAATCCATCCACAAATATTCTTTATTTCCTCCAGTCTGTGCCCTGTAAACATTTGGGGTACAACGAAAAAGACAAGATAAGCAACATCTTGATGGCTAGCAAAATGTATTGAATTTTGATAAGGCAACATTAATGTTAATGTTTCAAAATTGATGTTTTAAGAACATCTGATGTAGTACTGTGGTTTTTATATGGTTTTGAATGGTACGTTTGGCACTTGCAATTTGCAAGGTAATGTTACTCGTTTAGACATACAGTAAGGAGCTGAATGCTGTTCAGCCTTGCCTTAGGTTTTGCTGGGTGGTGGCAGTGTCATTAGAAACATGTATAGTTTTAGGTGTACTGACTACAGAAATCACCATTTCCTTGGCTCTGTGTCATCAACAGCAAAAAGACCATACTTAACGCAAGTTCTTTTGACCTCCTTTTTATTCTGTGTAATGGCACACCATTTAGCTCAAATTAAAATTCTAGAGTTCATCTATTTGCAGATGTAGGTGTCAATTTTCTGAACCATTCATTGACTATTCCTAAATATTCATAACTGATAAGTGACAGAGACAACATACAGCTGGTGGAAATGCACCATTCACATTTGCCACAGGGGCAGCACGGTGGCGCAGTGGGTAGCGCTGCTGCCTCGCAGTTGAGAGATCTGGGGACCTGGGTTCGATTCCCGGGTCCTCCCTGCGTGGAGTTTGCATGTTCTCCCCGTGTCTGCGTGGGTTTCCTCCGGGCACTCCGGTTTCCTCCCACGTTCCAAAGACATGCAGGCTAGGTGGATTGGCGATTCTAAAATTGGCCCTAGTGTGTGCTTGGTGTGTGGGTGTGTTTGTGTGTGTCCTGCGGTGGGTTGGCACCCTGCCCAGGATTGGTTCCCTGCCTTGTGCCCTGTGTTGGCTGGGATTGGCTCCAGTGGACCCCCGTGACCCTGTGTTCGGATTCAGCGGGTTGGAAAATGGATGGACATTTGCCACATTCATTAATTAATAATTAATTTATTAGTTTTTTTTTGGAGATTTGCCAGCCTTAGACAGTTTACCCATCGCAAACACAGGTTTACCTGGATGACATTTACATGTGCAACACTGAACTTTGCTTTTAAATCTTCACTCCACTTTGATCTTCACCTTCATGATGTGTTAAGACTGGTTTATTAAATGTCACATTCAATGAACCATCTAATTATTCCCTCCCATATTTATACTAAATACATATACTGTTGTCTCTAGACAAATAATACTGTATATAATATATATGTCTAGCCCTGTGAGACCATATGAACTTTTAGTCATCCCCATCTACGCAGTTTCTCTTCTCATCAAACTTGATGTTACTGCTACACTGCAAAGCTACTACTCATGTCCATTCAAACTGAAATGACAAATACTAGGAGCCTTAAAAGAATTCAGTCTGCTTTTAATTATAAACATTCACCTTGTAGAACTACAGAATGCCCAGAAGGGAAGGGTAACCAGTTGGCCTAGTCTAAGTTATCAGAACTATGATGTCTGAAATGTTCAAAAGCTATGAGAATTTTAAGATTCACCACTTGTGACATCTCACCTGTAAACTTTGTTGGTTCACATGCATTTCTGTTCTAAATGTAAGAAAAAATGCAAGATCTCTATGGATTTTTTTACTTAATCAGTGAAGAATTAGCCATAATAATGGTGAAGAAAAAAAAAAACCTAAATGCATTGCATTTTTTCAAATTCAAAGGGACTACATAAATGCTATTTTTGGCTGAATATGTTATTATTTTTTAATGAATGGGGTGTGCTGTCAAAATTACATTATAATTTAGATAATTCAGACACCATTATTTTCTCTAATTTACTCCATTGGGGACGTCCACTTGAAAATTTCCAACTGAGAAGCATGTATTTCAGGTCTGTCACATAGCACATGAATGCAGAATGTGTGTGTTATAACTGAACATGGACCCACTCAGGGACTTATTTTCACCACAAATGTTGTTAAATGATTTCTTTTTTGCTTTCCTTTCCCCTTTCAATTACAAGGCATATTTTAACACATGAACTTTATATTGCATGACTTGTTTATTTTGTTCATTGAGATTATTTTTTTGTTGTGTGTTAAATATAATTTGCATTTATGTGTATAAATGTTGCATGGTTT
The DNA here is from genome assembly GCF_900747795.2 of Erpetoichthys calabaricus. NCBI lineage: Eukaryota > Metazoa > Chordata > Cladistia > Polypteriformes > Polypteridae > Erpetoichthys > Erpetoichthys calabaricus. Next base: position 214,314,045 of record NC_041396.2, on the reverse strand, counting down.
AATAAATTACTTTTAGTACTTTATAGTTGTAAATATATATAAGCACTCTAAGCTTATATATGTATGTATGATATGTGATGCAAAAATACATTTAATATTCAAATACACATATTTGAATATGGATAATGATATTAACTATCAAACAAATTTGAATAAAAATTACTTTATTACAATTTCATTCAGAATGTTCCTTAATAGCACTACAGCTGTGAACATGATATGATTTATAATTAATTGTATGACAAATTCAGATGTCCGAGTTTTGAACCTGTTTCCTCTATTGCAGAGTGAAAGTGAAGCCAGAGTATACCGAGTCTGTACTGAGAGTAAAGCAGGAATTAAACCCTGGATGAGGCTCCAGTACAATGTAGGGAACACTCAAAGGCACTCTGGATGGATGGATAGATCTTTATCTGTTCCCAAAAGGCTACTGAAGTCAGCAATTAACCTAGAACGTACTGTTTGGGATATGTAAGTAGAACAGGAGCACCCGGACAAAAATACCAAACTGACATGGGAAGAGCTAGAAAACTTCACACAAACGGGTGATTGACCTGGAATTCTAACCCACTGCCTTGGAACTGTGACACAACATTGCTAACAAATGTACAACCATGCTGCAAAAGTGGGCTCTGGTCCTCTGTAACTAAAAGTAGGTTCAAAAATGGGTACAAGGATAGACCAAATCCTCTTTAATAAAATCCCTGTGTGCGTCCAGGTGTCCGTGTGTCTTCTGGTGAAGTGCGCATGTGCCGGGCACGGTGCGATGCGCGATATTACTGTCAGAGAAAGTTAACGGCGTTTTACAGAAATACAAACCAGTATTACTGCGAGAGGAAATTAAAGGTACACAATACAGTGACGCATATTACAGCCACATACAAGCCAGTATTACTGTCAGAGGAGATTAAACGCATATTACCAACGTGCACACCTGTATTACCACCAGAGAAAATTAAAGGTATATTACGGACGTACAAGCCAGCGGACGCACAAGATAGTATTACTGTTACAGAAAATTAAAGACACACAATACATGGCGGCAGCCCACGAAGAACGGTCAGCTCAGCAAGTAAACATCAACAAAAGAAAGGCTGAAAGAAAGAAAAATACGACCAACAAAAAGAATGAGGTCAAAGTCCCTTGCCATTTACTGTTCCTACTAATGTTTATGCACTACTGTTCTAGCGCCCGTTATTGTAACGGGCTAAATGCCTAGTTTAATAAAAGCTTCTATGTGTTAAATTTCTATTTTTCAATAATATTACATTTTTCTATTAGTGTTACATTTTTCATTTTAACAGCATAATATGCTGAAGGGATGTGTTGTTAAAGATTACCTGTTAAGGAAGAAAGTAACCTTTGCTAAATGCTATGTTGATGGGTTTTTTTTGGTGAAAATTTTACCAAGGGCAATGTAAATACTGTACATACTTTTTCTGAAATGGATAAAACTTACAACTTACACCCTCATTTCCCTTTCTCCTCAGTATATGTGTCTTTCACATTCAATGTTTCTTGCTTGCTTATTTAACTGGTTTCAAACGTACTTGATTGACAAAATTTTTTTTGTCTTTCAGAAGCAAGGACACATTTTTCATAAAATGTCAATACAGAAAAAACTTTGTGCATCTCATAAATAGTTCAGCCAGTACTGGACAGAGACTCAGTTTGCTAGAGTCGCAGACAATTCTGCATACTAATATATGAAGTTTGCTGTGCTTGGAACAATAACATTAGAATCCTAAAACATTAAATTTACAGGCAATAGATACTAGATAATACATTTACCTAATATCAGAGGAAAGCAAAACTCTGCTTCCTCTTCTTGAAAAACTATTGTTGTTAATTACACTGTAACACATATAATGCGATTGATTGGCTGGCTGCATTGTAAAAATGGTAATCTGTTTTTTTCCTAAAGGGCATTATAATGTCTGAGGAATGTAACAAGTCCAGAACCACTGGTTAGGCAGCAAACCGGTTCTTGGACATACACACACTTACTTATGTTACACAGCGCTATACATAGATATGACTAAAGTTAACGACCAAAGCTCCACAAAACATGCATTCTTTTTAAATTGATTTTTTTTCAGTAGTAGGGAAAGACTAAACTATTTTGACCAAATTTAATATAATTCAATGTGTATGGCAGGGGCCACTCATGCCCATACCCAAACTGGGTCAATTTATGACTGCCTTTTAACCCAAAACTTCTGTCTTTAGAATGTGCTTTTCTGTGAACTGCTATACACTACACTTAAACTAAAGTCACTTGCTTGCCCATACATTAATTGAACTAACAGTATTCCATTTCAGAGTCTAGTGAGGACTGAATCCATCTAGGTGTTCTGTCAAAATTTTCCATCCATCAAACTGTACTGCTAATGATTACCGTGCAAGCTCACATCCCAGTTCTGTCATGTTTACCCGTGTTTAGCAACAGGTCTATAAAGTCATGCTACCACATTTTTTGATCAAGTGTTTCAACATTGAACTGGAATGGTTGAATTTTTAGCACTTTTTTAGTTACTTTTATTTAATTCACTTCTTAATGGTGTTTTCACAATATATTAATTCTGAATATTGTCAATATGTAAAGCAAGCACAAAGACAAAGAACAGTAATTTCCAACCCGCTATATCCTAACACAGGGTCACGGGGGTCTGCTGGAGCCAATCCCAGCCAACACAGAGCGCAAGGCACGAACAGTGAATGCTAAAAGGGAAGTTACTTTGAACCGTTATAGATTACAGTCTCAGTACAGTAATTTTATCCATCCATCCATTTCCCAACCCGCTGAATCCGAACACAGGGTCACGGGGGTCTGCTGGAGCCAATCCCAGCCAACACAGGGCACAAGGCAGGAACCAATCCCGGGCAGGGTGCCAACCCACCGCAGGACACACACAAACACACCCACACACCAAGCACACACTAGGGCCAATTTAGAATCGCCAATCCACCTAACCTGCATGTCTTTGGACTGTGGGAGGAAACCCACGCAGACACGGGGAGAACATGCAAACTCCACGCAGGGAGGACCCGGGAAGTGAACCCGGGTCCCCAGGTCTCCCAACTGCGAGGCAGCAGCGCTACCCACTGCTCCACCGTGCCACCACAGTAATTTTATGGCTCACCAAAAAAAGGGTCATAGCTCAGGTTAGAGCGGCAGGTTGCCTGAAATTGTTAGATCAAAACTGAATGTCCAATGAATACCCATTGAATGTCCCTTTGAGTGTTTGGATCTAAAACCACTGAGAAAATGTGGTCCTTTATTGTCACGAACTTGGGGTTTCTAAGCAAAAAAGACAAAAAATAATTTGAAATGGCTCCTAGAGGGATGAACCGTCATCCACCAGCCAGCCAAAAAGGGCAAATGTTAAATCTTTATAAATATTCATTTTTTACAAAAACGATCAGTTGCACACAGATACACTCTACAAAGCACAACGGCAAAAAGAGTTGCCTAAAACAACAAGGCAATCCAGAGGTAAATAAGACCCAATCCACAAATCCTAAGAATGGTCAAATGACTGAGTACAGAGGTCAAAAAAGCAGAAAAACCATTATTAAAAAAGAAGCAATGAACACCAGAGAATCTCACCAACATTAGGACATTCAACAAGCTAAACAGGCCTGTGGATTTTCCTCAGCCTTTATACGAATGAGGGCAGTCCCTTGATGGTGATGAGCCTCTTTCAGTACCACCCACAAAAAACATGGCACATAGGAAGATACTTGGACATAAAGAAACTAAATGATCAAAAATGTTATTATAAAAAATGAACAAAAAGTTATAAAATTGACATTTGAACTGCAGCTAGAGTGGGCTTAGCTGAAACATGACATTTACTACTCACTGTCATTTACAGTTTTCCAAAGCACATTGTTTTTTAAGTCACCCAACTTAATATCTAACTCAGCTAATTTCTCTTTTGCAGATTGTCATTGTTGTGGGTGGTTTTACTATCTACATTGATATTACTATACTTAAGGTTACGAAAATTATATTTTACAGTATCAAGGTGTCAAAGTGATCAAAGCACATAGAAACTCTCCCTGGTTTAATGAAAACACCCAAGCTCTTAAATTAGAGCGTCGAAAACTGGAGCGCAGATGGAGAACAACAAAGCTACATGTCTTTCAAATTGTATGGACAGAGAGTGTTAATAAATATAAAAAAGCCCTCTTTAAAGCTCGCTCAGAATACTATTCTACAATAATAGCAATAATAAAAATCCTCGGGTACTGTTTAGAACAGTGGCTAAATTAACAAATGGAAATTCAGATCAACAGTGCAAAAATACCAACAGATATTAGCAGTACAGACTTTATGAACTTCTTCAATGAGAAAATTAAAAATATAAGATCCCAGATCTCTGCATCACAGTACAAACCAAATACTAGCTTAGCAGACCCTGTCTCACATTCCATTCAGCACTTTAATAATTTTAATCCTGTAACTGAGCAGGAAGTCTTAACATTAATTTCTAAAACGAAGCCCACTACTTGTTCCCTATATCCAGTGCTATCAAAACTAGTAAAAAGTGCAATGGATGTTCTTGCAGCTCCTATTCTAAACATTATCAATAGTTCATTATTGCATAGCACAGTACCTGAAGCACTAAAAGTGTCAGTCATTAAACCATTGCTTAAAAAGTCAGACCTAGACCCACACATACTAAATAATTATAGGCCTATTTCAAATTTACCGTTTCTCTCTAAAATACTAGAAAAAGTAGTCGCCAGTCAGCTTCAGTCACACCTTACGCATTACAATTTATTTGAGAAATTCCAGTCTGGTTTCCGCACTGGTCATAGTACATAAATGGCACTAACACAGGTTGTAAATGACATTCTGATATCCTCTGATGAAGGAAACTCCACTGTAATTATGTAGTTGGACTTAGTGCAGCATTTGACACCATCGACCATACCATTTTACTGCACAGGCTAGAAAATGATGTTGGGCTTACAGGCACCGTGCTCGCTTGGTTTAGTTCTCATTGATCTGATCGATTCCAATATTACAGAAATGTGCTGACTGTACTCCATCATTATACACAGAAGTGAGATATGGTGTCCCGCAGGGCTCAGCACTGGGACCTTTACTGTTTTCATTTTACATGCTTCCACTGGGATCTATCATTAGGAAACATAATGTTAATTTTCACTTGTATGCAGAGGACACCCAGTTATACCTTTCATTTAAATCAAATGAAGTTTCTCCAATGTTGTCTTTAATTAGTTGTGTTAGTGAATTAAAGGAGTGGATGAATGAGAACTACTTGTCTTTAAACACAGATAAAACAGATTTTAATTGTTGGAGGGAATGACGCTGATCACAATATTTTGTCATCATTTAACTCAGTTGGAATCCCCATTAATTTTAGTCTCCTTTAGTTCAATCCTATTTAATCACCACACTCCAACCTCATCCAACGATCCTCCCCCTCACTTCCTCTCCTCCTCCATTACTACTGCCCTCTACTGAACACAGCAGGAACACCACACAAGGCAGTGAATTCGCGGACAAAGATCAAGATCCAAATGAAGATTATATATAAAAATATTACAAAGTTGTCCAAATCATGTTTCTTCCATCTTAAAAATGTTAGGAAATTAAGGTGCTTTCTAAATAAACAGGATTCCGAGATATTAATTCATGCATTTATTTCTAGTAGGATTGATTACTGCAATGCGGTGTTCACTGGATGTTCAACCTGTTCTCTATACATCCTCCAGTTAATCCAAAATGCGGCTGCAAGAATTATTACAAGAACAAGAAAATATGAACACATAACTCCAGTTCTTAAATCCTTACACTGGCTCCCGGTTAAGTTTAGGGCAGATTTCAAAATCCTCCTTTTAACATATAAAGCATTAAATGGCCAAGGTCCGGCTTACTTGTCTGAACTTACCATGACTTACTAACCAGAGCGCACATTAAGATCTCAAGATGCCGGACTGCTTATGGTTCCAAGGATTAATAAAATAACAATGGGAGGTCGAGCTTTTAGTTACAGGGCCCCTAAACTGTGGAATGGTCTGCCTGCTACTATATGAGATGCCCCTTCGGTCTCAGCTTTTAAATCCTGGCTGAAGACTCACTACTTCAGTTTAGATAGATAGATAGATAGATAGATAGATAGATAGATACTTTATTAATCCCAATGGGAAATTCACATTCTTCAGCAGCAGCATACTGATACAGTATATAATATTAAATTAAAGAATGATAACAATGCAGGTGAAAAACAGAAAAACAGACAATAACTATGTATAATGTTGAATGTTAACGTTTACCCCTCTGGGTGGAATTAAAGAGTCGCATAGTTTGGGGGAGAAACGATCTCCTCAATCTGTCAGTGGAGCAGGACAGTGACAGCAGTCTGTCGCTGAAGCTGCTCTTCTGTCTGGAGATGATACTATTAAGTGGATGCAGTGGATTCTCCATAATTGATAGGAGCCTGCTGAGCGCCCTTCGCTCTGCCACAGATGTTAAACTGTCCAGCTCCATGCCAACAATAGAGCTTGCCTTCCTCACCAGTTTGTCCAGACGTGAGGCGTCTTTCCTCTTAATGCTGCCTCCCCAGCACACCACTGCGTAGAAGAGGGCGCTCGCCACAACTGTCTGATAGAACATCTGCAGCATCTTATTGCAGATGTTGAAGGACGCCAGCCTTCTAAGGTAGTATAACCGGCTCTGTCCTTTCTTGCACAGCGCATCAGTATTGGCAGTCTAATTTATCATCCAGCTGCACTCCCAGATATTTATAGGTCTGCACCATCTGCACACAGTCATCTCTGATGATCACTGGGTCTATGAGGGGTCTGGGCCTCCTAAAATCCACCACCAGCTCTTTGGTTTTGCTGGTGTTCAGGTGTAGGTGGTTTGAGTCGCACCATTTAACAAAGTCATTGATTAGGTCCCTATACTCCTCCTCCAGCCCATTCCTGATGCAGCCCACGATAGCAGTGTCATCAGCGAACTTTTGCACATGGCAGGACTCCGAGTTGTATTGGAAGTCCGATGTATATAGGCTGAACAGGACCGGAGAAAGTACAGTCCCCTGTGGCGCTCCTGTGTTGCTGACCACAATGTCAGACGTGCAGTTCCCAAGACGCACATACTGAGGTCTGTCTTTAAGATAGTCCACGATCCATGCCACTAGATATGAATCTAATCCCATCTCTGTCAGCTTGTCCCTAAGGAGCAGAGGTTGGATTGTGTTGAAGGCGCTAGAGAAGTCTAGAAACATAATTCTTACAGCACCACTACCTCTGTCCAAGTGAGAGAGGGATCGGTGTAGCATATAGATGATGGCATATCCTGACTAGAGCTGCTGATTAACTGTACAGACTGCATCTCTGTTGTTAGTCATTAGCACTAAAACGCAAGTAACCGGATAGTTATAATTGGATACTAACCCTCACCTATTCTGTTTCTCTTCTCGGTACTCAAATGTGGCACTTGGTGCCACGGCCCACCTGTCAAGTTGTTTTGCCTGCATAAGGTAAAGTCATCCCTAATGGAGGATCGCAGGAATCGTGGGAAAGAGGGGTTTTTTCATCCGATTGGCTGGCCCAGCACTGTTTCAGCTGTGGAATGGCCAAATGGGGGAGGCCGCTTGATGGATGAGGTCTCCAGGACTCTAAATACTGTATATCCAAATCTTATTATGTGATATCATCTACTGTTAAATTCTGCTCTGTACTTCTATAATTTTTTTATACTGTATTGAGGATTTGTTCTATTCTGTGTATTGTATTGTATTGACCCCCTTTTTTGACACACACTGCACGCCCAACCTACCTGGAAAGGGGTCTTTCTTTGAACTGCCTTTCCCAAGGTTTCTTCCATTTTTCCCTACAAGTTTTTTTTGGGAGTTTTTCCTTGTCTTCTTAGAGAGTCAAGGCTGGGAGGCTGTCAAGAGGCAGGGCCTGTTAAAGCCCATTGCGATACTTCTTGTGTGATTTTGGGCTATACAAAAATAAATTGTACTGTATTGTATGCTAATATTTGATTTACATTGTGTTGTACAGCGTGCCAGTCTTGGGTGCCACCACTTATTTGTACCAGCCTGGCTGCATGTCTCGATAAGACATTTTACACTAACACCAACATGTACAGTGTGCCAGAACTGAAGATGGATGCCAGCACATAACTCTGGTAACATGTGTCAATAAGGCTTTTGACACTATCAAGAAATATTTGTCAGCAGCTGATGTTTATGGAGCACTTTTAAGTATACCTTTGTCAAAATTTATTTGACAGCATTTCCTGATAACGGAAATAGGTCTATTAATGTGGGCTACTTGAAAAAAAATCAAGTCCGTTATTTTAATTAATGAAAATAAAATATCCTTTATTTAGAAACGTTTCTTTTTTTGCTATTAGAGCTGCAGAAACGGTTGCGGTTGTATTTTGATAGGATGCCACAGACCGACAAATAACTAACGATGCGTTTATACGGTAGTAGAATTCGACGCAGCGGTAGAACACCGGCAGCATCAGATTTAAGACGACTCCCAGCTTTGAACAGATCGTCGTTTCACGGCAGGACAAGCTCACAGCCACGGTCATTCTTACTTTTCATGGTTTTACATTTGTTCATCAACCTAACCTGCAAGTACTACGCGAACACGTTAAGAACGTGCACACACCACAGAGGAATTGACCTTACAGACTCTAAAACGCAACCTCTTCCCACATCCTCTTGTCTTTTTCTAAGGACTGTGTAACGGAGACGGGAGGTGGATGGAGTCAACCAAGAAATTCTTACCGAAGTCATACAACTTGTTTAAAACATGATCCAACAACATGCCATCTTCAGAAGCATCCGATTCGCTGCTCATTACTGGGTTTTTTTAAACAGCAACGCCAATTTTCTCCAGTCAGTCTTGCATTGCAAGTTGTTTAATATTTCGTTGAAAATTCACGTGGTAGTGACCTGGAAGCGTTTGACTTGACCTCACAGGAAAATGACGTAGCGGTTGACGTGAGGGTTTGCGCGTGCGCATGCGCATCGACCCGTTTGATAGAAAGCGAACAGTAGTAGTGGTGTGACAGGGAAAAGCGGTTGTAATTCGTCTGTTACGTTGTTGCGGACTCGGTTTACACCAATAATACCACGCCTGCATCTTCATGCCATACTTCCAGGAACCTTCAAAACTGAGGCATGGCATCAGAAAACGCGTATTCGGTACGTACTCGTCGACTCGGAAGTTTCATGAATTTGTAATGAGTACACATGATAGTAAACTTGACTTTATTCGTTTTGGCCGTAGCAGCTTAGCATTTTCTTCCCGTGCATGCTTTTATTTTTGTCGGTGTCTAAAATAAGCTGTGACTCCATCGAGTCCAGCTGCACGTTTTTTTTCCTTTTCTTTTTTTATTAGCTAACTGAGTCACACTTGTAGGTGGCATACACAGGATAACCCCTAAGCTATTAGTGCTTTACATTTAAGCACATTAAAGTGTCAGCTTTAAACTAAATAACATATTGTTAAAATGAATGGTGCTTTAGATTAATAAAGTATCTATCTATCTATCTCCACGTTTGCTCCATAACATGGACTCCAGATGTAGCCTGTGTGTTTCATTTTTTTTTTCCAATGTTTTAGCTAAACTCTTTACCCAAGCAAGAAAGAAGGTTAGAACATTCAGTGTGCTGTACTGCATACACTTACACAGGATCGTGGGCTAAGGCACAGTATTTGTCCCCTCGTTGCACAGAACTGTTGTACAGTCGTCACTGATCATTTTTTCAAGGCCAGGTGCATCATGTCAAATTCATTCCAGGAGTCAACCAAAAGACGATGCTGATAGTGTGCTCCAAGAATGACAAGCAAGTCTTTCTTTGGAAAATGTCGAAGTGCTTGCAAGGTCAGAAAGGAAGAAATCTAATTCCTCAAATGCTTTGATAAACTTGATCCTGCAGAATTCTTTCAGAATAAGGCAGAATTATGTACTTTGTACTACCGTATGTAGGGGGAAATTTCATGTAAGACTAAGGCCAGGAAGCACTGCTTCGAGCAAAGAGTTGTGGGAATCTTAAAACAAACTACTGAGACGTGTAGTTGAAGCAGAAACGTTGCAACACGTATCTGGATGAGATACTGCCATGGCTTTTTATTAGCTAAACTAACAAGCTTGATGGACTGAATGGTCTCCTCTCATTTGTCATAATGTTTCTGTTCTCCATGTTCAAAACAAAAATATAGATGCATGACAGAATTTTTCAAGACGACAACTAGGTGAAACGCATGATCTCTGGACAGATTATACTAAAGTGGAGATGTTTGGCCACAAATGCTTAATGTCCTCCAAAGTGAAAGACAAATTGTCTGTGACCAGAAGAGCCCCATATCAGCAGTAAAGTATGGTGGTGGAAGCATTATGGTTTGTTTTTCTGAATAAGGGCCTTACCAGTCTGTTGTCACAGAGTTTACCTTAATGAATTCAGCATTGTATTAAGTAGCTGGTTAAGGAGAGAAGAGCAATAAGGTTGTGTTTAGAATTAAAAAGCAAAGTTTTTTTGAAGTTTTCTTTTATTGAGATTGTCTTTTTGACTTCTCAGTGTATTCATTGTTCCATCATCCTTCACCTTATTCTACCTAACTAATCCTGAGGTGGTTCGTCATGTGGTGGATGCAGCAACATGCTGTATCAGTGCATGCTCCTAACCTCCTCTTCCTCGCACACATTTGTGTAGTTATGTGCATAATGGTTCTGATCATGCTATTTGGTTTCTGTTGAATATTTTTTTTTTATAATTTTGTTACCCTGTGCCCTTTTATCAATACCAAGTAAACAGTTATACTTAATTGTTTTTTAGTGGCAGCTCATATATTTTACCATTCCATTTGGATTTATTCCTTAGTACACCTAACCTGTGGTTTACAGTAATCCCTCCTCCATCGCGGGGGTTGCGTTCCAGAGCCACCCGCGAAATAAGAAAATCCGCGAAGTAGAAACCATATGTTTATATGGTTATTTTTATATTGTCATGCTTGGGTCACAGATTTGCGCAGAAACACAGGAGGTTGTAGAGAGACAGGAACGTTATTCAAACACTGCAAACAAACATTTATCTCTTTTTCAAAAGTTTAAACTGTGCTCCATGACAAGACAGAGATGACAGTTCCGTCTCACAATTAAAAGAATGCAAACATATCTTCCTCTTCAAACGAGTGCGCGTCAGGAGCAGATAATGTCAGAGAGATAGAGAAAAGCAAACAAATCAATAGGGCTGTTTGGCTTTTAAGTATGCGAAGCACTGCGGCACAAAGCTGTTGAAGGCGGCAGCTCACACCCCCTCCGTCAGGAGCAGAGAAAGAGAGAGAGAGAAAAACAAACAATCGAAAATCAATACGTGCCCTTCGTGCTTTTAAGTATGCGAAGCACCGTGCAGCATGTCGCTTCACGAAGCAGCTGCACAGAAGGTAGCAACGTGAAGATAATCTTTCAGCATTTTTAGACGAGCGTCCGTATCGTCTAGGTGTGCGAACAGCCCCCCTGCTCAATCCCCCTACGTCAGGATCAGAGAAAGTCAGCGCAAGAGAGAGAGAGAGAAAAGTAAGTTGGGTAGCTTCTCAGCCATCTGCCAATAGCGTCCCTTGTATGAAATCAACTGGGCAAACCAACTGAGGAAGCATGTACAAGAAATTAAAAGACCCATTGTCCGCAGAAATCCGCGAACCAGCAAAAAATCCGCGATATATATTTAAATATGCTTACATATAAAATCCGTGATAGAGTGAAGCCGCAAAAGGCGAAGCGCGATACAGCAAGGGATTACTATTTGTTTTCATTTTTTATGTTTTTGTTTTGTTTTTTTATTAGCCCCAGGATCCAACACTGAAAAAGCGAGATGATTTTGAAGATGTCCTGGAAGAACGGCGGAATTCCAGTGATGTAAAATATGCATTTAGATGCTACACTCCTGTTCTTTATAATGGAATTCCCCCATGTAAAGCAAGCTTGCTAAAACACACGGTCCTTAAGTCAGACCATGTGCTTTTTGTTATTCAACAGGTAAGCATTTGTTGTTGACTTGTTGTTTTTTCCTGGTTGATGTCATGATAGTTGTTCACTGTTATGGGCACCGCTATATTTAATTGATCTTCATATGAAATGGTATCCTTTTATCAGTCCTAGAGAGCCACAGTGAGTAGGTTTTAAGTGAGCCATATTTTAAATGAGAGGCAGACTGTGCTTTATTATACTACGTTGTCATTGTTTCTGCATCACTTCGTAATATAAAAGTTTATGTGTATCTACCTAAGCTGTGCTTTAAACTTTGGTCAATTGTAGTATATTCATTTTTTTCCAGTAAAACTTAAGAAGAGTATGGTAGCTTGTCCTCTTTAGAACTGTTTTGCAATATGTATTAGTTTCTTACAGCTGGAAAGTTTTCAGAATAATGTAGGTGCAGAACTCGTAACAAGGATATTAATGTCTTTTTTCTCACCTGACTGAGCTGAATTAGAAAACAGTTCAATGAGGCACAACTTTGCCTTAATATTAGAAATTGATTTATGTTTTGTTTTTTTTGAAAAACTGCACCCTCATTAGAAGGAGCTTATTACCTCCAATATAGAAATTTTGAATAACAATTTTTTCACCTGTACTGTTTATCCATGTTTTGTAAAATGTAAGAATAAAGTTCTGTAAACAAAATGTAAAGAAGTTTAAAACTGGTTAAAAAGTTATTTATATTGATGAAAACAAATACTGTTACTGTCCATCCATCCATTATCCAACCTGCTATATCCTAACTACAGGGTCACGGGGGTCTGCTGGAGCCAATCCGAGCCAACACAGCGCGCAAGGCAGGAAACAAACCCTGGGCAGGGCGCCAGCCCACCGCAGAATACTGTTACTGAGGAAGTACAATTAAATGTTGCAAATGTCATTAAATAATAATAATAATTCATTTTATTTATAAGGCACTTTACATTTGCAGTAAACCTCAAAGTGCTACATAAAAAAAAAATTTAAACAAAGACACAACAAGATAAAAACAAAGGTAAACAATAATTAGAGGCAATTTTGTTAATATGCTTTCCTAAATAGAAAAGTCTGTTTTTTAAAACAGGCCACAATCTGCTATGTTCTCAGATTCTCTGGTAGGGCATTCCAGAGCCGTGGAGCAGAAACTGCAAAAGCTCGCTCACCCATTGTACGAAGTTTGGTCATAGGGGGGTGAAGGCGATAGGTATTTGCAAGACGTAAGTTTCTTGTAATGGATTCTAATATAAGTCTACTTGAATACGTATTGCAATATTTTGTAAACCGTATGCATAGAAATAACATATGTTAAATAAACATTCTAGTATAAAGAACCTTAATGTGGTCTTTCGTAAATAATTGTTTACAAATCTAACACTAACAGACCACTAACACATGTATCAGATTTGAATTAAAACTGTGCATATGACACTTTTTTTGTAAATAAACCACAATGTTTTTGTAATTTCCAAATTTTTTGCAAGAAAGACTAACCTGCCAATGTGTTCTTCGTCGGTAACAACATATGCAGCTGCGTTTTTTTTTCTGCTTTTTGCTCTTGGAGCATAGTACTGTATGCTTTACTTGCTTTTTAGCAGGTACTGTCTCTTTGGTAGTTGATAATATACTTTATTTAAATTGTTGAAAATTGCCATTTTTCAGAAACTGTTCTCTTAGCAAAAAAATTTCTGCAAGATCTTATCAGCAAAGACATTCAAGGTACACATAATAAAACAGTATTAATAAGAACAATTGTTTCTTGACATTCAAAAACTCTGTACAAAAACATTTGAGACAAACTATTAAAAGAAATGTACTCGTCCGCTTTCGTTACTCAGTTCCTTGCTACCAAAAAATTTACTCTGGTAGTTAATATGTTGGGGGCATTGAGCCTATTTTTCAAAGTCCTGCTTAAAGCACTGCTTTAGGCCACAGTAATGCTTACAGGAAATTTCGCACTTGCATTTTACTAACTTGTGAATGTGTGATAGTGTTGGAGGCTTTTGAATGAGTACACTACCTCAAAAACAATATTTTTTTAATTAATGTAAAATTTTTTGTTATTAATGTTTACAGAAGACTTGACCAGTGTTGTTCTTTGCCATTTTATAGACTTTTGAATGTTTCACAATCTCTGAAGCTTTTGAACAAGTGTACTCGGTTAAGAGAAATCTAGTTATATGTAATTTTTTTTTTCTAATCTTGTATTTTGCATGTATCCCTTTTTCCCTATTCATATGGTGTTGAAAATGGTATTAAATATTAGTACTTCTAGAATATTGTATCAAAGATAGTAATTTCAGTATTGTGACCACCGTGCCAAATATTAAGTTCCTTCTTCAAAAAGAACCAATAACAAGAATCAAAAAAATACTATGTTCATCTTCAAAAAGGGATCACTTTATTCATTGAAGTTGTATGAGTATAGCTTAACAATTGTAAAATTTTCGTTTTTCATTCCAAATTATATTCGAATAATTATCTGTAATTGCCTTTACTTCACTTTTGGCACATACAGTAGATTTATCTTGCTCAACTGGAAGAATCCTAACTCTCCTCTTTTACGTCAATGGGTAACTGATGTTATATACTATTTGAAATTGAAAAAAATCAAATTCTCACTTAGAGGATCTGTTCAAAACATTTTTAAAACGTGGCAGGGTCTAATCAATAACAATTCAGAATAAGCATTTAAATTGATGTTTATTTTATTTTTCCTACTATTAAAGTTTTACTCTGTTTGCCTAGCTCTCTTTCTCTTGGGTGGGAGCTGATTTTACTTGAACTTAGTTCTGTAAAATTTGACTTGCTTGTATGGAATGTTATTTGCTTTTAATAAATTCAATAAAATGAAAAAAATATATCTACTAGAAATTGCTGAAGTAATTTAGTAGTGTATAAATGATTTTTTTTTTGCACTTTCATTCTTAACTGTTGAGGTTTTTGTTGCTATTTTGTCATTGTTCATTAAGCATATTACATTTGAATGGAATATACTGTATGTCTGAGGAAGAATACCTCTGAATACAGAAGAATCCCTGAGCAAGCATTTTTTTAATTTTATTTTCTTGTAGTTATCAAAGGAGTCTGGAGAGTCCCCAGAAATTATCCATGAGGAGGCCGTAGAGATCTTAGATGAGATGGCCCAGAATCTGAAGCTCAGTGTTGTTAGATTTTTTGCATTCATGTTGAGCAAAGCCTTTAAAACTCTTTTCCAAAGAGTAAGAGTCAATGAAGAAGGCATTCAGAGGGTATGTAATGCTCTAATTTTTCTCTCTCAAGTATTTCTATTTTTGATAAAATTTGTCAAGTTGTTTTTATTTCAAACAATTGTCCTCCACAAAAGAAATAATAATTTTTATAAGCATTTATAATCATAATTTTTTTTTTATTAGTTTTCTTATATTGTAGTGCAACCAGTTGTAAGCACAAGACCGTACAATGGATTGGCTTAATGTATTTAGTTGTTAGTAAACCCCTCAAATCAACTGGTATTTCCACTAATTAATAATATCCATAAGATCCATAAGATATCTTTAATAGAGTTTTTTTTTTTTATTTCCTATGTTTTCCTTTCTAGGTAGTTTTGTAATTTTGTCTAAGTAATTTTGTTTCTTTTGTCTTACTGAAGAGAAACAAGCTAAAACGACCTATCAGATGTAAATAATCTTTGCCTGCAAAATGCACGGCAAATTATTTTGTTCATTATGCACTTTATGTAGTGGAAATTTAAACATGATTGTCAGTGACGGTTTGCTTATATGTTGAAGAGGTACTGCATGTACCTTTGGGTAATCTAATCATAGAGAATATTTCGCTAAGCTTGGCTGCCAAAAGTTAACACAGATAATCTATACCCTTGGTTTCTTCAGATCTCCGTACACATTGATATGGAACGGTACTAAAAATAATACAGTACACAGTATTAGCATTGTACTAGAGCAATTACATTTATCATCAACTAGTTTATTAACTATAACTAGCCAACCCACGGCATACCATACGCCGCATAATCAGGCCGCTTTTTTAATGATTTTTAAGCACAGGGAAAAAATTAACATTTGAAAAATCCGTAATTTAATAAACCACCAAGAAAAGTAACATTGTAACAATGCACGGTACAAACCAACATACAATTGTCCGTGATTGAAAACTGGAGGACTGCCATCGCGCCTTCTCCTCCCAGAGCGAGGGACGGGGGTGGACGGCACTCGGGTGTGGAGGGCGGAACGGGAGGAGAGGGGAAGAACGCCTATTCCGCCCCCTCCGTCATGCTAGTCTGCTGATTTCTCATTCAGTATGCACTGCCTGCTCATGTGCCCACCTCCAACTCGTCACCTGAGTCGTTTTCGTCTTTGCACAGTCCACATGCACCTGGGAGTCACGTTGACATTTCATTGTTCTTTGCGGTTCTGGCTGCTTTTCTATATATAATCCACCAAGTCACCCGACCATGGTAGTAGCGGGGGGGGCGGGGTAGTGTGTACAAAGGGCAGGGACGTAATCAGTGCGAGCGTATGACCCGCACTTACTGGGAATCCCTCGTACGTGGGGAACAATCGCAAGCCCCGGTTTCCAGCACGAATGGGGTTCAACGGCTTACCCACGCCTCTGCGCCGGGTAGACACACGTTGATCCATTCAGTGTAGTGCACGTGCAGTAAATGAAGATCTCATGACAAGCCTGAAAGCATAAAATTGGAGCTGTGTGACTCGCATTCTTTTCGCGGTTCGCTTTTCCTCAACATGGGTTAATTGTATGTGCCAGCCTGGATCTCTGTAAGGGAATAGCAGTGGATAAACCGTGGGGTCACAGTTCATATTGAGAAGAGAGATACGCTTGCAAGCATCTACCCTTGGGTATATGCAAATGTCGCGTTGTGCAGGAGGTTCCCCGTCTTCACCTACAAAGATAGCAGCAACATCAGTTTGACAGGACGGGGCGTTATACCTTCTCATAACCAGTCTTGGATTTTCCATGAACACCATTCGTACAGCAGTAACAGGGTTACCGTGAGTGATAATATCATGCATTTGCATGTAAGACTTTGCGAAGGGATTAACCTGTCGTATCATGTTGTCTAGTTGAAGCAACAAAATGTCACTGCAAGCGATATTACATTCCTTTTGCAAACGTTGACTGGTAGCCTCAGCAGAATCGAAGATATATAGCTGACCATATTGTGGTGATGTGTCAGGATTGGTATATAAAGGAGAGACCTGGTGATAAATTTGACCATGGATTCTGAAAGCATACGGTCCTTGTCCAGATGGTTGAGCGCGCCCATTGACGCGAAAGCTAAAGCAGAGTTGTATTCCCTGATATGATCACAGTAATTTCGGGACAGCAGGTTCTTGCCAGTCAAGAGGTTTTCTAAAAAAAAAGAGGGGGTTTGGATAGCGGTGGCAAAGACACCTTGCTGGCATGACAACACAGTGTAATGTCCGGATTTGTTGACCTCTGCTGGCCGATGAAGAGCATTGCAAGAAGCACATAGTGTGGTAGGTAGGCCAATGTTATGTTCTTGGACGTGAATGGCGGTATCTTCTTGAAAAGCTGCAGAAAACTGAATGCGATGTTTGTGCATGAACAATTTAGTGCTGTGTTGACACTGAAGGGAATTGGAATGAGTTGTTTCGAAGCATTGCTGGCAATGTTCACATTGCATAATTCGTTCAGTGGAGTGTGTTTTTAAATGCATGTTGAGATATCTCTGCACTCGGAACGTTTTTGAACAAATCGTGCATTGAAAGATCTGTTTGGAATGCGTTTGTTCAGTGGAGTGTGTGTTTAAATGTGCTTTGAGAGATTTCTGGCACGTGAAGGTTTTGGAGCAGTGTTGACACTGAAAAGAATTCATCAGGGAATGTGTTTTGAGATGGTTAGTAAGGTATCTGCGTGCGTGAAAGTGTTTGTCGCAAAGTTTGCATACAAATGTTTGTGTTGAATGGATCTACATATGGTTGTGGAGATCCATCACACCTGTGAAGTCTTCGGTACAAAATGTGGAATGAGTTCGTAAGTGTTTCTTGAGAGCGTGAGTTGTTTTGAAGCATTGCTGGCAATGTTCACATTGCATCATTCGGTTAGTGTTGTGTTTTTTTTTTAAATGTGCGTTCAGATATCTCTGCACTTGGAAGCTTTTGGAACAAAAGGTGCATTGAAAGTCCTGTGTGGAATGCGTGTGTTCAGGGGAGTGTGTCTTTAAATGTTTTTCAGGAAGAAGAGAGTGGGCAGGTGACGTCACATTAGTGTGGCGAGCAAGTGGGTGTGCACCCTGTGTGCACATACCGACAGCGTCAAAAGATGTGTATTTGAGAGGCATGAGAACCTCGTAATGCCCATGATCCAAAGGACCGCTAAAGAGCTGGGATATGGAGAGACATTGGGCCGGATTGTAAACTCGAGGAGCGGCATGAGGACGTTCTTGGAAGTAAATGGTGATAGTAGCTAGAAGGATTTGGGACATTGCCACAATTTCTGCCTCGCCACCATAGACTCCGGATGTATTCATGTAGTCAGCGTATTGTTGAGCAGACTGTATAACAATGCCTCTGTGACTAACAGCAACGGACACCACGTCGCTGAAGTTATCCCAATGTTGGCAAACAAAGCCAACAGCCATGTTGCGAAGTTTGAGAGCAACAGTTTCGTCAATGACATTTTTCCAGAAAAACCCGACTGATAGAAACAGTTACCTGATGCAGGAATTTCTATAACATTGACAGAAGTGTTGTTTCCATTAAATACATTTGAAGCGGTAGCCATGGAGGGCAAATGAACAGTCAATGTGGCTCACAGCTGGATTTGGACCGCAGCACAGACCAAAGCGAGTGAGTATGTGTTTGATGAGCTGTTCGAGTTGGCGGGCAGTGCTCTGAGGTGCGTTCCCTATCACGTGGGAGGAGGGGTAGAGTTTCTGGGCGGGGCTTCGTTGTTCCTTTCCCATGGTTTGCGATGATGGACGTGGTCGGGTGTCGTAACCGAAAAGAATGATGAAAAGTCAACGTGGCTCAGAGGTGCATGTGGACTGTAGCACAGACAAACATAAATGACTACATGTTTTCCGAGGCGTCGCGTCCGAGTTGGTGGGCGTGGCTCTGCGAGTTGTCGTTGTATCCAATGGTCTTAGAGTTGGTGGGCATGGCTGTCTTGCGTGCTTTCCATGGATGTCTACTTGTCGGCGGCTTAGTGACTTATATATATATAGATATTACTAATGCCTATAATGTACGAGTAATTAAAAGATTATACAACTTTTCACAGAAAAAGAGGCTCTTAGAGAGTGTTAATACAATTAATAGTTAGATTACATTCCATTTCTCATTAGGAAATTTGTAAGATTTTTTTTTAGCTTCACTGATTTAACACATTTATCGGACTATGACAACAATAGTATTAGGCAAGCTACAAAACAGAGTGTTTTATGATTTTGGCAAAGAATTCTATGCCTACCCTGGACAGCCTAGTGAGCAAATGCATTGGTATTAGAAAAGCCAGAATTATCCTTGGGAGCTCAAATGGTTCTACTCTGGATGTCCTATTTCAGGCATATTATGCACTGAGAAAGGTCATCCGAGAAGGACACCAACCTTGGCAGGTAAGTGCAAAAGAGGAAGCCTTACAATGTTGTGGATGGATATAGTGACTGAAGCCATGGGATCCCTTTGCAAAGTTTTAGCCAAATAGCAGACGACCAGACACAATTCAGAACAACTATCCATTGAGCTGCCTTGAGTTCACAATGAGTTGGTGGCAGTTGAGAGAGAGAGAGAGAAAAAACATAGAGAAACAAACCATAATCATCCTATGTTTAATGTTGGATGGTACCAAAAGAAGTAATTTTGGAACCATTTAGTTTAATTATCCATCAAACTTTATGGATAATTGCAATATAGTATTAATAAAGTCTGTAGTACTGACTGAAATAAAGTCATCCCTAACTTAAAAAATTTACATACTGCATTAGTGATGTTACAATACCATAATTTTTATATTTGATTCAAATACCTGTGAAATTTTACGATACTCCATACCTTTCTGTAAAACGGCATGAACAGAAATCCCATTTAAAGTAGTTTTGTTAAAGTACCCTTATTGAAATGAACGATATTGTGACATTTCTGTAATAAAATATGAAAATGTAAAGTAACAAGTTTTAAAATTCTGGTATTACTCTCAAGTAGTTACCCGGCTATCATTTCAGTAAACAAGTACTGGCATTCTTTAATGTCAAAATTACAAAGTAAGGCTTGAATTTTAATTAGTGGCAAAGATGGATATTCCCCAAGTGTAATAGCAAATATATATTGGGGGGGGGGATTAATCTTGGTGGGATTTTAGCACATGGTTTATAAAGAATACTGTCATCATAAACCACCCGATATATTTTAGCCTGTGCACATTCTAAATTTATTCAGAAATTTTGTCTCCAGTAACTGAAAAATGCTGCTTAAAATTCAGAAGTATAAAAATTCAAACATTTTTTGCATATGTACTATTGAATTACTGAATTCTAAGATAATTCCATATATTTCCATTTAAACAAACCCTTTAAAGCTGTTTTGTTAAGTCTGGTTTGTCAGTGAACCATTCTGTTAAGTTTGTAACATTTGCTGTTGTAAGATTTTAGATTTGCATTATTAGCTGGTTAAAATAATATTACTGAAGAGTAATATTTAACAGATCCACACAACTTCCACAGAAACTCGTGGAGCTTTAATTTTCTTCTGTCCCTCCTTTTTCCATTTTTTTCCAAGTTTAAAGCTTCCTGTGTGAAATCAAACTTGTCAGTTTTACATTAATCCATTATTTCAGAACTCCTGTTGAACAGCCTTTGTTTGGATGTTTTCATGGTTTCTTGTGTGAGTGGTCATACTTTGTCATTGCTTATTCCTGTATATAAATCCAGAATTAGAAAATTACTTGGGCTGTGTTCAAAAAATACATAACTGTGAGGCAACATTACAGTCTTCAGTGTACCATTCAGATATATGACATGTGTTTTCACTTATAGGTTATATTAATTAACAGTAGTTTGTCTTTTAAAGCTAAACAAATGACACAAATTCAGTGTTTGCAGATTTATATTTAGCCACGTTTACTGTTTTGCTTGTCCTGCTACTGTGTGTTTTGACAATAACAGATTTCGTACACACTGTATTAAAGTGGCGATGGTCTTTGTCCTTCGAAGCATTGAAACACTAAATACATTTTATTTTAGTATTACCAAATGGAGCAACTGATGTTATCACCGGTGTAGATAAACGAAATAGCCACTTTGTTTAAATCTTGTCCTTGCTAGAACTGTTGTTTGCGCTGACATTCCTCTGACATCCCACAGTCCTGTATGCATAACTGTGGTGCATGTGAGTTCCTCCTCCTCCTCCTCAATCCATGGTATTGAACTGCTTGTGCTACTTAGAAAATGGACTGATGATTGGACTGATGGATGTTTGTAGAAGTGCTCAATACAAACAGAGAATGAATGTGAAGCCACTGTACATCAAGGCTGTGTAAGACACTATTTAAAAGCGAATAATCTTATTATCCTTTTGTTTCTTACAAATGTGTGACAACGGAAGTGAAATGATTACACCTTTGTAGAATAATGTGATGTCATTCTCAAAGCCTGCACAAATCTAGTTCTGAAGTAATTCCATATGGGATAAAATTGTCAGTGACTCAAGCTTGAGGGTGTGTGTATTTGCGTTTTAAAAAACAAATAAATAAAAATAAAATTCCTGTACTTGTGTGCCAAAATTCTCCTGCACAAGCCCAAAACATCCCAGATTTGACCTCTGCTGTTTTTCTTTTTGACAAGTGGTGATGTGGTCTTATTTTTATATGTAGTTTTGACTCATGCTTTTCTCATGTATTATTGTGCCTTTCCAAAGAAATTTGTCTACTTGCAGTCATGCATGAGGGCTGTACTGATTTTCTTGGTACTACCCATACTGTAAAAAAAAGCTGGTACAGTTACATTTTTGGAACTTTGGCACCAAAGTAGTACTGAAGCATAGGTTCTTTTGTGACATCCGTACACTGTATATATTGTAACATTTTCATTTTTCATTCCAAATTACAGTTATCATTTATTCAGTCATTATAAGATGCTCCTTTTTATTTAGTATGTGTGATGAAATTGGGAGAATGCCTAATCTGCTGCCTCCTTACTGGATTTTTTTCTTGCACAGCAAATTACATTTTCTTTACCCTGAAATCCTGAAAATTTAAACATACATAATAATATATAGTAGAATGGGACCCCATGGACCAGGATTTTGTGCATTTTTTAAATGTGTATTACTTCTTAAAAATATAATTGATTTTGAGTCCTGTTAAAAATAACTCGCAAAGTAAAAATGTATAATGTTAGTAAACAGCCACATTGAATTTTACTATATCTAAAAACATTCATAAAAATATAATGTTAAGTATTATTTTTAAATGTAAGTTGAGTGTTTCACATTTCCAAAGCTCCAAGCTAATTACACCATTATTAATGGCAACTAAATTATATTTATTACATTTTTATTTATGTTCATAAAATGAACAAATAAGCCATTTTTTTCCTCTAACCTTTTATAGGTGGTGCTGTTAAATAGGTCTTTTTTCTCTAAGAGATTTATACATGTGGGTTTTGTTGCTTTAGATGTAAACAGGTTATTTTTAATTTCTATTTGCTAGTAGTCTCCACTTTTATTTCTCCAGCTCACACTTAAACCAGTTATCTCTTTCTCGAGCTGTTTGTTTGAGCAATAGAGAATACAAGAACTAATCCTAATGTATTAGATTTCAAGTGAAGTGAAGTTAACAAAGAAAAAAAACTTATAAAATAAAGTGGAAAAAAAAACTTTTTTGGAAATGAGAAAACACAAAACAAGCTTGGAACACCTGATTCCGTTGTTTTATTGATCTTGTGTCCAGTCTTTCTATTTACATAAGAGCAATGTTCACATTGCTGGTCTTGTTCTGTTTATTAATAAAACATTCCTTTTTCATGAAACAATTGTGAATAATTTTCCTTGCTTGAAGTCTTATAGCAAGGAACACTGGACCATGGAGAAAAGTAAACAAAAGTAAAATAGGAGCTTTACTGAAACTTTTGTCTCTTTGTTTGCATTAAAGGGTCAGAGACAATGCCAGTATTTGTGTCTTCTTTATATAACCTCTGACATTTTAGATTTTTTGCTTACATTTTTAATGAAGCAGTGGGGATTTGCTTAATTGTTATAGTTGCACCTGTGAACCATGATACTGTGTGGTTTGACAGGACTATAGTATATTCTTGTTAACACTTTAATAAATAACACATCTTCAACACTCTACATTTTTTTTCCAACTGGTTTGTTGTGATTGGTATTGCTGTGTCTTCTCCTTTTTCAATTGAAAATTAAGGTAATTTTTTTTTTTTTTGTTCAACCATTGTTTTAATAACACTTTTGAAATGGTAAGGCATCAGCAGAGCAAGTAAAATAAGTGGGGTCATACTGTTTCTGTATTTACAGTGCATCTGGAAAGTATTCACAGCGCATCACTTTTTCCACATTTTGTTATGTTACAGCCTAATTCCAGAATGGATTAAATTCATTTTTTTCCTCAGAATTCTACACACAACACCCCATAATGGCAACGTGAAAAAAGTTTACTTGAGGTTTTTGCAAATTTATTAAAAATAACAAAACTGAGAAATCACATGTACATAAGTATTCACAGCCTTTGTTCAAAACTTTGTCGATGCACCTTTGGCAGCAATTACAGCCTCAAGTCTTTTTGAATATGATGCCACAAGTTTGGCACACCCATCCTTGGCCAGTTTCGCCCATTCCTCTTTGCAGCACCTCTCAAGCTCCCTCAGGTTGGATGGGAAGCGTCGGTGCACAGCCATTTTAAGATCTCTCCAGAGATGTTCAATCGGATTCAAGTCTGGGCTCTGGCTGGGCCACTCAAGGACATTCACAGAGTTGTCCTGAAGCCTCTCCTTTGATATCTTGGCTGTGTGCTTAGGGTCGTTGTCATGCTGAAAGATGAACCGTTGCCCCAGTCTGAGGTCAAGAGCGCTCTGGAGCAGGTTTTCATCCAGGATGTCTCTGTACATTGCTGCAGTCATCCTTCCCTTTATCCTGACTAGTCTCCCAGTCCCTGCCGCTGAAAAACTTTCCCACAGCATGATGCTGCCACCACCATGCTTCACTGTAGGGATGGTATTGGCCTGGTGATGAGCGGTGCCTGGTTTCCTCCAAACGTGACGCCTGGCATTCACACTAAAGAGTTCAATCTTTGTCTCATCAGACCAGAGAATTTTCTTTCTCATGGTCTGAGAGTCCTTCAGGTGCCTTTTGGCAAACTCCAGGCGGGCTGCCATGTGCCTTTTACTAAGGAGTGGCTTCCGTCTGGCCACTCTGCCATACAGGCCTGATTGGTGGATTGCTGCAGAGGTGGTTGTCCTTCTGGAAGGTTCTCCTCTCTCCACAGAGGACCTCTGGAGCTCTGACAGAGTGACCATTGGGTTCTTGGTCACCACCCTGACTAAGGCCCTTCTCCCCCGATCGCTCAGTTTAGATGGCCGGCCAGCTCTAGGAAGAGTCCTGGTAGTTTTGAACTTCTTCCACTTACGGATGATGGAGGCCATTGTGACCTTCAAAGCAGCAGAAATTTTTCTGTAACCTTCCCCAGATTTGTGCCTCGAGACAATCCTGTCTTGGAGGTCTACAGACAATTCCTTTGACTTCATGCTTGGTTTGTGCTCTGACATGACAGGTGTCAGACAGGTTTGTTCCTTTCCAAATCATGTCCAATCAACTGAGTTTACCACAGGTGGACTCCAATTAAGCTGCAGAAACATCTCAAGGATGATCAGGGGAAATAGGATGCACCTGAGCTCAATTTTGAGCTTCATGGCAAAGGCTGTGAATACTTATGTACATGTACTTTCTTGTTTTTTTTATTTTTAATAAATTTGCAAAAACCTCAAGTAAACTTTTTTCACGTTGTCATTATGGGGTGTTGTGTGTAGAATTGTGAGGAAAAAATGAATTTAATCCATTTTGGAATAAGGCTGTAACATAACAAAATGTGGAAAAAATGATGCGCTGTGAATACTTTCCGGATGCACTGTACTCAGTCTGTAAACCATGTATTAGATAAGGGGTCTCCATCTCTGATCCTGGAGGACCACAGCTGCAGGTTTTCATTCTAACCCCTTTCTTAACTAAATACTTGTGTTTGTTGCTAATTAACTTCTTTTGAATTCATTTTAATTAAGTTGCTCTTGAAGACTTGGACCCCTTAATTGTTTCTATTTCCTTAATTAGATGCCAAACAATAGTGAGATACAAAATGAGCCAAAACATGACCAGCAAACTGTGTGCATCATACAATATCTGAAAATAAAGAAAGGTGAAGGTCTCAGGAATGCTGATCTACTCAAATCCCCAAGACATTTTAACAGTGCTCTTAGAAAAGAGAAATCAACAATTTAGGAAATGTATGCTATTGCACAATGACCGCAGGAACAAGCCATGGAATTAAAGAACAGGTTTAATTAACATCAAGAATCCAAGCCTAATCAAGCAACTGGATGGAGTGAAATTGTTTGGAGTTTCACGCTCTGACTTGGCCTTCTATTGGCTCACTCACTTCACATTTCATTTCTGTTTGGGTGCCATTTAAGGAAAGAAATGAAGCAATTGAGAGGAAGTATGAAGAAATTCAGGGGAACACATAAAAAAAAAGTCAACTAAAATGAATTCAAAAGAAGTTAATTAGCAGCAAAAACAGTGCACTAATTTAGAAAAGGTTTGAATGAAAACCTCCAGCCACTGGAGCCCTCCAGGACCGGAGTTGGGGACCCCTGATCCATGGAAGTAAAGGACGGGTTTAATTAACGACAAGACTTGGTGCCTAATTAAGCAACTAGATGGTGTGAAATTGGTTGGAGTTTGAGGCCCTGACTTAGTTGGACTTCTGTTGGCTAACTCATTTCACATTTCATTACTGTTTGGGTGCCATTTAAGGAAAGAAATGAAGCAATTCAGGGGAACAAATTTTAAAAAAACAAATCAATTAAAATAATTCAAAAGAAGTTAATTAGCTGCAAAGGCACGTCATTAATTAAGGAAAGGGTTAGAATGAAAACCTGTAGCCACTGTGGTCCTCCAGGACCAGAGTTGGTGATCCCTGTATTAGATGATTGGCACATATTGGTTGGAGATAATCAAAGATTCTAACATGTAACCACTAGAATACTAAACTTTGTTAAAGCAACACAGACTTCAATTATTTAATTTTTACATCCTTTGGAAGAATATAAAAACTTGCTTGTGTCTTCTTTGTGAAACTTGAAGAAGAGGCCTTGACTATAATCTGGAGGAAAATTTAGATTCACTGATCTGGTAGCCAGAAAAAAATGCTTACGTCATCCTGTCCAATACATTTTAAAGGACCAAGTAGTTTTTTGATTTACTGTCGGAGGAGAATGATGGTGGACCTAAAATCTTGTGTTGATCAGATCTCATCGATCTTCCAAAGGACCAACCAGTACATTTTAGAATAACAGCTGGTACTAGTTCTAGGCCAAGTACTGTAACACTGTAGTGTGTACAGGATAGTGCTCAGCCTTTGTTTCCTGATTATATGTAACACAGTACAAAGTCTAAATCACGTTTTATTTTTCTAAGTTTCAAACATCTATCATCATCTATTTCATTGATTTAAACACTCATAAGAATAAAAATCTGGCATAATTTACTATTAAGACATAAGGGGGTCAGTATTGTTAGTGCATGGCTTTCTAGAAGAAAATCTGTCACCAAACAATCTTCTAAAAATAAAAATAATTTTGATAATGCAGTTTATATGTGGGGAATGACATTTCTCAATAGTTTGATCACATTCTGTTAGATCTATTTACATAAATTAAAATTAAGATCTTGGTATTGTTATTGTAAGCAAGTGTCAGAAAGAAATAGTATGTTTTCATTATAAGGTGTGTTATACAGTGTGATGTATGAGAATTGCCATTGGCCCTGCATCTACCTCCTAGTAGACCTCTTAAGCGCAAAGTAAGCTTAACTCAACAAAGCTGAATCTGTTTAAATAATTGTAACATACTGTATTATGTGTTGCACCTGTTTAGTTCAATGCCAGTACTGAAATCTTTTAATGCCATGTACAGTGTGGCAAAAAAGTATTTAGTCAGCCACCAATTGTGCAAGTTCTCCCACTTAAAAAGATGAGAGTGGCCTATAATTTTCATCATAGGTATACCTCAACTATGAGAGACAAAATGAGAAAAAAAAATCCAGAAAATCAAATTGTCTGATTTTTAAAAAATTTATTTGCAAATTATGGTGGAAAATAAGTATTTAGTCACCTACAAACAAGCAAGATTTCTGGCTCTCACAGACCTGTAACTTCTTCTGTAAGAGGCTCCTCTGTCCACCACTCGTTACCTGTATTAATGGCACCTGTTTGAACTCGTTATCAATATAAAAGACACCTGTCCACAACCTCAAACAGGCACACTCCAAACTCCACTATGGCCAAGACCAAAGAGCTGTCAAAGGACACCAGAAACAAAATTGTAGACCTGCACCAGGCTGGGAAGACTGAATCTGCAATAGGTAAGCAGCTTGGTGTGAAGAAATCAACTGTGGGAGCAATTATTAGAAAATGGAAGACATACAAGACCACTGATAATCTCCTTCGATCTGGGGCTCCACGCAAGATCTCACCCCGTGGGGTCAAAATGATCACAAGAACGGTGAGCAAAAATCCCATAACCACACGGGGGGACCTAGTGAAAGACCTGCAGAGAGCTGGGACCAAAGTAACAAAGGCTACCATCAGTAACACAATACGCCGCCAGGCACTCAAATCCTGCAGTGCCAGACGTGTCCCCCTGCTTAAGCCAGTACATGTGCAGGCCCGTCTGAAGTTTGCTAGAGAGCATTTGGATGATCCAGAAGAGGATTGGGAGAATGTCATATGGTCGGATGAAACCAAAAAAAGAACTTTTTGGTAAAAACTCTACTCGTCGTGTTTGGAGGAGAAAGAATGCTGAGTTGCATCCAAAGAACACCATACCTACTGTAAAGCATGGGGGTGGAAACATCATGCTTTGGGGCTGTTTTTCTGCAAAGGGACCAGGATGACTGATCCGTGTAAAGGAAAGAATGAATGGGGCCATGTATCATTAGATTTTCAGTGAAAACCTGCTTCCATCAGCAAGGGCATTGAAGATGAAACGTGGCTGGGTCTTTCAGCATGACAATGATCCCAAACACACCGCCCAGGTAACAAAGGAGTAGCTTCGTAAGAAGCATTTCAAGGTCCTGGAGTGGCCTAGCCAGTCTCCAGATCTCAACCCCATAGAAAATCTTTGGAGGGAGTTGAAAGTCTGTGTTGCCCAGCGACAGCCCCAAAACATCACTGCTCTAGAGGAGATCTGCATGGAGGAATGGGCCAAAATACCAGTAACAGTGTGTGAAAACCTTGTGAAGACTTACAGAAAACGTTTAACCTCTGTCATTGCCAACAAAGGGTATATAACAAAGTGTTGAGATGAACTTTTGTTATTGACCAAATACTTTTTTTCCACCATAATTTGCAAATAAATTCTTCAAAAATCAGACAATGTGATTTTCTGGATTTTTTTTTCTCATTTTGTCTCTCATAGTTGAGGTATACCTATGATGAAAATTACAGGCCTCTCATCTTTTTAAGTGGGAGAACTTGCACAATTGGTGGCTGACTAAATACTTTTTTGCCCCACTGTATATAAAATTTAATAATTTACAGATAACATCTAAAATGTAGAAGATGATCAAGAGCCTTCACAGCATATTAAGCATTGAATAACATAAAAGTAAATTTTTAATTTTTGGTTTTTTATTTTTCCTACAGTTGCAGCAAGCTATCCAACAGTATCCAGTTGTCCTCCTTCCCAGTCACCGCAGCTATATAGACTTCCTAATGCTGTCCTATGTTCTATATACCTACGACCTATCACTGCCTGTAATTGCTGCTGGAATGGGCAAGTACTGTGTCTGCATTTGTGTTTTTAATTCTAGGATAGCTATAGAATATTTGGTTAACTCAAATAATCCTCTTGTAAATTGTCTCATACTTTCTTCAAGTGATGTTTATAGAAATAGCATGACAATCTTGACAAAGAACTGTATAGAATTTTTTAAATAAGTAAGGTAAGTTTGATGCTTTTAACTTGATCCTTGCATATAACAAAAAAATTCTAGACTACAGAAACAATTACAAATGTTATCCTGGGTTAGGGAAAATAAATGATAGTATTGCTAGGGTATATGTCACTGTAACGGTGCAGGTCGGCACCACACTCCCACACCTGTTTTTGGGAGTCTCTTGAACCTGACATCATCGATATCGTAACCAGATGAGCCGGCAGATGAGGACACAGCTCGAAGCAAGGGGTAGGTGCATAAAGTGCAAAAGTGCTTGTATTCAAACACAAGTCAAAACTGTGTTAAGGCATGCAGTGCCAAAATTTCAATCCTCTTTAATAAAATCCCTGTGTGCGTCCAGGTGTCCGTGTGTGTGTGTCTTCTGGTGAAGTGCGCATGCGCGGGGCACGGTGCGATGCGTGATATTACTGTCAGAGAAAGTTAGAGGCGTTTTACGGAAATACAAACCAGTATTACTGCGAGAGGAAATTAAAGGTACACAATACAGTGGCGCATATTACAGCCACATACAAGCCAGTAGTACTGTCAGAGGAGATTAAAGACATATTACCAACGTGCACGCCTGTATTACCGCCAGAGAAAATTAAAGGTATATTACGAACGTACAAGCCAGCGGACGTACAAGACAGTATTACTGTCACAGAAAATTAAAGACACAATACACAGTGGCAGCCCACAAAGAACGGTCAGCTCAGCAAGTAAACCTCAACAAAAGAAAGGCTGAAAGAAAGAAAAATACGACCAACAAAAAGAATGAGGTCAAAGTCCCTTGCCATTTAATATAGACTGTTCCTACTAATGTTTATGCACTACTGTTTTAGCGCCCGTTATTGTAACAGGTTAAATGACTAGTAAATAAATAATCCAATAAAACAAAGTGATGGTGGAGGTTAAAAAAATCAAATAAATAATCCTTTGAAAAAAGGTTAAAACACGGTAGGAATCTATCCTTTGCAATGCAATCCCTGATGCTTCTCCTTAAAACGGCCGTCTCATCAGCTTAACCCATAGTGGGTTCTTGCAGCCAGTGAGTCAACTAATCAGCAGTTCAGCCTACCTTCTGTGCCTGCTCCTAGGCTTTTGGTATAAAGGAGACACAGTTGCACTTCTTGACACATTTCTGCTGAATAATTCCTTGGCTGAAAGTAATCCGTGTTAGTGTGTCAGAAAGAGGATGTGCAACATTGTTCGTAATGACACTCAGTTTTGTTTTAATTCTCTCCTTTAATACTACCTCCATGGGGTATAGAGTGCACTCTATAGCTGAGCTTGCTGTTTTAATTAGCTTGTTGATTCAGTGGTCCTATCCTGAAGGGATGTTTCCAGCCCAGCACACCACAGCATAAAAAAATTCCACTGGTCAACATGTGAAGGATGTCACTTCCCACATTAAAGGTACTCAGTCTCTGCTCTTCTCTTTCTTGTGTAGTTCCACTGTGTTCTGAGACCAGTCCAACCTGGTGGACTAGTGTGGACCTACAAGTACTTGTAGGAGTGGACCACCTCTGCATCCACTCCTTGAATAGTAATCAGACATACAGGCTTTTTGGTTCAGTGAAAGTCCATAAACAGTTCCTTGGTTTTGCTGATGTTAAGATGCAGGCAGTTCTCTTTGCACCAAGAAACAACTGACTCCAATGCTCTGTCTCATTCTCTCTATCAATACATCTCATAAGTGTAGAATAATCTCAGACTTTCTGCAATGGACATGACCTGGTGTTGTTTGTTACTTGAGAATAGAATGCAATTGTGATTGTTGAGAAACATAATTCTTAACTACAGTATTAGGGGTGGCAGTCAAATTTTTGGTGGTACCTTTTTTTAGTAAGAATGCTCCCCTTGTTTTCTGTTTCAAAACATCAATAGCTAGATCTGCAGGCAAAAAATCTCTTTGCTAAACTAGTAGACCATACGAAGAGATAATTGTTTGTCTTGGTTTTAGGCATAGATATAACATTCTGTCCATATATTTATCTGAAATTCGTTTACTCTAACACTGTGTTGGTGTTCAGAGCCCAAATTATGAAAATTGTGTCACTGTCCAAATACTTATGGACCAAACTTGATTAGAGCACATTTATTATTTAGTGTTCCTAAAGAAGATTAATCTGTATCAGTGAGAGTTTGCTGTTTCAGTTTGCATGAATAAGGATTGATGCAGTGTTAGAAGACATTATATGGTCTGATGGCTGTGCAGGAAAGAGAGGCCCAGCATCAAATCCTAACGCTCCCATAGTGGAGTTAGCCTGTGTTTTAAATATAACGTATTCCAGGACCATGTTTCATGGAGAGGGTGGGCAGCATTAGTCATGATGACATCTAATTTTGCCATGTCCTCTTTTCGGCCACTTTCTGAAGTAAGCCTAAGGTCACTCCTGTAAAACAGCTGACCTTCTTAACAAATGTATTCAGGTACCCTTCATCGGGTGAGCTGGTTTAACTCCTGTAATGGAAGAGTGTTGAACATTACAGTAGTAACTATGAATTGATAACAGCCTGTTACAATCATTAAAAGGCACAATACTCAAAACAGAGGCAGTCCCTGCAAGGAGTTCTCTTGTTGGCTCATACTGTAAAGGAGTTGCTTCTGAGGGCTTTTATAATCCAGTTGTCTCAGATTCACTGGCCACTGTCACCAAAATGTAAATATCTAAACAGGAACAGACTATGGTGTGATTCCACAATGCAACAGCGGCTTTCAAGAAGTACAGTGGAACCTTGGGGTCACGAACATCTCGGACCACGTACAAATCGGGTTACGACCAAAAAGTTCGCCAAACTTTTGCATCTGTTAACGACCACACACTTGGGTGACGAACAAGGCAGTTTCCCTTCTGGTACGTATGCACCAATGATTTCAGCACATGTTCAGTCTCTCCCTGTGCATTCGAGAGAGAGAGGGACCAAGCAGAAGAAGTAGGTAAATATTTCATTTATAATTAACTATTTTTGTGCTTAAAAATCTTTAAAAACAATATATATATATATTTGCATACAGCTCGTATGGTCCGGAACAGATTAATTGTATTTACATACAATCCTAAGTGGAAAATTACTTCGGGTTGCGACCAGAGATTTGGAGCGAATTACAGTCGTGACCCGAGGTTCCACTGTATTAGCAAAAAAAAAAGTGTACCGGCTGGGCTTCCATATAAATGTTGGTAAATATGCCCGTGCATATATATTACATATATACTTTTTGTGTGTTTATTTTCAAGTCACTTCAACAAAATGTATGAAAAAATGCAATCTTACTAAAAAGAAATGATTTTCTCCTTTGGATGATTATCTCTTTTTTTTTTTTATTATTATTGTTTTAAGTGTAAGTGTGTGTGTGTGTATATACAGTTGAGCTCATATGTTTATATACCCCTGCAGAATTTGTGAAACATTGGCCATTGTTTGGAAAATATACGTAATCATGCAGAAAGCTTTCCTTTTAATTAGGGAGTGAGCTCAGGCGAGATAAATTATTATTCCATATTGTGTGTGCCCTTTTTAAATCATATGATAACTGAAAGCACCCAAATGGGCCAGATCAAAAGTTGAATGTTGGAGCTAATAATACCCACACAAGTTGACAGGTTCAAATGAAGGGTAATTAAGGGAGAGTGTTCACACTTTTGTAACCTCTTTGATTGTAATCGGACTCTGTTTATAAATAGTCAATTGAAATTCATACAGAGCTGCACTGACTTTGCTGGATACTAAGCCATGGGGAAAGAACTGTCAAATGACCTGAGAGAAAAGGTTGTTGATTTGTATAAATCATTAAAATTATATAAAAAGATATTCAGAGATCTGAAAATTCATGTCAGTAGTGTTCAGACTCTGATTAATAAAAAAAGGGGGAAAGTTCTGTCGGGTAGACCAACCCAGATTTCAGACACAACTGCCAAGATCATTTGTCGAGCTGCCAAGAAAAACCCACAAGCCACTTTAGATGAGATACAGTCTTTGCAAACAAGTAGCCTTTACTGTACCGATGCCACAATATGGCCCATTTACAATCTGTCAAACAGCATCTAGACAAGCCTCAGAACTTCTGGAACAAAGTTTTTTGGAGTAATGAGACCAAAATTGAACTTTACGTTCACAACCATAAATGCTGTGTTTGGAGAGGATACAATAAGGCCCATGATGAAAAGTACACCATCCCTACTGTGAAACATGGAGATGGATCTCTGATGTTGGGTGGGGGGAGGGTTTGGGAGTGAGCTACAGTGGCACAAGTAACTTAGTGAAAATTGTTGGCAAGATGAATGAAGCATGTTACTGGAAAGCACTGGTGGACAACTTGCATTCATCAGTCTGGAAGCTGCACATGGGATGCACTTCGATCTTTCAACATGACAAAGATCCAAAACACAAGACCAAATTGACCCTTCAGTGGCTACAGCAGAAAAAAAGTGAAGATGTTGGAGTGGCCATCACAGTCCCCTGACCTCAATTTCATTGAGCCACTTTGGAGATTTCAAACATGCAGTTCATGCAAGACAACCCAAGAATTTACGGGACCTGGAGGCTTTTTGCCAAAAAGAATGGACAGCTCTACCACCTGAGAAAATGAAGGACCTCATACGCAACTATCACAAAAGACTGCAGGCCATCATTGAATCTAAAGAGGGCAATAAACAGTAGTAAGAACGAAGGGTATGCAAACTTTTAAACAGGGCCATCTCGTTATTTTCCTTATGTGTTGTTTAATGATTGTGTTATTCTATAATAGTTTAATTTGGATTTCATTAAAAGTAAACGAAATGTGTTTTGCCTGATCAGTTCTCTTTTCTTTAAAGTATGGTACACATCTTACAAATTCTTCCAGGGTATGTAAACTGATGAGCACAACTGTGTATGTATCTGTATATAATATGTATATATGTATATAATACATACATGCCAGGTGCAGGAAAGACAAGACAGACAACAGTGAACTGTTGGGACACCAACTGGGTTGTCTCATTTAATGCCAGTGTTTGTTAGCCAAAAATTACGCATCAAGGCGAAAAGAACAGAAAAGGCCACTCATGCACAGACAAAGAGTCGACCTCTTTGGCTTTTAAAGAAAGCATACTTCTTTGGAGTTCCTTCCAGTGGTTTGCTCATAGTGAAGAATGACGCCTCCTTCATTGTCGGCTTCCTTATAGTGCTTGAACCAGAAGAGGCGGGGCTAAACTCCCTTACTGGGCAGTCTGTTGGTGCTGCAGAAAGAGAAGGAGAAGAGAATGTTTGTGACATCGCCTTCTTTTGCCCCATATGGGTTATCCCATACCTCAATCAAGCCTCTGAGGAAATCCTCCGATTCACGTGTCTGACTAAAAAAATATACATTCACACACACACACACACACACAGTATGCTGGGTACAATATTCTTTATACAATGTCCAACCAAAATTAGGATAATTTTTAGATTACTCATGTGGCAGCAGTAAAATATTGCTATGTTATGTTTGCAATTCATCAGGTGTCATTTTATTAACCTGGTTGTGAATTGTTTTCCTCTGCAGACTTTTTGGGAATGAAAATTGTTGGTGAGATGTTGCGCATGTCTGGTGCCTTTTTCATTCGTCGTTCATTTGGAGGTGACAAGCTGTACTGGGCTTTATTTTCAGAATATGTGAAAACAATGTTACGGGTAAATATTTACAAAAAAAAAAAAAATAACAAAAGATCCTTTTATTAACTGTCTTTTTAAAAATTAAATTCAATTTGTAAAAGATGAAATGGAAATGTATTCTCAGAAATACATAGTTAAATTTTAACTATGTCTATATTCTTCTGGAAATCTTTCAACAAGTATCTTAGATGAACTAATTGCAGATCTGCCTCTTTCCCTCATTTATTGGTCAAAAGTACGGTCTTCAATTCAAAGAGATGGTATTGTGGAAATGTTTTTCTTGTTGATATTCAACACTTAGTTTTCCGGATGCGTTAATAATATTATGGCCGAAAATGCACACATTTTGCAAATTTCGACCATACAAATGGATAATGGATATATGTGGATTATGCGACACAAGTTCATGAGAATTTAAAAAAAAAAAAAAAAAAATTCATTTGCATTTATGTTGTTTGTAGTTGTATAGAACTGGCCACCTTTAACTGTCTATTATATCATAAATATTTTGCTTCCTGCATAAAAACATGAGAATAAAAATATTTAATGACTGTCCCTACAAAGTACATGGGGATATGTAACATTCAAACAAAAATTAATCATTTTTGGGTAGAGTTTTCCTTTGAGCCAACTGAGCAGTAAGCAACTATTTTTGTTACCAAAAATATCTGCAGTGACATTCTGCATTTTGGTAATAATTGGTAGTTTTTTATCCTAAAAAAAAAAAAAAAAAATCCGTCATTTTTTATGATTAAGAAATTTAGGCACTAGTATAATTTTTATTTCATAAATAGATACAGGCTGTTTTTGAAATGGTCTGTTAATTTTGTATTATGCTTTAAGAAACAGAAGTATAACAGCAGTAGCTGCAGATGTGCTTTTGTTAATTAAGTTCAAAACAAGAACCATTTTTTAAGATTGCATCAAAGGTACAAGAAGGGCTATTATCATAGCCTGTATAGGGGGAGCATCACATATCCCTATGGGACACTGGGGGACTTTGGAGGAATAAAGGTGAAAAACCACTGATCTAAAGGATACATGGTTCAGATCAATACATTTACTGTACAGAGTTTAACTCAGTACCTAGAAGTTTGCACTGCTATCAGTTTTAATAGATTTAGTTAATCAAGTGTCTTGATTACTGGCAATTTAATCAGTGTTGCATTTTGTGGCATTCCATCTGAGAAGTACAATTCAGTTTGTATTTGTATTAAATATTTGAAGTGCTAGTTTTTGTTATTTAATTCAGTGTTCATTATTGTGAGTTGGAACTTTTATTAACCTTCTTAGGGAAAGGTTTACCTCTAGAAAAATGATTCAAAAAGTTTTCTCAACTAAAAAAGAAAACTTTTTATGTGTAACAGAAGCAGGTAGGAAAGGAAAGACATCAACAGTAGGAAAGGTATGTGTAGTTTAATTTTAATTCAAAACATTCACCTTTTTTAGGACAGCCTAGCCTGTGTAGGGGGAACATCACATATCCTCATGGGACATTGGGGGATCATGTAGGAATACTGTACTGACGTACTGATGGAGATTTAGTACATGACATGTTACGAAATAGTCGCCAACGCACAGCCCACCGTCCGAGTCGGAAGAGTAGATGCATGTTTTGGACTGTTATAATAATTTTTTTTGTTGCTTGTACATGAGAGGGTAGTATTTCAGTGCCTGATCTGCTCAATTGATGCATTCCTTGTATTATTATAGGGTACCACAGCTTAAGCTTTAGTGACTTGCACATTTCCCCTGAAACGAACATTGTCAGTTGCTACATTATGAACATTGCTTAGAGGGTAACGTCTTTCTTCTCCTTGTACTTGATCACTATCATTTTGCCTCATTTGCCGTGAGGCTTCATAGGACCGAGTATATCATGGCAGATTGGTCGTACATTGCTGTATGCATTAGTCTTGCCATCCTTAGTAATATCTGATGACCAATTCACACTGTCGTCTCTTTTGATTGATTCAAATAATATTTTAGTTTGTTCTAAAACTAGCTTTACTGCTTCTTGTTTACACACCATTATGTATTGCTTGAAGGCCATGCCTCATCCCTAAATATTGATTAATTACCTTAGAGTGGCAAAAGGCAGGGAAATATTCATGATTTTTTGCTACATACTTTTATTTCATCCACTAGATGGCAGCAGAACACTGTCCCAAGAGTTATTCAGGCTTTACAATGTAAAGTGGATCATTAAATGTCACCCCAAGTCTGATTAAGGGTTCACCATTAATACCGTAGAATTCTGAGCCCAAGTCACGATTTGGGTTAACACCAAGGAGGGTAAGGAAGACTTTATTATATTTTCCATCACCATACAGATCTGCAGAGACCTTTTTGGTGTGCAGTGGCTCAACAAAAAGAAATAGTGTGTTTTCTGGGGCAACATTTTATTATTTTATGATATCATGGACAAGTGAATACCTATTTGTATCTCTGTGTTAATTAACAGGAAATTTGGATTTAACTTCAAAATCAATCTAATATTCTCAAACTTAGAAAAAGTGATTGTCCATAATTACAAATTATGTTTAACAGATATGATATTACATCCCCCAACACATCTTAACAAAAGACCACAACAAATAATACATAGAATCATAAATCTTGTTTCTTTCAGTTTAAACAGCAATAATTCTCATGACAACATATCACAGATTTTTTGCTCTACATGGTTCTATTAAGTAACCAACATTTATGATAATTTCTAGTGGCTTTCTAAAGTACTATTTGTTTGCTTATGTTTCCATTATTGCTTGTTCATTAGACTTTCAGCATCATTAAAGTCATACTTTTATGGTCTAGAACTTGTTTCTGTTAAACACATATAAGAGTGATTAAGCACACAAAATGAGATAAAGTTCTTCTAATAAAAAATGCATTTAAAAACATAAGATAATCATAGTACATTTTCACTTAATTAGAAAATAACTCCAAACCCAGATGGTGCTCAGAGGTGTACAAGGAGAAAGCAGTCTAAACCCATCCCAAAATCCAATGTTTCGTCTGACCCTGTCAAGCTCAGGTAGTGTAAATCTAAATCTAGTGAGGCAAGATGTCATGTAGACAGTAAAGTTAAATGCTTAGAGCAGATGGATGAAAATAGTCTTTCTTTAATACAGAGTGCTCAGTATGATACCTTTGGTGTGTTACTTTTGTGTGGTCCTTTCAAAACATCTGTGTATTTTCTTATTGTGTTCATTTAACAATGCTTAGCACAGCTTGCACAGTTATAGTAGCTTACCTTACTTATACTGCTTTTTTGTTCACTTTTTACAACAAAGAGAAGGTGGGTTTTTGCTCTTGGAAGAGATCTGTTAATACTAATGAAACTTCCTTACTAAGAAATTAAGCAGAAGTGGTGGTTAATCAATAGGTCAATAGCTGACTGGCTGGACTTTTTTGTACAAGCCCTTGGACCAATGTGGGAAGAGGAGATGGGCCTTTAGCCCTTGTAGCCTCTTTCTCTGCATGTCACTGCTTTTAAATATCATTGTTAATTTATCTGAAAATATTATCAGACATGTTAAGGATTAATCAGTATGTAGTAGTTTCTATTATTTTCTTTTACTTCTTACAAGTAAAAATGTATTCTGAATTATATACTATGTATTGTTAAATAATTCTCAGTTCTGGATGTAATTTTTTGTTTGGTCTACATTTAATTTGGAAATTTTTTACTTCTGTCCATGTAGTACATGGTTGTCATTATCTCAATTTTAATAATAATCAGAGAATCACATTTATTGGCCAAGTATGCATACATTAAAGGATTTTGAGTTTTTGGTGTTTTTTTTAAATCTGCAAAATTAGTTGCATGACAAACACAATTGATGAGTGCACACCTGAAGAAAATACAAAACGGATGGTATAAACATATGGCTGTACAGTGTAAGAAATACAGAATGAATAGTGAGTTAAACAATAGCTATATGCAAGAATATGTCAAGGTATTAAGGAGGGACCATTAACAATTTATGAGCTTAATATCCTGTGGAAAGAAACTATTCTTATATCAGCTCATTCTGGCCTATTTTAATCTGTAATGCCTGGCAGATGGCAGAATATTGTGGCCTGGATGTGAGTGTTCAGTGAAGATTTTCACTGCCATTTTCATGACTCAAACTGTTCTGAACAATGATCTGAATCCTATCATGAACATGAATTTGCATTGGTTTTACCTTAATCTCCTGTTTCACAACTTGCTCTCTTGGTTGCATGTAGCAGGGAGTTTAAAGACCGTTTATTTATATTTAAATTTTAAATTTGAAATCATCTAATCCTGGACAAAAATAAAATATTTTTTCTGTGTCCCGTTAATACAGTAAATTAGAATTTCCTCTTGATTATTTCTTCTAAACATTGTTGAATATTCACAATTCTTAAGCCCGTTTTTTTTTTCTTTTGTCTTTATCAGAAAGGATATGCACCTATTGAGTTCTTCTTGGAAGGAACTCGAAGCCGCACTTGTAAATCACTAGTTCCAAAACTGGGTGAGTTTCAACGACCTACATATTTCCAGTGTGTTTTCCAAAAAAGTCTGTTTATTTAACAGATTTTTATAGAAAAAATAGACTAAGAAAGTATTTAGAAAGCTGTGTTGCTCAATGGCACAGAAAAAGTAGAATCAGCTTGAAAGGAAAGCAGTCAAGCATTTTGTTTCATTCAGTTTTCAACTTGCTAAATATAAACTTTTTTTTTCCCAGTTGCTCACCCTGCACAGTGTATGTTTCTTTCCCTAGAACGAAACATGTTAAAATCAGTATTTTTAACTCATGGTTTTGTCTTTTTACAGGTCTTCTGAACATTGTGATGGAACCGTTTTTTAAGGGTGAGGTTTTTGATGTGAGCTTAGTGCCAATCAGTATTAGTTACGAAAGGATACTTGAGGAATCTCTTTATGCATATGAGCTTCTGGGTGTTCCTAAACCAAAAGAATCAACTTCAGTAAGTTTCATCATTTTTGTGTATATGTAATCCTCTATAAGAACTGAAAAACATTTTTGATTTGGCCATTTAGCCAATAGTGTGAGGTATTAGAACAATTAAAAAGTTAATTGTTAAACTATTTTCTTTAAACAGAATGTTACTTTGAACTGGATATCATTGAGAGATTTGGTAAACGTCAGTGTCACATTTTAAACAGAGAATAAATTGTTCAATAGAGAAATAAATTTATTAACCTACATTTATGTATTGGGGTTGATTGCAATTAATTTACCCTTACTATTTCAGTAAGTTAATAGATTTTAGTAGTTTTTTGTAATACAACTGGTAAAGGAACCTTCTAGAGATTTTCAAGTTAATATGCAAACATTTACTTTTTTACATCAAGTCTTGTGTATCGAATGATGAAAGGCTAGTGTTACATAATTCCAAAAAGAGAGTCCAACTGCACTTTAAAAATTTGTTTTTTCCCCCCAGTGGACTTGCATTTGAAACATTTATACAAATTTCTACTTGGGACTTAAAGTTAGATCAAACTTTAGCTTCTGTTGCTATGGAGCTAATAATTTATTGAACTGTAAAACAAGTACAGATTGAAGTAGTGTAGTCTGCATTCTTGTGTGTACCTATTGCTGGGCATAAGCTTTTCAGAACGTTTTACACCATATGGGGATAAGTTCACATTCTTGGCACAGACATTTTACATTCATTTACATTACAGGGATTTCTGTTATAGTTACTGACACTTATGCAAGGAAATTCTACCAATTTTTCTTAAACCCTTAAGTGAGTTGTCACCTTTAGTAATATGTTCTTGTATATTTCTTTCACTTTCTTAATAGTCTTATAAAGTACTAGACAAAGAGCCCGTTTCGACAGCATAAGATGAAACTGGCATGAGTGGAATAGTAATAAGTATAAGCACCACAAACCTGATATAGGTGTATTGAATGAACGCGTAATTAGGCCTTGAGCTGTAGTCGAAATCGCCTTTCAGGCCTCTAGAGCTTTAATCGAAGTCGCCTTTCTCTTTAAATTTTTGCGGCCGTGAATCCGCCGCCTCCCGCGATGTTGGGGTTGGATGTCGGTTGAAGTTGCCTTTCT
The DNA here is from genome assembly GCF_900747795.2 of Erpetoichthys calabaricus. Lineage (NCBI taxonomy): Eukaryota > Metazoa > Chordata > Cladistia > Polypteriformes > Polypteridae > Erpetoichthys > Erpetoichthys calabaricus. Next base: position 214,273,119 of record NC_041396.2, on the reverse strand, counting down.
CTTTGAATTTTCGCGCCCGTAGTCGCCTTTCTCTTTGAATTTTTGCGGCCGTAAATCCGCCACCTGCCGCGATGTTGGTCTCGCAAGCTTTTTCGGGCAGCTGCGCAGAAGGCGACTGCGCATTCGGCTTCGGACGGACGTGAGTGAGTGAGGAGACTGGCGAATTATGTATTAAGATAGTTTTGATTCATATATTGTTTTATCTTATGCTAATTAGTTTTGTATGTTTCACTCATTAGTTCCATTTTGTTCCAGTATAAGGTCATGATGAAGGAAACTCTGGTGCATGGCTGGAGCAATCCAGGGACCGGTCACATTAATGTCATACGTCATTAAAGCTCCAGTTATTATTATACAGTTTTTGCATGAACTACACCTGTGTTATGGCCCACAGAGAATTTTTTTGTACTACTTCTAAAAAGACCATTATGATGATACAACCAAACAAAATTATGAAATGTGAAAGTAATGCTATACTGAGAGGAAAACAGTCATTGTTCAGTATGAATATATTTTATTACAATTAATAAGTCATTATGTGAAATAGATTTTTGAAGAATGATTTTATATTTTTTGAGGGTCTTTTAAAAGCTAGAAAAATACTCAGTGATGATTTTGGCAGTATCCATGTTTACTTTGGACATCCGGTTTCTCTAAGGAGTTTGGCACAAGGGAAGATCAGTAGGTCCTACTGCAACTTGGTTCCAAGGTACTTGAAGTTTCTTTCTTGAAAATTATTCAGTAATTGTACTAATAGCCTACCTTACTGATTCTTCTGACATTTTGCTGAAAAGCTATGTACTGTTTAAATAAGCTAAAGTCTTGATATTTATGATGTTCCAAAAGCATGCATAGAATTTATTTCCAAGTTTGTTTCAGACATTTATTCCAGTTCTGAAATCCATCCATAAATTAATGTTACAAAGTTATGGAGGCCATAGCCAGTCCCTGCAGAATTATGCACAAGGTAGTAATCGGCCTGTTTGTGGGATTAGAAATGAATACTGGAAAACCCAAAGAAAAATCTCAGGCAGGCAAAGGGTAAATGTAAAAACTTAATGCAGTGACTAAGACAAGATTCAGGCTCAAGACTCAAGCTATGAGGCAGCAGCATAGTGATTCCCTTCTTCGTGTTGTCCAATCATCTGTGACATGTACCTAGCACGAAATGTACCAACTAACCTATTAGGTTCTTTTCTTAATAGGGAATAGGAAGATATGTTGGAGCCAAATATATACATATTATCTTTAACCTCTTGCCTGTCTGAGTTATCTGTATTGTACCCACATATTCAGACCTAGGAACCTATAGCGGCAGGCAACTTCTCTTAATGCGACTGCTTTTTGTTTTCGCTCCTTTACTTTAACCCAGTTTATTACCAATAGGAGACAACAGCTAGACAAGGAATGGCAATCTTAGCTTCTTGGCTCGGTAATAGCAATTGTATATTGATTTAACTTTTTATTTAAATATGTTTATTTTCATTTCTGCATATGTAATCAATACAAAATATTGTATAGCCTGGTGGGTTCATTCAGTCTTCATCCAGTCCCAGATGACCGCTTCCAGAGGGTTTCTTTACTTTAGGTTAAAGTTATGTATCCTTGATCAGAAAAAAAAAACTCCTTGGAAGGTTTTCAGATAGCCAACTCCATTAAATTGTCTGTTTTGAACTGTGTGGTTTTTTTTTTTTGTTTTTGTTTTTTTTGAAAAAAATGCTGCAAAGCAACTGAACTAAATGATCCATTTTTCCAGCGAAGCACCAACTGAACTGTGAGAAATCTTTTTGAAAAAATGTCTTAAATAAAGGTATTCACACTCTGCTGCACCTTGCAGTTTCTGTCCAAATTAAGTGCACACACATGGCTCTTTTTAAGATAAAAAGGAGACAGTGTCTGAAAAATGGTATTAATTAATTTTCACCAAGCTCAAGGTCAGTTCCCATACGAATATCAAAATCAATTTCTTTTTAAGTAAGCAAAACACTCCCTGAAAAAGAATGGAAAACTATAAATTATTTAAATTAAAATTCAAAAAACTGAAATGTCAACAATTTGTAAGTATTCACCCAACTCTAAGGTTAGCACTTGTTTGATTCACCTCTCGCAGAAATTACAGTAGGCAGTGTTTTTGGGCATGTCTTACTATTTGTGCACAATGTGATGGAGCAGGATTTAACCGTTCCTTCATATAAAAAGTACTCAAGCTTTGCAAGGTTAGTTGGAATGCAGTGTTGGACACCAGTTTTTAGATCTCACAAAAATATTCTTCAACAAAAAGGATGAGTTGATAAAGCAATAAACGTCACAAGGAAAAGTTGGCCTTATTTTTTAAAGGGCACCCATACTTTTTAAATCTCACAATTCAGATGTTTCCTTTTATGGAAACTCTTGAAAGTTTTTCAGTTTTTTTTTTGGCATGGCATACATTTGTTGAGTAGAACAACTGAAAAAAATCTTACTTAAAAAAAGAAAACGGCAACTGGTGAAAGATGGATCAAGTGTGCGGCTCAGCATGATTTATTGAGTTTGTAGTGCGGGAACACTGGTCAAGGAATAACATACAAGATTAAACTAAACAGGTTTTTTTCCCCCCTTCACAGGTCAGAAATATAACACATGTAAGATTAATACTTGTACAAAATACAGAAGTATGATGCAGAAATGCATGCAAAATGTTTTTTTTTTTTTTTTTTTTTTAACATTCTTTTTCATTTAGATGTCAGCGTTTGCCTTTGATTAAGAATTTTTCCCTATATTATTGAATTATATTAGATGTGCAATCTGTTAAATCTACTGTGTGCAGTTCTGGTCACACGCTACAAAAAGACATACTGCAGGAATAATTGGAAACTGTGTAGAGGACAGCAACCAAGTACATCCCATGTCTAAAGGGCATGTCCTACTCTGATAGGTTCAGGGAGTTAAACATCTTCACTTTCAAGCAGAACAGGCTACCTGGGGACTTAATTCAAGTATTCAAAATTTGCAAAATATTAATAAAGAGGATCTAAAAGAATTATTTACACAGCAAATCACATATCAGAGACAACAGTAGATATTAAGGGTTTGGGTTCAGTATTTATTAGTGAACCCAGGAAAAACCGCTTCACACAAAGAATTGTAAGAATTTGGAATGTACCAAGGAGTTACATAGTTGAAGGAGAAACTTTTTTAAACTTCAAAAAATATCTGGATGAAATATTGGGACAAATTCACTTTTAGCTTTCCAAACAAATGTGATAGACTGAATGGTTTCATCTCATTTGCCAAACTTCATATGCTCCTATGAAAGACCACTTCATAATGCTTTTCTGTTAGACTATACAGTGCATCCAGAAAGTATTCACAGTGCATCACTTTTTCCACATTTTGTTATGTTACAGCCTTATTCCAAAATGGATTAAATTCATTTTTTCCCTCACAATTCTACACACAACACCCCATAATGACAACATGAAAAAAGTTTACTTGAGGTTTTTGCAAATTTATTAAAAATAAAAAAAATGAGAAAGAACATGTACATAAGTATTCACAGCCTTTGCCATGAAGCTCAAAATTGAGCTCAGGTGCATCCTATTTCCCCTGATCATCCTTGAGATGTTTCTGCAGCTTAATTGGAGTCCACCTGTGGTAAATTCAGTTGATTGGACATGATTTGGAAAGGAACACACCTGTCTATATAAGGTCCCACCATTGTCAGTTCATGTCAGAGCACAAACCAAGCATGAAGTCAAAGGAATTGTCTGTAGACCTCCGAGACAGGACAAATCTGGGGAAAGTTACAGAAAAATTTCTGCTGCTTTGAAGGTCCCAATGAGCACAGTGGCCTCCATCATCCATAAGTGGAAGAAGTTCGAAACCATCAGGACTCTTCCTAGAGCTGGCCAGCCATCTAAACTGAATTATCGGGGGAGAAGGTCCTTAGTCGGGGAGGTGACCAAGAATCCGATGGTCACTCTGTCAGAGCACCAGAGGTCCTCTGTGAAAAGAGGAGAACCTTCCAGAAGGACAACCATCTCTGCAGCAATCCACCAATCAGGCCTGTATGGTAGAGTGGCCAGACAGAAGCCACTCCTTAGTAAAAGGCACATGGCAGCCTGCCTGGAGTTTGCCAAAAGGCACATGAATGACTCTCAGACCATGAGAAAGAATATTCTCTGGTCTGATGAGACAAAGATTGAAAGATTGAACTCTTTGGTGTGAATGCCAGGCGTCACGTTTGGAGGAAACCAGGCACCGCTCATCACCAGGCCAATACCATCCCTACAGTGAAGCATGGTGGTGGATGCATCATGCTGTGGGGATGTTTTTCAGTGGCAGGGACTGGGAGACTAGTCAGGATAAATGGGAGACTAGTCAGGATAAAGGGAAAGATGACTGCAGCAATGTACAGAGACATCCTGGATGAAAACCTGCTCCAGAGCGCTCTTGACTTCAGACTGGGGCGACGGTTCATCTTTCAGCAGGACAATGACCCTAAGCACACAGCAAAGATATCAAAGGAGAGGCTTCAGGACAACTCTGTGAATGTCCTTGAGTGGCCCAGCCAGAGCCCAGACTTGAATCCGATTGAACATCTCTGGAGAAATTTTAAAATGGCTGTGCACCAACGCTTCCCATCCAACCTGATGGAGCTTGAGAGGTGCTGCAAAGAGGAATGGGCGAAACTGGCCAAGGATGGGTGTGCCAAGCTTGTGGCATCATATTCAAAAAGACTTGACGCTGTAATTGCTGTCAAAGGTGCATCTACAAAGTATTGAGCAAAGGCTGTGAATACTTATGTACCTGTGATTTCTCAGTTTTTTTATTTTTAATAAATGCAAGTAAACTTTTTTCACGTTGTCATTATGGGGTGTTGTGTGTAGAATTCTGAGGAAAAAAATGAATTTAATCCATTTTGGAATAAGGCTGTAACATAACAATGTGGAAAAAGTGATGCGCTGTGAAAACTTTCCGGATGCACTGTAAATGTTGTAGAGACAAAAGGTTAACTATTAGAATCTCTTGTATTTTTTGCTCTGATTTTTATATGTAAGGGTTGGTTTTGAACATATGAAATCTGGAAGAAGAAGAACTGAATGGGAATATGTTCTTTTCATGATGGTTTGTTTTTTTTTTTTGTTTTTTTTTTACATTCTGAAGTTGGCTATATGTGAACATAACCTATGGTGTATTTGTTTAAATTTTGGGACACATTCTCTTTTTGTTTGTCTTTTTAGTGCCCATTCTAATAGTTCAGCTGAAGTCTGTTATAACCTGCTATGTAATTGTTAATTTGTAATTGGCAGTTGTGTTTTTTTTTTTGTTCTTTTTTCCTACTGTAGAATCATAGTTACAATGATACCTTCTATATTATGACTTTTTATTTTAGGCATATTCCTGTAAAGCCCCCCAAAGACATCTTCACATTTGTGAATGACATTGGATATAAAATGGTCCGTCTTCAGCAGGAGAATATGGTTATTAGTCCATGGGTACTGGTTGCATCCATCCTAATTCAGAGTTTACCTCAAATTGATATAAATCATCTCACAGAACAAACAGTCTGGCTACGAAATTTAGCACAATCCTTTGGTGCATTTGTTGACTGGCCAGGTAAGGTATCAATAAATTTAATGCAACTTTAAACGGTTAAACCCTGTTTTTGAGTTTACAAAAATTACATAGTTGCTTTTTCATCATGATTTGACATTATGCTGCTGCAACTACTGAATTTCTGAAGCAAGCTTATAAAATGCCTTGTATTTAATATTTATTTTTTAGCCTTACTAGAATTCCCTAAATGTACATTGCTTTGGTATCCAATGTTTAGGCATACTGTTCCACTCCCACAGCACACTTTCTGCTGTAAGTCGTCATTAAATATAGTGTTAAGTGCACTGCTTTTCATAAATATTGGTACACTTGGCAAATAAAAGTGAAATGGGCCATGAAAAAAAGTGTTTTATTTATATGTTTATGGCACTCATACACCGCTCAGCCACAACATTAAAAGCACTGACGAGTGAAGTGAACATTGAATATCTCATTACAATGGTATCTGTCAAGGGGTGGGATAAATTTAGGCAGCAAGTAAGTTCTTGAAGGTGATACTGTATATTAGAAGCAGGAACAATGGGCATCTCTAAAATGGCGTGTCTTGTGTGGTATTCCCAGTATGCAGTGGTTAGCACTTGCCAAAAATGGCCCAAGGAGGGATAACCGGTGAACCAGCAACACGATCATGGGTACCCAAGTCTTATTGATGTGTGCAAGTTGCGAAGGCTGTTCCAACTGGTGTGATCCCAAAGTACAAATTGCTGATAAACCTGGTGCTGGCCTTGAGAGTAAAGCTGTCAGAACACAGTGTATTGTGTCTTGCTGTGTATGGGGCTGCATAGCAGCAGACTGATCAGACAGCTCATGTTGACCCCTCTCCATTGCCAAAAGTTTCTTTATCTTACTTTTTTCTTACCTCTAGTAAAGGTTTTGGGTTTTATATTTTGTACAAAAGATCGAGAGGATAAACAAGATATTTTTACAGCCCACTTTGCTTTTATTTACCAATGGAATGGTGCCAATATTAGTAGACATATTTTGAAATCTGCATTATTCTTTATTCTGCTTGAGTTGTTCTATAGTTATATCAGGGCAAGGTATAGTTTCAATTTTCTGTAATTTAGAGATATAATCTTTGGTAAGTGGCAAATCTTTATTAAATTCAGTGTTTCTTATTCCAAAGATGTATGTATTGGCATAGATCTTAATGCTCAAAGTGAAGAATAAATAGCTCCAACCTCCATTGGTGAAAAGAGATTCATAGCAGAATACTAACAGGGCTATTTATTACTATTTTTATTTGTACAACTTGTATTTTGTCAAATGAAGAAAGTTGCAATCTTGTCACATTCTTCTTTCCAAATTTCATATTTTTTGGACTGTGATCTGCTATTTACCTCAACCATTCCTCCTCTGTTTTAGTTTCAATATAGTATTTATAATTGACCTTTTTGGCCAAGTTTGTATTTATAATCAGATGGCCTATAAATGAGTTGCTCCTTCAATAATGGGGAGTTGCCTAGTCCATGAAACACTGAAATTCTCACCTCCATGATTGACAAATGTTAGTCAGCGTTATGTTTTTGCCAAAATTAAATTTTATGAGGTGTCCGCAAAGTTCAGTTGTTGACTTTCCTACCCAGATGTCAATAAATAGATTCAACCAGATATTTTGGAGCATTCATTTTTTTTTTTGTGATTGATTTTTATTGCATTAATTGACCAATCATGAATATACAAAAAAAATGTCAATCATTAAGAAAAAATAGTATCAATAAAGAAATAATCCAGTCTCCTTCTTACACTAACCCCATATACAAAATCCATAAAACATTAAAACAAAATTACTCCTACATAAATCTACCTTCAAACATGCCAAATAGACATCCCTTTTCCCAAAGTCCTGCAAGGTTAAAAAAAAAAAAAAAAAGTTATCAGGATGTCCATGATCAAGGAATCAATGACCATTGTTTAGTAAAAGCCTTGTTACTCCAACTGTTTTCTTTCAGGTATGTAAGGTTTTAAGAGTGATGCTTTATTTACTACTCACTTTATAGTTTGCAGACTATCCAAAAGTCATGAGTTTGATTCAAGTTGAGATTCAAATGAACGTAAATCATGTAACTCATTTGCGGGTAGTTGGATGGAGCAAAAGCTGTGATTGGTTTTACGAAAGTACTTGTTCCAAGTATTCAAGCTGATAATAACAAAAGTAAAATCAACACATTTTGTACAGGCCTATGGGAAGCATATGAATCTTGATTCTTACCATTTATGTTTAAAATTCTATTCACAATTAAACAAAAAAAAATGTCATTTTTTTAACCACTTTCTGGTCTTAATTTTATCATTTCTAAGTAATGCGACATTTAAACAAAATTACACTGTGCGCTCACACACAGTTCCAAAAAAGACCATGAACTGTATGGTTATCTACACCTGGTTGAATGCAATGTGCTTTCATGGCTACCATAACTGCTAACTCCTCCACTATGATAACATTCATTATGCAGACTTGACACATGGGGTGAGACACTGAGGTAATCAGCTCAAGCAGCACTGTGGTAAGGGAAGAATTTTTATACAACAGTTTTATTTTTTTAATAAAAGAAAAGAGTTAAGTATTAGGTCTGAGCAACAATATCAATTTTCCAACTAATCGTTATTTTTTCATTGAAACAATTCAATATCAATTCATAAAGTCTCAAGACCGATCTTGTGAATCACTGTATGTATATTTTTGCTTATCTTCGTTTCTTACATCCTAATCCAGTAGATGTCACTAATGTGCCTGTTAAGGCTTTCTATGGAAAAATTTACTTTACTATGAGTAGCCCTTGCTGTGGGACACACGATGTGGAGGAGATGAAGCTTAGGGAGGTGGGTTGAAGACATCTAATTACACAAATGCAGGTAACATTACATGTTCTGAAAATATGTTAGGTCTGAAGTAATAACACCACCCATGTATGTACACGATCCTCTGAGCGTTGTACCCCAACCCCCTGAGCTCCAGCACCCCTAACTTGTGACAGCTGAATCCAGGGAAGCAGCTTCTGACGTGACAGATGTATTGCAGACAAGCGCACTGCATGCCAGTCACATCAGGAGCAACCTTGCTACTTATGCAGTATGCAAAGCTGCTAAAAGGGTTGGCTGGCTGTTGTTCCAAAAACCATTCTATCCTTTCCAATGTGCTATTCCACTGTGTGACTGCATCAACCACAATTTTGTGTGTTGGCAAGTCCAATAAACGTTACTTCTCTTTAAGCACGTGTATGGCTGTAGTGCTACGGTGAAAAAAGTTGGCAATGTGCCTCACCTGGGCAACCTGTGATACCAAAGTGAGCATATTTGGAAAGCAGAGTAACAGATACTATCCATATTACTAAACGAGAATGGTAAACCGGATGGACGCAGGGACTTCCGGCCATGGGCCGTGGACGCAAAAGACGTACTGCGCAGGCGCCCCCACAAACCCCCCCCCCCCCCCCTCCAAGCAACGGAAGCCGAATGGAAAGCAACGTAAAATAAGAAATGTGGCGCCGCGCCCATAGCACACAGAAAAAAGGAGTCAGACGCCGGCGCCACACGAAGCCCATGACACACAAAACGGAACACACACAAAGAAGAGGATTGAGACCCACGACACACAAAGCCCCCCTCCAGTAACTGAAATAAGAAATGAGGCAACGCGCCCCTAGAACACCAAAAAGAAAGGAGTCAGACGCAAGCGCCACACAGCACACGAAACGGTACGCACACAAAAAAGAGGATTCAGACCCACCGACACACAAACACTCCCTCCACTAACAGAGATTAAAAAAAGTGAGGCAACGCGCCCCTTGCACACAAAAAAAAAAAAGAAGTCAGACGCGAGCACCACACAAACCCATTGCACACGAAACGGGACAGACTACAGACATAGCACACGAAACATACACAAAAAGGAGGATTCAGATCCACAACCACACTAACATAAATAAGAAATGAGACACAAAGCCCCATTACTGAACGAACCGTCCGTATTAAACTTACGTCATCTGAACACGTTCAAATTATACAGCATAGATCGATCTCATTACACTGATGCACTATTAACCGTTCAACCACAGAAAAGGCTCCATATTAAACATACAAAAACGGGCAAGGCTCAATACAAACAATGAACGCAATAAACTGCAACGGGCTTCTCACACACCACAGGCAAATCGATTACAGCTCCAGAATAGCACGTCCCAAATCCTGCACATACAACGACGCGCCTCTCAAACGGCACAAGCAAAAAGATACACGTCAAGGACATCAACGACAGACACCTGCTAAACGATTGCGCCAGTTAGCTGACAACGCGTTCAATAATAAGTCCACTATTCATGAAAATTCATTGGGATTAATGAATGTCATTTGCAATCATTGTCATTCACTTAACTTCCCTGAAGAAACAAATGGCAATACAAGTAATACATTTACACGTTATTGTCAAAATGGTCAAATTTGACTGCCTCCTTTACATTCATATCCTGCATATCTACAGAAGCTTCTAACTAACGCAGTACCTGAAAGGTAAAACTTTATGAACTGCATTAGATCCTACAATAGTTCATTTGCTTTTGCATCTACCGGAGTAAGTATCAGGCCACCAAAAGGCAATGGCCCATACTGCTTTCGCATATGTGGACAAATATTACATCGCATTCGAACAGTGCACCCTGAAACAAAATCAAGAATGCAAATATGCACAAATCACGTCGGCACCTACAACGCGCTTCTGAAACCGCGGAAGAAAAAATGTCTCGGCTCCAAAAACACATGTCACTCCTTATTCAAAATACCGGTCCCAATCACAGAAACATCGGTATCCACTATGAAAATGAACAGTAACAATGCACGTGACATCCGTCTTGCCACACTATTAATTATAGATGAATGTACAATGGCATCCAGTCACTTACTCAACACCATTGATAAACTTCTACAAACGTTGATAAATAATAATATTCCCTTTGGAGGAAGGTACTTTTATTAGGAGGAGATTTTAGACAGTGCTTAACTATTGCTCCATTTGCAATGCGCTCAGCTATTGTTCAGTCCACCTTAAAATACGTGGACAATTGGCATTGCATTGATAAATAATAATATTCCCCTTGGAGGAAAGGTACTTTTATTAGGAGTAGATTTTAGACAGTGCTTGGCTATTGCTCCACATGCCTTGCGCTCAGCTATTGTTCAGTCCACCTTAAAATACGCGACGACGTCATACATAAACAACAAGAGACCGAACTACAATACATATACAGGCGCGAGACCTGATTGGTGATAATACGAAGAAACGAACAATCCGCATATTAACAGTGAGCGCGATCCTCCTTATTACTTATCCATATTCCTAACGATAAAGATCAAACAAGTCATCAATTCACAATCACGGATACAAAACTAGACGGCTCGAGTAACGGGACCACAAACACGAACCCGCATCAAAAAAAAAAATTCACGTCGGCGCCTACAACGCGCTTCTAAAACCGCGGAACAAAAAATGTTACGCGGACAATTGCCATTGCTTTCAAAAGATACACTTGGTACAAAACATGCGATGTCCAGATCCCGAATATAACAATTGATTATTACAACTAGGACATGGTACACTCACCAGTACAGATGGACTTCACCCAGATATTATTACAATTCCTCAACCCTTTATCTGCGACGACTTACTTACGAAGATATTTGGAACAGCGGTCTCATTAGACCAAATACCCCTTTTAACACAACGAACTATATTATGTCCAAAAAATATTACTGTTGATCATATTAATAACCAGGTCATTTCATTACTTCCTGGAGAGGCACACCTCTTTCTAAGCTCTGACAAAGTTGACTCCGATGACGACAATGACCATCTTAATTTCCCCTTAGAATATTTGAACACTGTTAACCCAGCCGGATTACCACAACACAGTCTTAGCCTTAAAAACGGAACAATAATCATGCTATTAAGAAACCTTAACACTAAACAGGGTTTATGCAATGGTACACGTTTAGTTGTCTACACCATGACACAATGTTATTCAAGCAACAGTTCTTACAGGATCACATGCTAACAATACTGTTCTAATTCCTAGAATTGACCTTACAAGTTCTGACCTGGAATTACCTTTTACACTTAAACGGAAACAATTCCCCATTAAACCTGCCTTTGCCATGACCATCAACAAATCACAAGGACAAACCATGGACAAGGTTGGCATCTACCTATCTGAGCCCGTTTTTGGACATGGACAACTTTATGTGGCCTTCTCACAAGTTCGACGTTCATCTGACGTTAAAGTTAAGGTCATAAATGCTCCATGCCAAGGAAAACTCATTCAAGGACAAGACACCATCTTTACTACTAATGTTGTTTACAAAGAAATTTTCCAATAAACCTTTACACTGTGCCAAACACTTTATTGTTTGCTTCCTATCTGCGTCATCTACACCTTCACACTATGCTATATCTCATTCATATATCACGCTCTTTGTAATTTCCCAACACCAGGGGTTGGCAAGCGAAGCGAGCAGGGGGCGGAGCCCCCTAGTTTTTAAGAAATAATATTTGATGATTTTGTAATAATATTATTCACAAGATGATAGTTTTTTTTTTGTTTTTTGCATTGTATCAAAACAGTTAGCCACTCATAATATGTGTGGACTTGTGTGGCGATACATATGTTAAATTATAGTGAATTTTGAATAAGTGCAGTGCTGTGAAAGGTTTTTTTTTTTTTTTTTTTTTTAAATTAATAAGGAATGATATTTTGTTCCACATCTTCCAAATACTCATGTTAACCGTTCATTACTAATGAAGTATTTCTTCTTAAATGTCACTCCATGCTTATGCATATGTTATGAAGTTGCTATGCAGACACCCTTCAAATAAAGTGTTACTAAAATTTGTTATGTTATATTAATATTCTCTGTTTATGGTTAAGTAATATCTTAAAAAGCCACCACTCACATCAGCACCAATACGAAGCCCTATTAAGTATGAAATTTGATGTGAATGGTATTAAGTGCCTCATTCATGTAGTTTTTAAAACATATGAAAAATAAGGAAAGGAAAAAGTGTGGCTTGCTTTAGGCTGCATTATTTAATGTGCTGGCCCTACTCCCTGTACTGCAGTTGTTTTATTGTTTAGGGTTATGCTTTATTGATGTGCTTGAAGATTTATTATTATGTATGGGGGCAGATTATCAGGTTGATTCTCAGGGTTTATGTATATCTTTGAAATGCGGTATATATTATTTACACACACACTTCAGGTGCTGAGATGATTGAAGTAAAGAACGCACAGCAAATGAGATTTTAATTCCCCAAAATAGACCTTCACCATTAATGACTATGGTATCAAACACTTGCTGTCTCTTGTTGATCTCTCTCCTTGTCTCTTCTCTGTACCATTGCCACTTTGAACTAGTGATGAATTGTTCATTCTCTCCTATGTGTGCAGGTTGTGTGAACACAATTTTTTGAGTTTTGAATTGATGCTTATAATGACTGTTATAAATATAGTGAATTAAGTATAAATCGAAATCAGATCAAACTATAAGATTCCTACCTCTACTTGACACACACAAAATGCATACAAATCTAAAAGAAATTGATGAATTCATTAAATTGGAAATTTTATGAAAAGCTGCCTTCTTTTCCCTTGGGATTAATAAAGTATCTATCTATCTATCTATCTATCTATCTATCTATCTATCTATCTATCTATCTATCTATCTATCTATCTATCTATCTATCTATCTATCTATCTATCTATCTATCTATCTATCTATCTATCTATCTATCTATAACACACACACACCTTCCCACTCTCTAGATCATGTCTTTATATTTGTTATATTACTATACTGTTACTTTCTTCCTACTTCCAGTGTTATGTTTACTTACATTTGTTCCTTCTATTTAAGATATTGTCACATTTTGGCACAGCATGCTACTTTTTTTGAACATTTAGATATCATAAATGTGTACTGGTCAGTGCTGCACTGTCTTCACTTGTACTACTGTTTGCCTTTGTTCTGTCCTGCAATATTTGTACATGCTTACATACATGCACTTTACGTTATAATGTGTAGCTTTTTCTGTAGACCTATGATTTATATGGCACCATGATACTGGAAGAAGGTTGTTTAATTTCACTATGTACTGTGCTAGCTGTATATGGTTGAAATAACAATAAAAATCTACTTAAATTGAAAAAATACTGTATTTATCCTTAATACATGGAGCCTAAAAGAAAATAAAATGCTTCTCATAATTACAAACTGTCATATTGTTTAATTTTTTCCGTACTGTACCTATCTTAAAAGGCTTATAAAAATAGTTTTCACCATTTCAAACAACAAAAACATTATATACACACACTCACACAATCAAATAATTGATATGTAATGACACTGCTTTAAATATAAATATACCAGCACATATAGGTTTTAATCCTTAATTGCAGCATCACAACTTTATTTACTATTAAAGTAGACATTTGCTATAGTTATACAGGTGTGTGTGTTTTTTTTCTTCAGTGTATCAGCAAGACCAGGTTAGGAGCATCCCACCACATGACAAACCTCAGTATCCCAGATTAGGACCTGAATGCAGCCATGCAGTAGGTGACACCTCAGCACCATACTAGTTCAGTTGGAATGGAACAGTGTGAGGTTTTTTATGGTGGCTGGAGTGCTAATTCTGCCACCAACTCCCATGTTTTTCCCTGCAGGTTGGAGGGTCTACATGCAGGGCTGGATGCAGATTAACCTCATACCCAGGACAGATCAATTTCAGGTTAAGGGCCTTGCTTAAGGACCCAATGGAGTCACTTTTGGCATTTTACGGGATTTGAACCAACAACCTTTTGATTGCCAGCACAGATCCCTAGCCTCCGAGCCACCACTCCGCCCTGTAGGGCGGGAGTATGACACATAGCAAGAAATAATAAACATATTACATATCTTTAAAGTAACCACAAATGTATCAAATGTTCCTAAGTTGTTTATGAAAAAGGTACAAGACTAACATGCTTAATAGGCTTATAAGTAAAAGACATTTTGCTGTTAAACTAACAAAACTATTGTTAACTAAGCAGCAATTTTAAATTCGTCTTTCTTTTTCCAGTTGGAAAGCTGAGGCACTTAATACAAGCTTGTGGTCCAAACTCGAACAGTGTCTGTTTTAAAAGACAAAATAAAAAAGTCTACAAGTAAAAGTAGCATTTTTTTGTTTGTTGAACTGTACAGGATGACTTCTCAGATTCCTTTTTCTCAGTTTTTTATTACTTCACTTTCTTTAGCGTTAGGCTAATATTCCAATTGTCTCCTGGTTTCTTATAAAATGAGCCATGATTTGTTTACTTGTTTTGTTTACATTACAGGCAGATCACTGCAAATAAAAAAAAAATTGATGCGGCTGGCTCAGTTATCATAAAACATCACATAAAGGAACACTACAACTAAATTACTGTAAAGCATAGAAAAGCAGGGGCTGAAAAGATTGTTTTTTTTGTGATTGGCCTATTTACCAATCACGGATTGAGTCATTTTTAGTGAAAATGGCCAATTTAAATCGTTGGCCAAACTATCGGAGCATCTCTACTGTTAAATAGTTTATGCCCTGTTTATACTTGTGCAAAGTTGCATTTTCGATCATAAATTGGCAAGAAGACAAAAAAAAAATCCATATAAAAGTGGAAAATATAGACCCAGATATCATGTCCACACTAGCAGTTCCATCTTTGTCATTTCATTTTTTTTTATTTGAACTTTTAATTTTACTATTTTAGTTGACTGTTTTCTTTTTTTAGATGAAAATTATTTCTAAGGTAGTATACTTGTATGACATTGTTTTTATCAAAATAATAATCAGTGGAAATATTTATCTAATGAGGCAAAAATGCATGCTTTGCCAAAACCTCTTTCATTAAGATTAAGATTCAGGTGTATAGTGCAGGAAAAATTTACCCAATCTTATGACTTGCATAAAACCAAAATTAAAGAATTGATCCAAAGATAGTGTTATTTTGTTTGATGGTTGACATTTGAGACATTACTGTCACTTGTGCAAAGTACAGAGAAATTTGTTATGACTAATCTGGTAACAAAAACAAATTCTATAAACTAAGTTTTGAGAATGGTCATGTCTAATGATGTGCACACTTAAGCCAAACAAAACCCAGTAGGAAACTGCTGTGCTATGATGTGTTAATATTTGTCTACTTTTTTACCTGCTGTTTTACCAGCTGGCTTGGTTATGTATGTGTTTATATTAAGTTTGAGTAAGGGATGGTTGACTTTGAGTTAAACTCCAGTTTAAAGAGATGAGTGTTATTGTAACCAAATTGAAATTGTTTGAAGTCTGCCCCCAATATTAATTCACAAAATCAGTCTAATAATACTTACTATGTAATAATGTTTTTTTTATTTTATGTATAATATAAAAGTATATGAACTAAGCATGGGCAGCACGTTGGCGCAGTGGGTAGCGCTGCTGCCTCGCAGATGGGAGACCTGGGGACCTGGGTTCGCTTCCCGGGTCCTCCCTGCGTGGAGTTTGCATGTTCTCCCCGTGTCTGCGTGGGTTTCCTCCAGGCGCTCCAGTTTCCTCCCACAGTCCAAAGACATGCAGGTTAGGTGGATTGGCGATTCTAATTTGGCCCTAGTGTGTGCTTGGTGTGTGGGTGTGTTTGTGTGTGCCCTGTGGTAGGTTGGCACCCTGCCCGGGATTGGTTCCTGCCTTGTGCCCTGTGTTGGCTGGGATTGGCTCCAGCAGACCCCGTGACCCTGTGTTCGGATTCAGCGGTTGGAAAATGGATGGATGGATGAACTAAGCATTAACTGCACAAGAATGCATCCTATGCTTTCATCCCCTTTTTTGTCTCTTAACATCTTTTTTTGTTGTTGTTGTTTCTAATTTAAAAGGTTTGTCTGATATAAGTAAAGCAATATAACTGCTGCAGCTGATTTATTGTTAAACATATAAATTCTTTAAAAAAGTTTAGTTTGTATTTAAGAAAGCAGTTCAAATAAATTAAGGCTTTATTTGTGACTAAATATGATTTTATCTTAGATCACATATCTGTCAGCAAAGTGGTTGCCTCCAGTATTTCTCTGCATCACTCCATTGTAAAAAACACTGGTGGTCGAGTTACCCTGATTGAAGAAAAGCAGGATTCTAGCAACCTGGAGCATCAGCTGTTCAAATATGCTGCCACTGTTCTGATGTGTGCATCATACAGGAATCAAATTTTACATATCTTTGTTCGACCTGCATTAGTGGCTATTTCCGTTCACTCAGTGGGCAGTTCTAGAAAAGGTATGAAATTGTTTTGTTGATTTTATTATTAATACAGATGTAACAAATTAACAGTAACAAACATCAATGTGCTGGATTTTTGACACTCATTGCTAGATTAGTAAAAGTCAGGCAATATGAATAATATTGCAGATAATATTCCTATTGTATTTTACGAAATTTTTTAAACAGATCATCTCTGAATCAGTATACCTCCTTTATAACATTTTAATTATGGTGTTTTTGACTTCTTGCAAGTATTTCATGTCATCTTTTTTGCTGAATTAGTCAGCCCTGGTCTAAACATAAAGTAATTATGGTTGCAGGAGTAATAGACCAATCATAAATTGGTGTGCCATTCTGTGTATAAGTAACTTGTGCAATGAGCACATGGTTTTGTTTTTTTTTTTTTTTAGAGCTTCATTGTAGTTTGTTTTTTGAACCCAGAATTGGATTAACATATTTTAAATTTCATATGTGTCATAAATAAAAAAAATAAAAGTACAAGTGTACATCATTACTAATCATTTACTCCATTTCTTATGTTGGAATTATAAAAAAAAAAAAAACGCAAACAGATGTGGTGGCCTAGAATCCCATACCTTTTAAAAGGTTAAACACAAAATATTAGTGTTAAACATTAAAAAATGTTAAAGAAGAATGCAGTTTTTTCTATTTTCTTTTTAATTACTTTTTAACAGTAAATTGAAAACTTGTTGCTAAGATATTTACAGTGATATTGTACATTTCCATATTTTTTACTTTATAATTTTTTTTTCTCATAGAAGAGATTTTCAGTTATTTCAGCTTTCTTCGAGACATATTTTCTCATGAATTTATATTTGCACCAGGACATACTGTACAGGTAACATGTGTTAAAGATATTTTTGTTAGATCTCTTTACAATTTTTTTCAGTAGGGTTTTTGATTGATTTTAAATTTGAAGCTGTCAGTTCTACTGTAAGATAACTGTATGCACTCATGTATTTTCTTAAATGATTTTTTATTTCAATATCCCAAGGAGTTTGTCTTTGCACCACTCAGCACAATGCAGGAAGCAGCATTTGATTCATTTGCATTCATATATAGCCACTCACAATTTCAGTTGGCTGAGTTTGTAGATTCCACTTCCTCAAAAAACACTAATCCTGTATAAATTTACAAAACAATATACATTTTATAATCCTTATTCTCATCCATAAACTCGGCATTACATCTCAAAAGACAGTCATTTAACTTTTACATCTCCTACTAATCTGTGGACCCATTTTCCTACGTGTTTATCTTCTCTTTTCAATTTTAGATTGGTTATTTCTTTATTTAATTGTTTCATAGTTAACTTTTGGCCACCTACCGTGGTGTGAGATTTTCCATGTTTTTGCCATTACTCATCTTCACTATAAAGTGCTTTAATTTAATTTATGAAATCGAAATTAGACATTTAGACTAATTTCTCTGTGGTCTCAGCATTTATTGGCAAATTATACTCTTTGGCTTACTTGTTAATTTTGGTCTGCAGATGGATATGTACTTTATTGATTTAATGGGAAACTGCAGTGTTACAGCAGTCTGTACATAAAAACTACACATAATACACTCATGTTTAAACATTAAAACAAATAAATATGTCCATTTGATGTGAACATAGTCCATTTGATGTGAACATATTAGAATTGTAGAAGATGTTTGTATTGAGAAGTATTTTTAAAATAAGATTACATTAATGAGGTAATCAGGTATTTCAGCCCATCTGGTAATACTCTTGTTATCAAATGTATACCTCTTGGGGGGCTTTTAATTTACATATTTATGGTACCTACTAAATTTTAAGGGTATAATATACAGTGCATTCAAAAAGAATTGAGACCCTTTCAATTTTTACATATTTTTTATGTTGCAGCCTTATGGTAGAGGTGGTTAAATTTATTTTTTCCCTCATCCAGCAAAACTAAATACCCCAAAGTAACAAATAAAATACATCCATCCATCCATTTTCCAAACCGCTGAATCCGAACACAGGGTCACGGGGGGTCTGCTGAAGCCAATCCCAGCCAACACAGGGCACAAGGCAGGAACCAATCCCGGGCAGGGTGCCAACCCACTGCAGCAAATAAAATACAGGATTTTAGAAATTTTGCCAATTTATTTCAAACCAAAAAGCTTAAGTATCACATTGACAAGGGTATTTAAACCCTTTTTCTCAGTACTTTGTTGAATTGAAGCACCTGTAGCTGCAATTACAGCTCAGAGTCGTCTTGATGTGACAAGCTTTGCACACCTGAACTTGGGGATTTTCTGCCTCTCTTCTCTGCAGATCTTTTCAAGATCTGTCAGGTTGGATGGAGAAAGTCCATCTCTCCAGGCATATTCATTTGAGTTCAAGTCCATGCTTTGGCTGGGCCACTCAAAGTACATGCACAGAGTTGTCCCTAAGCCACTTCTGTGTTCTTTTGGTTTGTGCTTCTTATCATTGTCCTGTTGGAACATTAACCTTTGGCAAAGTATGATGTCCAGAGAACTATGGGGTAGGTTTTCATTAAGGATATCTTTGTACTTCACCCTGTTTAGCTTTCACTTGTCTCCCAATCCTTGCCACTAAAAAACAAACACACGGTGTGAGGCTGCCTACCCCATGCTTCATCGTTGAAATGGCATTGTGCAGGGATGAATTGTGCCTGGGTTTTCACTTGACATGACATAGAATTAAAGCAAACAGTTCAATTTTGGTTTCATCAGATTAGAGAAATTTGTTTCTCATATTCTGAGAGTTCTTTAGGTGCTTTTTTCGCAAAGTGAGGTTTCACATGTTTCTTTTCTGGCCACCCTGCCTTTAAAGCCCAGATTGGTGAAGTGTTACTGTGATGTTTGTCCTTTTGGAAGTTTCTGCAGATTCTGTGGAGACACTAACAGGTTCTTGGCCACCTATATTACCAAATCCCTTCCTTAATTGATTTTTTTTTATTTATTTATTTATTTTTTTATTAGTTTGGCTGGGCGACCAGCTCTAGGGATTGTCGTGGTTGTTTCACATTTTTTCCGTTTTAAGAATTATAGAGGCCAGTGTACACTTAGGAACCTGGAGTACTGCAGGCATTTTTATAGCCTTCCTCAGATCATCGCCTCAACACAATGTTGTTCTTAAACAGTGCAAACAGTTCCTTCGATCTCATGATCTGGTTTTTGCTGTGATGCATATTGTCAACTATGTGACCATATAGGGATGTGTGTGTCTTCCCTAATCATGTCTAATCAATTGAAATTACCACGGGTGGACTCCAAAAAGGTGTAGAAACATCCCACCAGTGATCAGTAGAATGGGATACACCTCAACCAGATTTCTTATGTCATTGCACAAGGTCTGAATACTTGTGATAATGTGATTGTTTTTTTTTTGTTTTGTTTTTTTTCCATTTGCAAACATTTCAAATATCCTGTTTTAGCTTTGTTATTCTGGAGTATTGATTGTTGCTAATGAGGGAAATCTGAATTTTAAACATTTAAGCATAAGACTGATGCATAACAAAATGTGAACAAATCCAAATGGTCTGGATATTTTCTGAATGCACTGTGTTTTGGCCTAAATGTGATGTAACATAATAATCTAAACAGCTGAGTATTTTCACAGTAATATTTTGTGTACTGATGATTGCTTTTCAAAAAGGTAATTTTTTTGAATTTTAGAAAATGGGACTTTATTTCTTCTAAATAATGAAAATACTTATGATTCTTTTGAAACAGGATTTTGAAGAGGGATGCTATCTTCTTATGAAAGCTGATGCCATTCAGATACTCAAGACTGATATTCTTTTGTCAGAGAGAGGTCATAAGATTGTTTCCTTTTTCCTAGCCATGTTCCAGCCTTTTCTGGAGGGATATCAGGTAAACCAATATAATTAATGAAAAATCTTTTTATTTATATATATATATATATATATATATATATATATATATATATATATATACAGTAATCCCTCGCTATATCGCGCTTCGCCTTTCGCGGCTTCACTCCATCGCGGATTTTATATGTAAGCATATTTAAATATATATCGCGGATTTTTCGCTGCTTCGTGGATTTCTGCGGACCATGGGTCTTTTAATTTCTGGTACATGCTTCCTCAGTTGGTTTGCCCAGTTGATTTCATACAAGGGACGCTATTGGCAGATGGCTGAGAAGCTACCCAGCTTACTTTCTCTCTCTCTCTCTCTTGCGCTGACTTTCTGTGATCCTGACGTAGGGGGTGTGAGCAGGGGGGCTGTTCGCACACCTAGACGATACGGACGCTCGTCTAAAAATGCTGAAAGATTATCTTCAAGTTGCTATCTTTTGTGCAGCTGCTTTCTGAAACGACATGCTGCACAGTGCTTCGCATACTTAAAAGCTCGAAGGGCACGTATTGATTTGTGCTTGAAAAACAAACTCTGTCTCTCTCTCTCTCTCTCTTTATCTGCTCCTGACGGAGGGGGTGTGAGCTGCCACCTTCAACAGCTTTGTGCCGCGGTGCTTCGCATACTTAAAAGCCAAACAGAGAGAAATGCAAACAAATCAATAGGGCTATCTCTGTGACAGTCACTGCTTCTGACACGCACTCCTTTGAAGAGGTAGATATGTTTGCATTCTTTTAATTGTGAGACGGAACTGTCATCTCTGTCTTGTCATGGAGCACAGTTTAAACTTTTGAAAAAGAGACAAATGTTTGTTTGCAGTGTTTGAATAACGTTCCTGTCTCTCTACAACCTCCTGTGTTTCTGCGCAAATCTGTGACCCAAGCATGACAATATAAAAATAACCATATAAACATGGTTTCTACTTCGCGGATTTTCTTATTTCACGGGTGGCTCTGGAACGCAACCCCCGCGATGGAGGAGGGATTACTGTATATATAGATAGATTTATTTATATATATATATATATATATATATATATATATATATATATATATATATATATATATTGTGACAGACGACCGGCTACGGACTCCGGTCGCCACCCCCAGGCCGCTGGGAGGAGCCCTCCGGGCAGCGTATTCGTGCCCCGAGTTCCAGCAGGGCCTCATGGACTTTGTAGTGTCGTTACACAGCCCTGCTGGATACCTTGGGGGCCGCCAGGAGTCGCTGTAGGGGGGCTAGTGGGCTCTTGTGTGCCCTATAACCCGGGAGTGCATCCCAGTCACGTGACTGGAAGAAGCGATGTGCTCCCGGGATGAAGAAAAGGACTTTGCCCTGACCCGGAAGGAAAACGGACTTGTGGGTTTGGCTTGGAGCCACTTCCGGGTCAGGGGCTATAAAAGAACTCTGGGTAAGCCCAGACACTGAGCTGAGCTGGGAGGTAGGGTGGCGACGTGTCTGGGCGAGGAGGAGAGTTATTATAGAGAATTGTGTATTGGTTAATGAGTGTGGAGTGGAGGGTGCTTTGTGCACAGTATAATTATAAAATAAAGAATTATTATACTTTCACCTGGGTAGAAGAGTGGTACCTGAGGGTTCGAGAGGTGGACGACACGCTTAACTGCTACAATATATATATATATATATATATATATATATATATATAAATAAATCTAAGTGTGCTTAGTTTTTTTTTAATTTTTTTATTCCATATTGTTTATTATATGTCAAGTGTTGTAGTTGTGACAGAAAACAGCATATTTGAGGTTTTACTACAAACAACTAAATTGTGGAACAGTAATTAAAATAGTGCATGGAAAGGGCATTTAAAATGGTTATACAGTAATTTGCTGTTTCATTGAAAAATCTAAATGTTAGTCAATGTAGCATTACTGTACAGTAACTGATAGCGTCAGTTAGTTGAACCGAGCTAGCGTTCTTATAATAAAACTCTAAAAGAAAAGCATATTAAAATGAAGAAACATGTTTTGTTTTAATTACAGTGGACCCTTAGCTTACGAACTCAATTCGTTCGCATGGGCTGGTTGTAACTCAAGTTGGTTGTAAGTCAAGACTATTTTTCCCATAAGAAATAATGGAAATGCCCTTAATGTGTTCTGAACCTCCCACAGCAACACTTACTTAACTTTTTTTTAAAAAAGGGTTGTATGATGTGCATAATTTACCAAAAACACCAATAATTTTTGTAATGTACTAACCAAAAAGTTATAAAAAGTGCCTAGCCAACCAGAAACAACAATTTCATACTCTATTCACCATTTAAGTTGACATCTTTGGCTTGCAGGAAGGAAGTAGGAGGAGAATGAAATGGAAGGTGGTTATTGTTTGGAAGGAGTTTCCTTATACAAATCTTTTCTTTGTAAAATTGTCGAGATGGTGGATTTCAACATGCTGTACATATTAGCAAGATCGGTCACATGAACGCCACTCTCATATTTCCATACAATTTCCTTCTTCGTTTCAATTGTGATCGCTTTCTTTACCTTTGTTACCTTCTCTTCCTTCCTTAGCAGTTATCGAAGTAAATTATATAAATCACTGCACTGACCGAAATTACGTCCACAAACACATGTATTTGGGCTCCGACTGATGCTTACAAACGCTCTCGGCTGTTTGTTTACAGTCGCACAAGCGAATACACGTGACCGCATTTGGGACTCGTAATGCAAGATGTTGGTCGTAATTCAAAACAAAAATTTTGGTTGTAAACCAAGTTGTTCGCATGTAAGACCAGTCGTATATCAAGGGTCAACTGTATATCACTTTCCATCCTATGCTGCTGGATTGAAATTACTTTGATTACTTTGAGGTTTCCCATAAATAAATAAATGTTATGTAAATTTGTTGTAACGTTTATTGTGAATGTTATTCAATAGTAGAGTTGACTTGGGCTGTATGTGGTGTTGTCATTAAGGGTAATAAGCAAAATATGAAATGATCAGCCACTTAGCTTGTAGTATGAATTATATAACTTGGGCTTTTTCTGCAAATTCTTATCCCAGACTCTTATCCAAAAGCATTCTCCCCTTTTTGTGTGTGTGTGTGTGTGTGTTTTTAATACTCTAAATATTTTTAGGTCTTCAACTTTTACGTCTTCTTCTTCAAAGATCTGATTAATAGATAAAGGGCACCTGAGTGAACATAAATGTATTAAATGATCTTGGTTGTTTCTGTTACTAGTGCAGTCCTGGATCAATTTTAAAGTCTCTTAGTTAAGAGGGGTGAAAACAATATCTGACTTTGAATTGCATTAGACCATGTTTCATGCATATTCTTTGAAGATTGGCTTTCTGATATTCATTGTCAATGATTGTAAAATTAAAATCTTCCTTTCTTTGTTTGATCATTTAAAGTTACGTTTATGAGAACCTACAATATTGCAGATGCACATTTTTACATCTTTATATTTTTATGACCATTGAGCAATTTTTTGTCTTAGTGTTCCCCTAAAAAACATTCTAGTTTATTTTCATTTCTGTTCATGTTTAGGTCATATGTAGGTACCTGTCTGAAGAAGCCCTTGAAGGGGTAACTGAAAA
The DNA here is from genome assembly GCF_900747795.2 of Erpetoichthys calabaricus. Taxonomy (NCBI): domain Eukaryota; kingdom Metazoa; phylum Chordata; class Cladistia; order Polypteriformes; family Polypteridae; genus Erpetoichthys; species Erpetoichthys calabaricus. The sequence continues at coordinate 214,248,798 of NC_041396.2, read as the reverse complement.
TCAATATGTATCTGCTGTTCGCAAGTTTGCAGTAAAGCTTCTTTTGTCAGGTAATTATTATTTATTAATTGGCTACCTTTTGACTCTTGGACCTTGAAGCGCTGAAAATATTTGGATTTTATTATTTTTATGTGTTTGTAGGAGCCGTTAAGTCTTGTGAAGTCCTTTCTTCTGACCTGCAGAAAAACGCATTGGCAGCACTGTTGAAGCTGAATATATGTAGAAAAACTAAAGAGTGAGTGAAGTGTCTCCTAATATAATAATGTACTAAATTGGCAGCAATAACTAGAATTTTATATGTCTAAAAGCAATCTACTTATTAGTACTGAATCTAGTTAAATAATAGTGCAGCCTGTTTTTTTATATTTATGTTTTTCCTATCTGTTATAAGTATGGATGCTTACAACACAAATTCTTAATTTTAGGGGTGGTTCATTGAGTTAACTTGGTAGTACCTGGATCGAGGTTTGTGTTTGTATTAGGGTTATCGTGAATCTGAAATTCCAACTTCAATACAGTACCTAGAAAATTATTAATTTTCAATGCCATTTTATAAAACTATCTGTGTAATAATGTATAAATGTATATAGATGTAGATCTATCTCTCTCTCTCTCTCTCTCGATTTCTGTTGAGGAAAAGTGCTTGTTCATAAGCCTCAGGAATTGTCACATGGTCAAAAGTACATAAAATGCCAAAAAAAAAACAGTTCAGTCTTTCATACACATTAATAGTTTAAAAATTTAGTAATAGTTTGAAAAAATTTACATTAATAAAAACATCTTGTTTTTGAGGTAGTTCACTTGTTCAGAAGCCCCTGACACTCTCACACATTCACATGACGGTAAAATGCAATTGATCTAATCTTCTGTAAACATGAAGATAGCCTAAAGCAGTGTTTTCCATGCTTTTTCAATGATGACCATAACCCACTTTAAAAACTCTGCTTGATGCCCCAAATATAATATGTTGTGGAAACTACCAGAGTAAATGTTTGAGAGGGAGCGACCAAGGAAAAAAAATTAAATTCATATATTTCCTTTAATTCTTTGTTTTAAATGCCTTTATGCAGAGTTCTTGTGTATCAAGAAACAATTTATTATTATTAATGCTATTTTACTATGCTTACCTCACATTTACAGATTTCATTTTTGATCTCCTTAGGGAATTTAATTTATTGCTGACAGAACACACTAATCTGGTTAAAGGTATACCTGAGAAATTTTTGGAAATTACATTTTTTGACACCATTTTAATAAAGTATACTGTCAGCTTTTAAAGAAAGAAAGTTGTGCACAATACAACTGTACATTAAAAATGCAGTCTTCAGAAGTTTATGCTTGCAATTTGCCAGTGGAGTATATGTTAAATCTACAGGATGGGCAGAAATAACCTTCTGAAAACGATGAGTGAGCAGAAATGCAGATCTGCTATGAATAGAATCAGTACTACAGAAAAATGAGTATTGTACTGATTAAAAAACTGATTCATTGATAATAAATTGATATCTTTAGCAATGTTAGTTTGCATAATCTTAAAATAATAATGTGGATTTTCTAGGCTCAATGTAAAGCACGCTGTTGGGTTGAGTGGTGTTTCTGCAGTAATATGTGCAGTTTAATATGTTTATATGTGTTCAGTATCAGACTAGTTTTATTTAGTGTAGCTTCCTGTCCTGTAAATGTTTTTGCAAGGGTAAAGTTTAGAAAAAAAAATAGATCAGAAAGTTCTAAATTTAATTTTCAGCAATATTTAATGTTTTTTCAATAAATTAAGTTTTCTGATAAAATTTTAAGCAGTCTGAAACAGAATGTATTTTTGAAGTTTCTTTGTCACTATTTTAGGGAATATAAACATGTTACATTCCTATAAAATACTTGGTTAAGTCTCCTTACTAATTATTAAAAATGAATATAGAGTGTTTCATTTGCCAGTATTTAATGATTTATTGAAATGGTATCTTCCCCATCAGCAATATTGATAGTAACCCTTGTTGAGCTGTTTCAGATATGTGCAGCAAATCCATCTTATTTCCCTTTTTATTTATTTTATTTTATTTTATTCTAGGATGGAGCAAGTTGTTGTAAAGGTGAATAGAACTGCAGTTAACAGTGTTGAAGACACACTAGGTAAATCTTGTTTTTACATAACCAAACTCAGTGCTAATGCACCAGTCAGAATTAGTTGAAATTTAGGAATGAGAAAAATTGTAGCTAATGTGGAATGTTAGTAACTAGCAATGTGTTGGCAATGAAGCACATTTAACTATTGAATAGTTAAATGCAAAAACGTATTTGAAATAAAAGGATTTTTTAAGAATACAAAATTGAAAAAACAATAACAATGTGCATAACATGATGATTACAGCCTTTATGTAGCTTTAACAAAAGTCAGATGTGCCATAGTAAAGGTATTAAATACCAATATGCGCGAGCGGCTCTCCATGCTAATGTTTAGATCTGACAGCGTATGTGTCCAAAAAAAAAATCTGACTGTATTCTCGTACCATTGCTCGCATAGTGAAGTGTCCGCATGGTACTGCCAGATCTAAACACTAGCATGGAGAGTCGCTCACGTACTGACATGTCTATAGCAGCAGGTGGAAGCTACTGTCGCACTTTTCATAACTTATCTTTTCCTGAATAAGGAATGGCATTGCAGATGTACTTTGTCAGCATACCGTGTCTACCAAACACTTGAAGCTTTGCAGTTTACTTGTGACTTTACGCTGTAGGAAGATAAGTAAATAAATATAGATAAACAACATTCGATGTGGCGTTTACATAAGTAACAACATATAAATGTTTTTCATATAAAGACCATCAAGAAACATAATCATAAACTGATCTTTGCATGGTACCGTGGCAAGCTCTGTAAGCCCTGCTGTTTCATTGAAGAACATGCTTGTGGCAGATTGACTGGCATGATGAAGGCCAACCTGTTGCTGCATCCAAATGGTGCCATTTTTCGCCCTTTACACCTGGTGCAGCTGCGTTGTTCTTGTGTGTGAGTTGATGTTTCTTGCGGATAAGGCTTTTGTTCTCTTTCTCCAATGTACAACCCTCTGTAGTTCACCTCTGTTATAGCATGTCTTTATTTGAAAACAGCAGTGTCAGATCAGGGAGAGCTTGAACATGACTGAGAGAATTAAAACTGAATAAAAAAAAATCTAACCTTTGCAAATACCATAAATTTATACCGGCTGCTACAGACTTAACTGAAATGTATGTTTTTATTGTATAATAGTAACAATAAGAGCTACTCACTACTCAAAATGGTAATTCTAGGAAGAAACTGGAATCGAACCCGCAACCTCTTGATTATGACTCAGTAGTTCTTCTCGCTGCACCACCTAAGCGGCCATGTCAGTGTCGTACCCTAACCCAATTATATAATAATTATATATATATATATACAGTAATCCCTCCTCCATCGCGGGGGTTGCGTTCCAGAGCCACCCGCGAAGTAGGAAAATCCGCGAAGTAGAAACCATATGTTTATATGGTTATTTTTAGAATGTCATGCTTGGGTCACAGATTTGCGCAGAAACACAGGAGGTTGTAGAGAGACAGGAACGTTATTCAAACACTGCAAACAAACATTTGTCTCTTTTTCAAAAGTTTAAACTGTGCTCCATGACAAGACAGAGATGACAGTTCTGTCTCACAATTAAAAGAATGCAAACATATCTTCCTTTTCAAAGGAGTGCAAAGCAAGCAGTCAAAAAAAAAAATCAATAGGGCTTTTTGGCTTTTAAATATGCGAAGCACCGCCGGTACAAAGCTGTTGAAGGCGGCAGCTCACACCCCCTCTGTCAGGAGCAGAGAGAGAGTTAGAGAGAGATAGAGAGAGAGATAAAAAATCAATACGTGCCCTTTGAGCTTTTAAGTATGCGAAGCTCCGTGCAGCATGTCCTTTCAGGAAGCAGCTGCACACAGCCCCCCTGCTCACACCCCCCTAGTCAGCGCAAGAGAGAGAGAGAGAGAAAGTAAGCTGGATAGCTTCTCAGCCATCTGCCAATAGCGTCCCTTGTATGAAATCAACTGGGCAAACCAACTGAGGAAGCATGTACCAGAAATTAAAAGACCTATTGTCCGCAGAAACCCGCGAAGCAGCGAAAAATCCGCGATATATATTTAAATATGCTTACATATAAAATCCGCGATGGAGTGAAGCCGCGAAAGGCGAAGCGCGATATAGCGAGGGATCACTGTATATATATATATTCACGGCATTCGTAGTCTGTGTCACAATCTGATTGTATGGGTGGTTACCTACCAGGTAACGCTTGTGGTTGGCCAGCAATCTATAATAATAATTTCCTCTTTGGGTGAAACTGAGTATACCCAATTTTGTAAAATGTGTAGACTGTTTAGCTAGTCACATACTTGTGTGTCATTGAGTAAATCTTTAGATTGTTTTACTAGCATTTACATCGGTGTGTCTTATCTAACTAATGCTGTTGTTTTTTCTGTTGTATCTGAGCATTTTTTGAGATTTGCTAAACCTAAGCAATAGATCCCTTTTACTTCTAATAGGGTTTGTTCTTGTGTATTACTACCGCATGTTCTCCCCATGTCCATTTTATGGAGTGTGGTAAAAAATGGATGAACTATAAATCATTCTGCTCGAATGCTATAGTCATTTTTGCATAGTTTTTTCATTCAAATGGTACACTTTTTTGATATTTTTAACTGGAAATTTGTGAGTCATTGATTAGAATGAATGCTTATCATTAAGCAAAATGCCTTCATAAAGCATTTTGCAAAACAAACGTGTACAGCACAAATTAAAAGGAGGATATTTCAAAACCTAAATAAATTAAGGAATTAATCAGTTTTATAGATGGAGTGCTAAATTCTCTGCAAGTAGAGTTTCATTCTGCTTTGATTTTGAAAATTGGACAGGAAATAGCACACAAACCCAGAAATGTATATTAACCTTATTGGCCACCATTCTCACATCGTTCAGGCTTGAACCTATACAGGAAAAGCTCTGAACAGATTCAAATTTAGATGTTGGGCATTTGAGATATATTTTATTAGGTTATCCCCAGCAAGGCATGTGTCAGTGGTGAGTTAATGCATTTTATCTTACTGAATTTGTGGGTAGATTTCAGGAAAAAAGGCCTGTTCTTTCAGTCGGCATTTTTAGTTTTCTTTTGTTCATGATCTGTATTTCTTCTGTCAGTGTCATTGTCAACTTTGTACAATCTAGCCAGCATTAAATCAGTAAAGCTGTAATTTTTCACAAGTTCTTTACTCATACCCTTGACTCTTTTTTCTTCATGCTATTCTTGATTATTAGTGCTTTTGTTATTTTGTATGTAGTGGCACTATGTAATTGTTCAATTCTGAGATGTTATTTTTCTTCTTCTGTTTTTATTTCCCTGAAGGCAGAAAATTGACACCTCTAAAAACTGCACTGGCAAGACTTTAGTGTGGAGCTGGCAGTATGTGACAAGTGACTGGGAACCCAATGCCTTTAGTGGAGACCAAGCTATTCATGACAAAACAGCATTATATCCTCCTAAAGTTCACAACAAATTCACTTGAGATGAATTGCAAACCTGCTTCTGAATGGATATTCCTAAATTCATCCTTTATTGTAATTGTGCAAATAAACTAAACGGTTTGGAATTCATTTACTGATCCTTAATCATGTATGGCTACATTTGTTTTATGAATCACAAATTATGTTATAGCCTTACTTGTTTTGTATGTAGCATCCTCCCATTGGTTTTACACATGTTGTACTTTTTAGTTTTCAGTGTTACATCATCAGGACAAAGATAATGGTTTGCATTGGCACATTTTTGTATTTGATTACAATAAATATATCTGATGTAAAAATCTGATGGTACTCTGTGGAAAATTAGAAACTTTTAATATATTATTTATTTGAAAATTTGGAAATAGAACGTGCTTACATGTTTAGTAGAAGAAGAAATGACAGGGTTGTAAGGCTACGCAAGTTTTCAGTCTGCGTGGTTAGCAGTGAACTTCTACTGTTAAGTGATAACACTCCTTGTTTCAAACACGGCTTAAGTTTTTGCAGAATGTGCAACTAGAAATAACTTTGTTTTCTAAGTTTTCATTTTTTAAAACAATTGTCAGTGTTCAACTTATTTTAGATCATTGCTGCCATGCCTGAAAATCCCTGTTTTGTGCTACATTACTGTACCACTAGACTCCATTTGTTACATTGTGCATTAATTTTATAAAGGCATTTGTTAATTAAACATAATGTAAAGAAGTTCATGTTTTCTAATATTAAAAGTAAAGTGGCTTTTACCAGTATTGTCTTTTTTTTTCCTTTTTTTTGTTATACCTTGTTTAGGTTTTAATCGTAGGCTTTCAATAAAAATGTATTGGTGTCTTACAATAGCTTTTAAAACTGCACATTATGTAGTTAGGGTCTCAGCACTGTTATTTATTTTATTTGTTTGTTTGTTTTATTTATAAAGCACTTTAAAAACAACATCAAGGCTGACCAAAGTGCTGTACAATAAAAACCCTACATATCAGACACACAATAACCAAAGGGTAAATGAAACAGAAACACATAAGAGCTGAAGAAATTCATAATAAAAAGTATACAGATAGCCAACATATCATACTGGGTTAAAAGCCAGAGAGTAAAAGTGCATTTTTAAGTAAGATTTAAAGACAGCTAGTGAAGGAGCCTGCCTAACGTGCAACGGCAAATCGTTCCAGAGTTTTGGGGCTGCAACTGAAAAAGCCCGATCACTTTGGAGTTTGCATCGTGCCTTGGGAACACATCTGGTCTGCTGACCTGAGAGAGTGAAATGGTACATAAGGGTGCAGCAGTTCCGACAAATAAAATTATTATTGCATTGCAACATTCAATTCAGGGTTGTTTTTTCCACTCCAATTTTTTCTTTGTGCCTGTGTTCTACAGACTTGCCTTCCAAAGGTGTAGAAATAATTACAGTATATTGATTGGAACTCTTTGTATAAGTTTATGTCCCTAAAAAGTAAATAGTATCTAATATCCAAGGATTTTTTTCTTTTTTGTCCAGGTACATTACTTCTCTGTTAGCTTTCATTTTCACATTTGCGTATCCTACAGGAAATTGCTCATTCACTGACAACTACAAATGTGGTAGGTTCTTTCTTTGCCTACACCCACCTCAAAAAAGATGATGGAGAACAAAAACCCTTGAGATTTTGAGTGAGGGAGAAAATTGTAATGCTGATTTGAACAAACAGCTCTGAGGTTGAAAATCATCTGCATCATCAGACAAAAAAAAACTCTGCTACAGCAGGAGCAAGGGCAACGTTTTATTAAGGCTCAAGATGTTTTATTGCTCAACAACACCGCTCCAAATATGTGTCTCTCTACCATTGTAATGAGAAATCAATTTCCATTTCTTGGCACACAACTGTAATTTTTCTTCTAGTTTCTCTTCAGTTGTTTATATTTCAAAAGGAGTTGTTCTACAGCTATAGTGTATAATTTTCCCTGTACAAACTAAGATACTTTTATATTACTGAAGTACATAAATCTAGAAAGGGTTACTAAGCAATCTCTAAAACCCTCGGACTCCAGTGAACTACCGTTAAAGCCATCATATCTTATGGTAGAAACCTTGTAACAGTGGTAAATATGCCCAGGAGTAGCTAACCTAGCATAATCTCTCCCAAGAATGCATAGAAAACTAATTAGGAAAAAGAGAAGACCCCAGACGAACATCTAAGGAATTGCAGGCATCTCTTGGCTCAGTCAGCATTTGGGATTCCAACCTTAAAAAGTGCTGGGTATGAATAGTATGCATGGGAGAGTTGTTAGGCAAAAAACGCTTTTTTTGGAGGAATGTAAAGGCTTTTCTAAAATTTGCTAACAAAACACCTTGATTACACCCAAAACCTTTGGCATAATGTTCTGTGGACTGATTAATGAAAAGTGGAACCTTTTGGAAGAGATGGATCTCCTGTTACCCCTGGCGTAAAGCTAACACAGTGTTTCACAATAAGAACATCATGCCAGCACTCAACATGGAGGTACTGTGACAGTTGTTTGTTGCGGCAAGGCCTGGACGACTTGCCATAAATGTTGGCAAGAAAGTACTGAAAAAGAATGTCTGGTCATCAATCTGTGATCTGAGCCTCAAGCACAATTGGATTCTGCAGTAGTGTATGATTTGAAAAAGAAAACTTAACTTGGTTAATTATCAATTTTGCCTTTGGCAATACCTGTAATTCTTCAAATAATTCAGCAAGGCTTCTACTTTTATTTACCTTATCTTTTTATGCTGCAGGAAGGGGTTCTCTGGCCTTTTGACTTCAGGTTTACCCCCTGCTTGCTTCGCTTGCCAACCCCCCGGCCTGCGCTACGTGCCAGCCACTTCGCGTGGCTGCAGCTCGCATTGTGAAGAGGGGGAGCTGAACGCACCCCAAGGAGATACAATTGCTCCTCCGATTTTTTTAGTTTATAATTTAAAAACGAAATAAGAATCTGAAAATCTAACAACATTACATTAAAGTTTGATAAATTGAAAAGAATGATACCAAACATATATATGTAGATTTTAAGATAAGCCTGATTTAAGGTGTGACAAAAACGTGACATAAAAATTTCACATAAAATCATTGCACAAAATCGTTGAACTTCTAGTTTTAGGATTTTATATATATATAGTGTAGATATATATATATATATATATATATATATATATATATACACTGTGTATATATATATATATATATATATACACAGCGCATCACTTTTTCCACATTTTGTTATGTTACAGCCTTATTCCAAAATGGATTAAATTCATTTTTTTCCTCAGAATTCTACACACAACACCCCATAATGACAACGTGAAAAAAGTTTACTTGAGGTTTTTGCAGATTTATTAAAAATAAACTGAGAAAGCACATGTACATAAGTATTCACAGCCTTTGCCATGAAGCTCAAAATTGAGCTCAGGTGCATCCTGTTTCCCCTGATCATCCTTGAGATGTTTCTGCAGCTTAATTGGAGTCCACCTGTGGTAAATTCAGTTGATTGGACATGATTTGGAAAGGCACACACCTGTCTATATAAGGTCCCACAGTTGACAGTTCATGTCAGAGCACAAACCAAGCATGAAATCAAGACAGAATTGTCTCGAGGCACAAATCTGGGGAAGGTTACAGAAAAATTTCTGCTGCTTTGAAGGTCCCAATGAGCACAGTGGCCTCCATCATCCTTAAGTGGAAGAAGTTCGAAACCACCAGGACTCTTCTTAGAGCTGGCCGGCCATCTAAACTGAGTGATCGGGGGAGAAGGGCCTTAGTCAGGGAGGTGACCAAGAACCCAATGGTCACTCTGTCAGAGCTCCAGAGGTCCTCTGTGGATAGAGGAGAACCTTCCAGAAGTACAAACATCTCTGCAGCAATCCACCAATCAGGCCTGTATGGTAGAGTGGCCAGACGGAAGCCACTCCTTAGTAAAAGGCACATGGCAGCCCGCCTGAAGTTTGCCAAAAGGCACCTGAAGGACTCTCAGACCATGAGAAAGAAAATTCTCTAGTCTGATGAGACAAAGATTGAACTCTTTGGTGTGAATGCCAGGCGTCACGTTTGGAGGAAACCAGGCACTGCTCATCACCAGGCCAATACCATCCCTACAGTGAAGCATGGCGGTGGCAGTATCATGCTGTGGGGATGTTTTTCAGCGGCAGGGACTGGGAGACTAGTCAGGATAAAGGGAAAGATGACTGCAGCAATGTACAGAGACATCCTGGATGAAAACCTGCTCCAGATCGCTCTTGACCTCAGACTGGGGCGACGGTTCATCTTTCAGCAGGACAACGACCCTAAGCACACAGCCAAGATATTAAAGGAGTGGCTTCAGGACAACTCTGTGAATGTCCTTGAGTGGCCCAGCCAGAGCCCAGACTTGAATCTGATTGAACATTTCTGGAGAGATCTTAAAATGGCTGTGCACCGACGCTTCCCATCCAACCTGATGGAGCTTGAGAGGTGCTGCAAAGAGGAATGGGCGAAACTGGCCAAGTATAGGTGTGCCAAGCTTGTGGCATCATATTCAAAAAGACTTGAGGCTGAAATTGCTGCCAAAGGTGCATCGACAAAGTATTGAGCAAAGGCGACCTAGTTATTTTTTCTTTTTTCTTTCATGATTTACTATGGTGGCACAGTGGTAGTGCTCCTACATCACAGTAAGGAAACTACCGTTCACATCCCAGGTCTCCACGTGTCTGTGCAACTTTCATCTGGGTGTTTGTTTCCTTTCATAGTCCAAAGGCCATACAGGTTAGGTGAGCTGATGACATTAAATTGGTCCTTGGCACTTTTGTGTTTGTGTTAACTCTGCGATGGACTGACATCCTGTCCAGGGATTGTCCCTGCCTTGTGCCCTGTACTTGCTGGATTAGGCTCCAATTCTCTCGCAACCCTACTCAAGATTAAGCAAGCTTAGAAAAAAGCTTAAAGAAAAGGGTATGGTATTTATTCTGTTTTTGTTGCTGACAGTAAGATTTAGTAAAGACAGACTCAATACAAGATTCATGTGAGTGTGACATAATGGTACGAATCACATTAAAATGACTAGGCTTGCTTAGACAGTTGAGGTGCTGCTGTCCCTTTTAACAGAAGGTTTCTCAAATTTCAATTAATTTCAGTTTACGTCTATGATTGTCCCCAGATATTTATCATCAAATCTCAGTCAACAATCTTTACAGCCTGTTCTTTAATGATTGTTTCATCTGGCAGTGGCTGAATGGTGTTTCTTCTAAAATCAATTATTAATTCCTTAGTTTTTGTAATGTTTAGATGTTGAAAGGACTCATCACTCTAGTTAATAAAATCATCTACCTCTGGACCATGACTGGTTTCCTTCTCATTAAACTCACTGAGTCATCAGCCAATTTAAGAACATGTTTTCAAAATTCCGGCAAAAACAATTAGTACAACAGAGGTGAAAGAGCACACACCTAAGTTGATACGGACAGCATGTCAGACAGACAACCACTGACGCTGTGAGAAAGTGATATTCTGGGGAAAAAAGTTCTCTTTACAAGGATTTGTTTTTCAGAACATGGCAAGAGCTCATTAATGTAGTTTTAAAGCAAACATACTGTACCAGGCCTGTACTGTACTTTTTGTTGTATTTGCTAGTGTACCATATTAAATGGGGCCTGGTAATTGTATGGCAGTGTTTGTTGGGTGGGGGATTGAGTGAATTTCATTGAGTATCTTTAGAACAGACTATTGAGCTTGCTGTATTGTTTTTGTTGTGCATTTGTATTACATTTTGTTTCTTAATATTGTAAAATAATGAAAAAAACTTAAACTTACGTAATGCATTTAACTGAAATGGAAGCAATCCCAGCAGCACTGGGTTCAAGGCAATTGCAGGCTCAATTTAGTATCTTCAGTTAACCTAATGCAGGCATCTATAGGGATGTATGAAGAAAATCAGAGTACCTGGTTAAAAAAAAAACAAAAAAACACACATACATATGGGGAGAATAAGCCGACTCCACGGGTTTCCTGAGCTAAACCAGCGACAATGTGAAGGCCAACACTAAGCACTGGTCAGAAGGGTAATGACAGCACAGCCAAGGCAGGTAATTAGGTAAATACCTGGGGTCCTGTACTGAGAGGGGGACCTCCCAAAGTCATCTGTTTACATGGGTAGTCATTGTAACCAAACCCCCCTTTAAAACAAAGCCTCGACACATTCCAACAACAAATTTGGAAACCCATCTCAAGGAGGGTTCCAAACTCCATTGCGTGAGTGTTTGTGATGAGTGCTAGTTTTTTAGTAATGTTAAATGTAATCCACGGATGGAGGATTGGATGGATGGATGGATAAATGTAATCCGAGCCAATTTCAAAAACCATGAGGAGGATTTACACGTCTGGAAGCAGAAATTAGATTGACTTAGTTTGTTTATGCAACTCGGCCATTTCTGATTCAGTTACAGTCAGTCTGTCCAGGCTATACTTTAGTCAATGCGCAGCCAAAATCAGCCACAGAGTGAGGGGGGTAACAGTAAGAAGTCTAAATGTAGTCCCTTGGTAATTCTGATGCTTCCTATCAGTGTTGTCTCTCATGAGAGAAGTTTTTCATCTTTAAAGCTGATGAAATCTTACTTGAGATCTACCCTGAGCCAGGAGAGGCTTTCAGTCTGAGCTCGAATTTTAACAGAGCACAGTGTTTGAAGGTCCTGGGACCTGAAGGATATCAAACTGCAGTTATGAATGTTAGAGTAATACCTTTATGAGCCATGTTTTTGAAATTCCTATTATGTTCACTATTCCATTTTTTTTTAATATAACAATGTGCAATTTGTATTTGTTTTTATTATCAGGTGCACCTTACATTTATTTGCAATCTAATGTACTTTTTTATTAAAATTTACTTTATTCTATCATTTTTGCTTTTTATATTTTCCATAGTACTATGGTGTTGTACCGTGTTAGCCATTATGAATGTAGTGAGAAGTCAAGCAAAAGGGGCCTGAGTTGCATATTGTAATCTTTTAGTTAGCCAATAAAATGTGTCATTTTGCTTGACTTCTCACTATATTTTCCATACAAATGTATTTATGATGGTGTTAAATACTGCATTGATTTAAAGATTTTGCTTTTAACTTTCAAGACCCTTCACAATTTGGCACCTCCGTATCTCACTGATCTCCTCTGACTTCTTCTGAGTTTCTTCCCACCTTAAAACAAATCTCTCTTTAAGCTTGCTTATTTTGTTTGATGTAAATTTTAGTTGACATGTTTAATTTTAATGTAATAACACTGGTTTTATTAATAACTGTAATTTTTAATGTATTTTATATTCCGATTATTGCTATTAATGTGTTTTATAAGGCATCGCCGAGTGCCTTGAAAGATGCACCTTCCACCTTTCACATTAAATTTCGACCACGAGCTGGCTCCTTTGTAAAGGTGCTATACAGAAATAATAAAAAGATTTGCTGATGGATTTGCAGTTGTTATTTTTGAAAGGTATAAAAAATAACCCGCACATGATGTTTTCAGCTAACAAACGCAGGTCGAATGTGCCGCGCGCGCCTTTGAGACAATCAGCTGTGTTGTTGACAGTGACGTAAGCTGCGGGCGCTTCTTCCACTTGACCGCGATCTGCTAGTCTCGAGGGGCGCAATCGGTTTGCGTTGTTTTAACATCTTTGGACAAAGTCTTGCACTCCTGACATTTGAAATATGATTTCAGAATCCTCGCCGTTGGTACGTATTGCTATTAATTATCCAAGTAAGTTTTAAAAAGCCATTGGTCGAAGGGGTGATGACAGCTGGAACGTTATTTTTTGTAAACTGCACCACAGGGAGCGCGAACAGACATACGACAGAATAACGCCACTGTCACTGTAGATTAAACATTTTAAGATGTACATTATAATATATAATTTGTAAAACGTTGTAATCGAAAGTGAAAATCAAATAGCATAAAGAACGAAAGTGAAAGAAACATAGCGTACGTCCGCGTGCTTAGGCAACATGTACACATCGGTTTGAGTAATTCGCTTATTTCAGATGTATTTCAGGTACATTTTAAGCGACACCTTCGTGTGTATAAAGAAAGAGTTAGAGGTAAATATAAGTTATCAAATAATGCTAGACATTTAATTTATTTTAGAATCCCCTCGTTCCAGTGCACCGCTGGCTATTCACACAGGAACAAGCGCAAGCCGGAGTCGCCGGACGGTCATCGTGCCGGTCAATTTCGGGTTGTCCAGTATCTTAACCACCGTGTCACCGCAGGTTTTCGAGAAAAAAAAAACAAGAGAACGTGCCAAATTTGCACAGACACCATATGAGCTGGGAATTAGTGCCGTGAGGCAAGAGCAATAACATGATTTTGACCGTTACACTTCTTCATTCTAAAATTTAGATGGTTGGTTTACATTGTGTCACCATTGCCTTTTTATGCTTTCGAAGGGGGACACTTTGTTCTTGAATTTTAAAGGAAATTCGACTTCCCGATTGTTACAATATTAATTAAGTCACTCATCTGAGCCTGCTCGGGTCACTCTCTGTCCACCATCATGACAGAAAAAAGCCTGGACAGAATACTAGTATAAGCAAGGGTATGTTCTTATAGCCTCTCTCACACACACTCATTCACACTGGGTTGATTTAAAATCAAAAATGAACATAAACTGCATGTCAGGTAAGAATTTTATTGTACTGTGTACATTATGTTTTGTGTACACATAATAATAAACTTGAATTTGAGCTGAATGTGTGCGAAACACAGGAGTCCCAGAGGAAAATCCCACAGAAATCTAGAGAGAACATGCAAACTCCACACAGTTAGTGCCCTAGCAGGTTTCCAAACCCAGTCCCCTGCAAATACTAAGCAGTTTCAGGACTTTACTGATGCCAACTTAAAGCACAAAAAGGAATAATTACTATAGGTTTAAAAGTTGTATATCTTGTATTTTCTTTTTAGTATTAAGTTATAAACGTATGGCCCAACTCAGTTGTATCTCAATATCATACTTTATGTCATTTGTACAAAACATTGATTTCAACAATACATTTTAAATTTCATTTAATTTTTTTATTCTTGCTGCACAAAAGGCTCATCTTCATATTCCCCATTTAACAAAATCAAGTTCGTCTCTATGAATAAACTATATCTTTAGACAAATCAAATTAGAGGCAGGCATATTTATCTACATAAATAATTCCTACAAAAGCTAGAATGATAATGTTTTCAGTAAAATGCAGTACACTTTTGGGATACTGCACACTCACAATCTGGGACATATCATTTCGAGAACTGTCTTTATTTGACTTTCTTTATGCTTTATCAGTGAGTAAATTACAAACAAAACATGCAAAATGATCAAAGTACATTCCACATCTACTGTATATTTTCATTTTTTTCACATTTTCTATCACAAGGTTTAGGCAATAGAAACGAGAGTATGGAGTACATCAACCACGTTAATTTGTATTTTCTGTTTAATAAAATAAAGTTGCAGTAAGTATTTTAATACATTGTAGGATATTGCAGTCCCAGTACAACCCAGTTGGGTCCCGTGGAGTCTACCAGGGGGAGCTGTGTGATTTGGGAGTCCCTACATCGTAGGGCTCCAACTTCACCCAGAAGTGCCTTGGAGCCACAGATTCATATCACTGAAAGCACTCCTGGAGATTGGAATAAAAAGGGGCTGCCTGCTACAACTAAAGGAGCCAGAGTTGGAAAGAAGGAGGACAACGCTTGCGTGGAGGAGCGGAGGCAGTGAAAAAAAGTGAGAGAGAGAAGACAGAGAGAAGACAAAGCATTGCTGTGTGTTTGCTATTTGCTGGCTGTATTGTGCTTGGTGCTGTGGGAAACAATTACAGAGAAGGGTTTCCCATAAATAAACATGCTTTATGCTTTTACACTTGTGTCTGAGCCTTGTTGTCGGGTGTATTGTACATAGTACAATAAAATTCTTGCTAGCATGTCTTCTCAGTATTGTAACAGTAATATGATACCAACAGAAAGTCAAACACAAAAAAAGTCATGAGAAGATTATATATCGAGTTACTGCATGTGCAACATGCAATATCTACAAAAGCATGTTATTTTGACTGACTGTTCAGTAAGCTTATATTTATGTTATTAAGACCAGTGCAAAGAACACAAAAGATATGAGAATTTGTCAAGAGGATAACTAAAAGGTTCAAGGAATTTAGCTGAATATCACAGCAGGGCAAAGGGGAAAGGCGAGAAAGTAAGTCAGTTTAGCTAATTAGGTTTTCTCATTTCAGACACTTCCCAAAACAACCTGATTGTGTCCTTCACATGTTTTCTGCTTTCCCTGACCTGACTTACAGCTGTCATTTATCAGTGTCCCTGGCAGTCTATCTCTCTCTCTCTCTTAGCTGAATTGTATGGATTTGTATTATATTTGGCACAAATAACCTTCTTGCTGCAATGATGTATTTATTTTTTTAGCTACAGGAACCATTACTAATAGGAAGAGATGATTCTGACGATGTCTTAGAAAAGAGACGGATCTCAAGCGACCTGAGGTTTGCCCTGAAGACTTACTCACCAGTGATCTATAAATCAGCTTCACCTTGCACATCAAGCATGCTGAAATCTATTGTGCTGGGCTCTAACCACATGAACCATGTTATATGTCAGGTACAAGATTCAATTGTAGAAGGCTGTTTAGGCATGTGTATGCTTTTTACAATAAGACTTTGAATACCAGAAGCTGTTCCACTTATGATGACCAACCATCCTGGTTTTTCTGAGATGGTAATAGTTTCAAACTACAGACAAAGCTTGTAAAAATGAGGCAATGTCTTGGTCTTGACAAACAGTACTTTACTACTTATATAAAGACACACACATTTTCTGTTTAAATTCTTGAAGGGTCACCTGATCTCCACTTAATGCATACAAATGGATGTCTTTTTATATGCAATGCTATTAGCAAAATATTTCCTTTCTTCAAAATCCATCTACATTAAGTCTTGGTTTGGCATGGAATATATCTGGTCATCATTAAGGTGGAGCTGTTCATGAGTATTGTAGCATTAACTGAGGGAGAAGAGTGGTCCCTGCCTGACTTGTCTGAGCATTACTTGCTTCAGAAGGTGATAATCTTAAATTGCACCTATTTGAGTTTAAGCCCTTGTAGCTAAACTTACTATATCGTCATACTGTATGCTTGTGTTTGTTTGGACCCTCCCTGAAATATCGGGCTTAAAAATGTGAACATACTGTAGATGGCTAGTTGCTTAGCTGTTTTTCATGTGCAACACATTTTAAATTATGTTGTTCAGCCCATAGGCTGGCACAGGCATGTAGCAGCAGATGTGATTAACATAAATTGGTGCTTGCCTTCTGTTTGTTAATAGCTCTGTGATGTGTATCATATTCTAGCTGTCAGATGAATGGGGAGAGCCAGCAGAGACCTTTCGGAAAAAGGCCACAATGATTCTGGAGGAGATGGCTGACAACCTTCATCTTAGTGCCATTAGATTATTGGCGTTTATACTGAGCAAAGTTTTCAAAAGAGTCTTCCGGAGAATAAGAGTTAATACAGAAGGCATTGAAAGGGTAAGCTGTATGATCAACCGATTTTAAAATTGATGTATAAACTCAATCACTCTATTGTGCTCACTGTTGTTTCTTTAAACTATTGGTGCACAATGTTTTCGTTAAAGTGTACCCACATCATCATTTTTAAAATTTCCAATTTACATCTTTATTTTTTTAATTTTGAGAAATTATTTTTATTTAGTATGCATTCTTTTCTCGTTCCTAAGAACAGATTTATTGATTTTAAAGGCCTTGTTTTCTATTTAATATATAAGGAGTAATTCAGTTTTCTATTAATATCCTTAGTTAAAAAAGGCACTGAGTGATAACCCTGTGGTCCTTCTTCCCAATCACCGCAGTTATATGGACTTTCTCATCTTGTCATTTGTCTTCTACACATATGACTTAAATATACCAGTAATTGCAGCAAGAGGTAAGTATTTAAAGTGTTGATGCAATGTAGGCATGTAAAGTCATTAAAGCCATTACAGTTCAGAAAATAATGGGATTAAGCACCTTATGTATTGATAAAGATTCTAAAATACAAGCGTAGACAGCATGGCCAAAAACCAATATTACAGTATAATTAAAATTCTAATGGTTTTGGTAAATACTGGCATAATATACTGTATTTGTATATACTTTTCAAGTGAAACATATTTTTCTAGCAAATAACATATATATAAATGATTCATTATGTACATAGGTGTACCTCTTATCCATTAAAACGCTTGAACATTCACTCACTTACACAAGCCACCACCAAAGAAACACAGGACATGAAACACATTTTCCTCATCCCTCTCTCTGTTTCAAATTTCCGGCTTTAAACTTACATATTTTGTCTTCTTCTTCTTTTGGCTACTTTGTCAAATTGTCTTAATCCAAGCATTGAGATTTCAATCAGGTTCATCCACAAATTACTCTGTGTAATATTGTTCAAGGGGTAAGCTCACTTATTACACGCCGTTTGTATACAAATGTATACACAAAGACTTTTCCTTAGGATACTATTACACTAGCAAAAAAACACATTTCCCATTTCTATTTACATGAACAATTTTGCACATTTCGTGATTAGATTATTTTACATTTAAATTTGTCAGGATATGCCAGAGGTTTGTTCCTGCCTTGCACCCTGTGCTGGCTGGGATTGGCTCCGGCAGACCCTGTGTTAGGATATAGCGGGTTGGAAAATAACTGACTGACTAATTTTGACATACTAGTGAAATGTTTCTTTTTTTTTTCAAAATCCATAACACAAGAAGAATTTCATCCTGTATACTATATCAACCAGTATATCACCCGCATCAGCCACAATAAGAAATCCTAATCCTATTACTGTTTTTTTCATTCCTTTTATTTTTGGTATTATTGTTAAAGCCTGGATTTTTCTCTTCTCTTTTGAGACATGCACTTTTTTCCTTTAGTTTAATTTCCTTTCTATTAGTAATTTTGTATTCAGCAATCATTAAGGAATCAGCATAGATACAATCAGGCTGCAGCAAGTAGCTGCCACTTTGCAATGGGGCTTCACGTCTCCTCTCATCGTATTAGTTGAGTGTCCAGGTTTAACTGATTATATTGCCTTTGTGGCAGTGCCGTGAGAGGAGATTTGCTGGTGACACTGATTAAATGTAGATCCTGTAACTTTAAATGGGGAGAGACAAGGTCAGCTTCTAAGGTTTGGATATCAACCAGGCAAAAGCAGAAACAAATGTGCAGACAGTAAAGTAAAAAAATAAATAAGTAGAATAAAGCTGAAGCAAACAATGGCAAAAGGGCAAGGCAAATGTTGAGGTGAAGAAGCAATAGAAGAACAAGGCACAAACAAAACTGACACTTTTTAAACTCCCTGAAGAACAAGTTGCATGTGCCTGCACACTACAAAAACATTAAAGGCTTCATCTTACTGTTGAGTAATTTTGCTGTAGGCTCAGTAAAAGCAGATGCATTTGTTGGTAAAAGTATGATAAATTGCTAATTATGCAATTAAAGGTTTAATTACAAGCAATCAGAACATCTGAAAGTGTTTTTTATTGACCTTTATACCCTTAGGTAAAGAGTATAAACTATTTAACAGTAAAAATAAGGTGCATGTCTTCTACATACTGTGATTTGCCCCTTGTCAATGCAGAGCACTGTGTAAATTCATTTGAAGTTGATTTGAATAAGATCAATAAATTTTTTTTTTCAAATTGAGTCATTTAAAGTGTTTGTACATACTTACTTTGGTGCCAGGTATTCAGCTTTGTTTTCATTTTGTCCTTCATTACTACCTCCAGATTGTTGAGAGTGTGTCGCGTAACTGAACCTGCCCACTTTTTTAGCTTGTTGATTTGGTATGGCTCTTTTGAAGTGATGTTACTGGCACAGCCGCAGCATAGAAAATCTCACTGGTCATCACAGAGTTGTTGAACATGTACTGTAAATTGTGTCACTACCCACATTAAAGGATGGAAGTCTCCTAAGAAAAAAAGAGTCTGCTGTGCCCTTTCCTATATAGTTCATTTGTGTTACAAGACCAGTCCTCCCTGTCATTAATGTAGACAGACCCCCAAGTACTTGTAGCAGAGCACCATCAGTTGAACATATAACTTGTAGTCAGAATTCCAATGAACTCTTGATGATGAAAAAATGAAAAGAAAAGATGTGGACTTTAATTATAATGTTTGTACATTTTACTGTTTTATTTATTATTATTTAACATCGTCCTTCCTGAATAATTTATTCTTTTAGACATGGTAATGTTATTGCAATATACATCCACAAAATGTTTTTATGTAGTATATGTACATTTTAAATGTTATAAACATTGATCATAACATGTTGAAAATGTGTACTCGCGGTTCTGATATTTTTCTTTCTTCTTGAGTAGGCTGAAACGTTCTCTGTGCTTTCATTGAATTAATTTTTGTGCAGTAGCTTGATTGTCTGTTCAGTATGGGCATCCTGCTTCCAGATTACTTCAATTAACACAGATTTTCTCATCTTATCATTTACCTGCTTTTAACTTACCTGCAATTATAGCTGAAGGTAAGTCCTTAAAGAGTTATTGTTGTGTTATATTTTACATAAGTAAAATCATTACTAAGCTTATATATGATGAAAGTGTGCTTCTGCTATGCAGTTTAAGAATGAAGACATCCACATTACTAACTGAGAATGATAAACCGGATGGACGCAGGGACATCCGGCAATGGGCCGTGGACGCAAAAGACGTACTGCGCAGACGCCCCACAAATTCCCCCCCCCCGCAAGCAACGGGAACCGGATGGAATGCAACCTAAAATATGAAATGAGGCACCGCGCACAGAAAAAAGGAGTCAGACCACAGAAAAAAGGATTCAGACGCCGGCGCTGTGCACAAAACCCATTGCACACGAAACGGGACACACACAAACAGGAGGATTCAACAAGCCCCTACCACACAAAAAAACAGAAGCCGCAAGCACCACACAAAACCCATTGGACACAAAACGGGACAGACTACGGACATAGCACACGAAACGTACACAAAAACGACGATTCAGACCCACGACCACACTAACATAAATAACAAATGACACACAAAGCCCCATTTCTAAATGAACTGTCCCTATTAAACATACGTCATCTCAACACGTTCACACTATGCAGCATAGGTGGATCTCATTACAATGTGGCACTATTAACCGTTCAACCGCAGAAAAGGCTCCATATTAACAGTGAGTGCGATCCTCCTTATTACTTATCCATATTTCTCACGCTGAAGAACAAACAAGTCATTAATTCACGATCACGGGTACAAAACGATACGGCTTGGATAACGGGACCAAACACAATTCACACTATGCAGCATAGGTGGATCTCATTACAATGAGGCACTATTAACCATTCAACCGCAGAAAAGGCTCCATATTAACAGTGAGTGCGATCCTCCTTATTACTTATCCATATATCTAACGCTGAAGAACAAACAAGTCATGAATTCACGATCACGGGTACAACATGAACGTAGACGCATGCAGCGCGCATCTCACAGTGCTGCATCGATACAGACACGGGTTCAAAACGAAACACCTCCCGTCTCAGACATACAGAAATGACAGCGAAGGGACAAAATAAATAAACGCAGATGTCTACACCGCGCATCTGGAATGCCGGAAAACAAGCAGGCAAGGCTCCAAAAAGAGAAAGCTCAACTGACCTACATACAAAAACGGGCAAGGCTCAATACAAACAATGCACGCCATAAACTACAACGGGCTTCTCACACAGCACAGGCAAATCGATTACAGCTCCAAAGCAACACGTCCCAAATACTGGACATACAACGACGCGCCTCTCAAACGGCACAAGCAAAACATACAGGTCACGGACATCAACTACAGACACCTGCTAAACGCTTACGCCACTTAGCTGACAACGCGTTCAATAATGAGTCCACTATTCAGGAAAATTCATTCGGATTAATGAATGTCATTTGCAATCATTGTCATTCACTTAACTTCCCTGAAGAAACAACTGGCAATACAAGTAATACATTTACACGTTGTTGTCAAAAGGGTCAAATTAGACTGCCTCCTTTACATTCATATCCTGAATATCTACAGAAGCTTCTAACTAACGATGTACCTGAAAGTAAAAACTTTATGAACTGCATTAGATCCTACAAATCGGTATCCACTATGAACATGAACAGTAGCACTGCACGTGACATCCGTCTTGCAAAACTATTAATTATTGATGAATGTACAATGGCATCCAGTCACTTACTCAACACTATTCATAAACTTCTACAAACGTTGATGAATAATAATATTCCCTTTCGATGAAAGGTACTTTTATTAGGAGGAGATTTTAGACAGTGCTTAGCTATTGTTCCACATGCCATGCGCTCAGCTATTGTTCAGTGCACCTTAAAATACGCAGACAATTGGCATTGCTTTCAAAAGATACAGTTAGTACAAAACATGCGATGTCCAGATCCAGATCATAACAATTGGTTATTACAACTGGGAGATGGTACACTCACCAATACAGATAGACTTCACCCAGATATTATTACAATTCCTCAAGCCTTTATCTGCGACGACTTAGTTACAGAGATATTTGGAACAGCAATCTCATTAGACCAAATGCCGCTTTTAACACAACGCACTATATTATGTCCAAAAAATATTAATGTGTAAAACATAAATACCCAAGTCATTGCATTACTTCCTGGAGAAACACAACTCTTTCTAAGCTCTGACAAAGTTGACTCTGATCACGACAATGACCATCTTCATTGACCTTACAAGTTCTGACCTGGAATTACCTTTTACACTTAAACGGCGTTTACAAAAATTTTTTCCAATAAACCTTTACACTGTGCCACACACTTTATTGTTTGCTTTCTATATGCATCATCTACACCTTCACACTATTCTACATTTCATTCATACATCACGCTCTTTGTCATTTCCCAACACCAGGGGTTGGCGAGCGAAGCGAGCAGGGGGCGGAGCCCCCTAGTAATAAGGAGAAAAAAGTAATTTTCAGTACCTCCAATTCTAAAATGATTTGTATTCATAGTTATCTCTTTAATTACTGCTTTGAATACATATATTTTTCCACCCTACAGTCGTGGCCAAAAGTTTTGAGAACAACACAAATATTAATTTTCACAAAGTTTGCTGCCTCAGTTTTTATGATGGAAATTTGTATATACGCCAGAGAAGAGTGACCAGATGAATTACAATTAATTTCAAAGTCCTTCTTTGCCATGAAAATAAACTTAATCCCAACCCAAAAAAAACATTTCCACTGCATTTCAGCCCTGCCACAAAATGACCATCATTGCTTTGCACAAAAAGGGCTTCACAGGCAAGGATATTGCTGCTAGTAAGATTGTACCTAACTCAACCATTAATCGGATCATCAAGAACTTCAAGGAGAGAGGTTAAATTGTTGTGAAGAAGGCTTCAGGGCACCCAGGAAAGTCCAGGAAGTGCCAGGACCGTCTCCTAAAGTTGATTCATCTGTGGGGCACCACCAGTGCAAAGCTTGCTCAGCAATCACAGCAGGCAGGTGTGAGAGCATCTGCACACACAGTGAAGTGAAGACCTTTGGAGGATGGCCTGGTGTCAAGAAGGGCAGCAAAGAAGCCACTTCTCTCCAAGAAAAATATCAGGGACAGACAGACTGATATTCTGCAAAACGTACAGGGATTGGACCGCTGAGGACTGGGGTAGAGTCATTTTCTCTGATGAATCTCCTTTCCGATGGTTTGGGGCATCCAGAGAAAAGATTGTCCGGGGAAGAAAAGTTGAGCGCTACCATCAGTCCTGTGTCATGACAACAGTAAAGCATCCTGAGACCATTCATGTGTGGGGTTGCTTCTTGGCCAAAGGAGTGGGCTCACTCACAATTTTGCCTAAGAACACAGCCATGAATAAAGAATGGTACCAAAACATTCTCCAAGAGCAACTTCTCCCAACCATCCAAGAACACTTTGGTGATGAACAATGCATTTTCCAGCATGATGGAGCACTGTGTCATAAGGCAAAAATGATAACTAAGTGGCTTGGGGAACAAAACATCAAATTTTTGGGTCCAAGGCCAGGAAACTCACCAGACCTAAATTCCATTGAGAATGTGTTGCCAATCCACAAGAGGCGGGTGGACAAACAAAAGCCCACAAATTCTGATAAACTCCAAGCATTAATTATGCAAGAATGGACTGCCATCAGTCAGGATTTGGCCCAGAAGTTGATTGACAGCATGCCAGGGTGAATAGCAGAGGTCTTGAATAAAGAAAGGCCACCACTGCAAATATTTGACTCTTTGCATAAACTTAATGTAATTGTTAATAAAAGCCTTTGAAGCTAATGAAATGCTTGTAATTATACTTCAGTATACCATAGAAACATCTGACAAAAAGATCTAAAAACAATGAAGCAGCAAACTTTGCGAAAATTAATATTTGGGTCATTCTCAAAACCTTTGGCCATGACTGTACTTAATCCATATCAGGGTCATGAGGGTCAAGTGCCTATCCTTACGGCACTGGGTATATGACAGTAATCTGTCCTGAATAGGAGACAGTAATGCACATGTTCCCAAACTCATTCATTGGAAGCCAGTTTAGAAAGTCATTAAAAAATCAGCAGTCAGGTTGTACCATATAGATGCGACTCACACTGGATCTTTAACATTTCAACATTTCACCTTTGAGATGAGAGAAGAAAATCCATTTAAATGGAGAAAAAACACAAAGATGCAGAGGAAACACGAAGAAGTCCTCTCAGACCCAGTAGCTGTAAAGCATTATGTCATTATGCTAAAGTATCTGTGTATTTATCTCTCTATTAGAGTGTAACGTTTTGAGACTATGTTTGCAAAATTGCAAATTACAGTCAGCAGAATGATTATAAAAATAATAATGAAAGCATGGCATGAAAATAGCAGGTTAGAATGTTCTTGTCTGTTTTACTTCCTCTATCCATTTTTTTAACGAGACAACGATATCATTTTGTTTTCAGTGTGCATGCACTGTTTTCATATATTTTATTTTTATGTTTCTTGGAATTTATGGTTGTCTTACTTCTAATTGTTTAGCTAGAAAACTGAACAGTCTAGTTTTTAAGGGGGGTAAATTCTAAAGCAAATTGCTACCGGTTCTGTTGCCATCTCTGATTCACTGCATTATCTTGACACTTTTTCTGTTGGTGCTTGGATTTTAAAAATATTATTGAAATCATTATAATATAGAGTTGTGTGTGTAAAGCACTATGAGTTGGTGTTTATTATACAGATGACTATATATAATATAGGTGGTTTGTTTGCCAGTGATTGAGGATGATTATCCTCAACTTAAGTGAGAAATACTTTACAAACTTTGATCTCTTGAAGGTTTTTCATTTTCTAGGCGACAATATAATTTGTTATCAATCAATTAATTAATTGAAGAAGATGGCATCAGATTTTCAGTTGTGTGGCATCATGGTTTTGTTATGAATATTTTGTTGGTTTTTTTGTTTGTTTCTTATTCATTCTACAATGTATTCTTTGTCTTTTATTTCATGACTGTGATGCCATTGTGTTGCCACTTTGGGTGTGTTTTCATTGTAAGAGCTGGTATTAGTTATTATTCGTTCCTGGCCAAGAAATAAATAAGCTTATGTTCCTAGCTTGTATCATTGTATCTGGGTGTAGTCATGTTAGAATAATTTCTTATTATTGCATTTCTAGGTCTTCTGGAAATAAAAATACTAAGTACAATCTTACGACGGTCTGGTGCATTCTACATTCGGCGTGAAATTGGAACCAACAAGCTATACTGGGCAGTGCTATCAGAATATGTGAAAACAATGTTGCGGGTAATTATCATTTGCTCTTTGAGATGGAAATCTATAACAAAAATTAAAAATTAATCTGAATGTAAAAGTAAGTTGTACCCCAAGGATATAGGTTAGAGGCCCTTTGTATTTGATTCTTTATTGAAAAAATGTGCAGGTGCAAGGGCAGGATGTATCTGAAGTTAGTGGGTCTAATGGCCTTATTGACTGCCCCCAGCCTCACCCTCCAGAAAAGGAACACTTCAGCAGTGCACAGTTTAAAGCAAAATCTGCAACTTGAAGTTGAACCCTGGAACCTATTTTAATTGGAGATTTCAAGTACAGTACTTCCTCAGAAACACCTATTTTGGGATTTGTGGGCTGTACCGTATGGGCTCTTGTGTGGATGTAAATAGTGAAATAGGTTACCATCCTTTGACGGGGGGAGTGGGGGCAATCACTTTACATAAATATATATTTTTTGTGCACTGTTATGAATTTAGTTCCATTGCTTAGTTCCTTTTCTTTCTTTGTTTTCTACTTCTTTCTTCAACATATTAGTGAGCAGTGTCCTGTTTCATTCAGTGGTAACATGGATGGGTATACTGTAATTCAGCATTCAATAATGAAAAATACTTTTAGCTAAGAATTCATAAACTCTTTGTCTATATATATGTCATACAAGACATACAAATAATTCTGTTCCTGCCTTGTGCCTGATACTACCAAGATAGGCCCTAACACCTTACCAAGATGATATAAGCTGAATGGATGGATGAATGAACTATTCCTGGTCTTTGAGAATTTTGTTGCTCATCTTTGACTGCTTTAGACACTGAAATATGTTTACTTTTTCATCATCTCCAGATGGGATATGCACCAATTGAGTTCTACGTAGAAGGGGCGAGAAGCCGCAGTTTTAAATCACTTTTGCCTAAATTAGGTGAGTATTATAGTACTGAATAATGATAAGAAGCCAGTTTAATCCCAATATGCATTTAAAATAGATTTTTTTAAAGTTTTAATCCTAATATGTATTTAAACTAGAAACATTTAATGTTCATGTAGAGTGATTAGCTAATGAAATTATCAGACATAAATGACATAACAAAGGCTGGGGAGGCTGAGTTTAAATAGTTCACTTAATGTGACTAATGGTTGGTGTATCCTGTAGAACTGGTAGTGGGGCTGATGAATGAACTATACTTAAGCAAGTTTATAAGAGGGTTCATCTGAAATTTTTCTCATTTTATTTTTCTATTTGTAACATTAGACTTTGGCATGTACTGCTTAAGGAAACAGCCACCTGTGGATCTGTAAAGTGCCAGTTACTGTACTTTTGCAGTTTTGTATTTGCTGTCTTCTCTCAAGACAGTAAAAGACACCTTTGCATGAAAACTTCAGGTTCTTGGCCATCTGATGCATGGAATAACCTTCATTTCACAAAACATCAAGAGACTGATGTGTTTCTTGACAAAGCAGTTTCATTTCGGCCATTTTAGAATCCAGAATTTTACATTAGGAATGCTGGTATCTTTCAACCCAAGGAATAAAAATGACGTACTTTGTTGAACAGAATGAAAGATTTCAGCTGTGGTAACACAATTAAAATGTTTTCTATAAGTAGAATTTAAACCTGATTCATTAAGGATGAGCTAAGAGAGTTTACCATTAGGATACTGGAGTAATGGCTACTGAAATGGTGTAATGGCTGCTGAAAATGGGTCTTTGCAAACACATGTGAATAATAAAATATAAATCAGTCATTTCAAGTAGTAATAGCCATTTGCAACATTAGTAATGCCATGGTTATATTTTTACACCTGTGTAACTGTACCTTGATACAAAAGTATAAGTTCCTATCAAAATCATGAAAATTACCAATTCCATACTTTTGAGCACTAGTGTATATTTAATGGCTTTGACCCTATTTTCAAAGTAACAAGTGTTAGCCACAGAGCGACACATACAAAGAAATAATGATACTTATTTTTGTCTATTTCTTGTCACCTCAAGGTGAGGTTTTGTCCTGAAGGGTTCCTGTCTCATGAAAGCCAGGTTGTATTCTTTTGTCTAGGTGTTTTGGCTTTCTTGCACCTTGCAGTGTCCATCTGTACTGCAGTTGCAGTCTTAAGAGGTCTCACATTGTGATCCTCAATGAATCCCAATTGAAAATACATCTGCTGAGTGTCAGTGATCAATTAACCCTACTTAACAAAATATCCATCCATTATCCAACCCGCTATATCCTAACTACAGGGTCACGAGGGTCTGCTTGAGCCAATCCCAGCCAACATAGGGTGCAAGGCAGGAAAGAAACCCCGGGCAGGGTGCCAGCCCACCGCAGGGCCCACATTAAGCACACACTAGGGACAATTTAGGATTGCCAGTGCACCTAACCTGTATTGGACTGTGGTAGGAAACCGGAGCACCCAGAGGAAACCCACGCAGACACAGGGAGAACAAGCAAACTCCATGCAGGGAGGACCCCAGAAGCAAATCCAGGTCTCCTAACTGCGAGGCAGCAGCGCTACCGCTTCACCACCCGTGCTGCCCTACCTAACAGAATATGTTGCTTTTATATACGGAAAATGTTTCATTGTGCAACTTCATTTTCTTAGTAAGGATGGGCTTGATTATAAGCTATTTTCTGTCTCTGAGGTTTCAACACTAGAATTCCCTTTGAGGAAGAGGAGGCTTCCCATTGGTTTCCTGAATACACATAAATCCAAACTTTTTGGTAGTAATACATCTGTTCATAAAAGCTTGCAAAGGTTAGTTTGTGATTAGTCTCCGTGCTGATCAGGCTAAGAACTGGTATTTTTCACTATCAGGGTCCCAGTAACTTACAAGTGCAAGTTTTGTTTGTGATTAGTTGATTCTTTCGAAAGTTATGCATACCACAGACTCACACAAGATTGATATCCAAACACAGATATCACACCAAAATGGTTAGTTCAGGTTCAGGGATCCATGGAATGTGTAAATATATCAAAATTCAAAATTTCAAGCCCAGTAAAATCTAATCTCCTGTATACATATGAAGAAAAAAATATCATCACATCTGCATTATGTAAACCTGTTAGGAATATGACAGCATCATAGCTTGTTTGTAACAATAAGAAAAGAATATTTATATATTATTACTTATTTATTTTTTATAATTTTTCATTTTGCAGTCTAGAGTTTTATCATTTTGCAAAAAAAGTATGCTTGTTAGTTTTTTAGAATGCATTCTGCAGTGCGTTAAAAATCATCCAAGTTATTAAGGACATTTTTGTGATTGTATTTTCAATTTGTACTTTTCAGGACTTCTCAACATTGTAACAGATGCTTTCTTAAAGAAAGAAGTTGCTGATGTCACATTAGTTCCGATCAGCATCACCTATGAAAGACCGGTAGATGAAACCTTGCATGCGCATGACCTTTTGGGACTTCCAAAAATTAAAGAGAGTATGTGGGTAGGTTGAATAATGTTTAAAAGCATTACAAAATTGAGAGATGTATCACAATAATTAACAAATTTATCTAATGCAGTTTAACACAAATTATATCAATAGTAAGAATAATAATAATAACATAATGATCTCTTAAGACCACTTTTAGGCCTGTACAATTATTTCTTTTCTTCTAATGTATAAACTGTTTATGTATGTGTTCAACATAATTTTCTTTTAAAACTGCTATTATAATCATGAACAAGAGAACACATCCAAAATGTAGACTAACAGTGGAATTTAATGGGGTATGAGCACAACAGCTTATAGAA
This sequence comes from Erpetoichthys calabaricus, assembly GCF_900747795.2. Classification (NCBI taxonomy): domain Eukaryota; kingdom Metazoa; phylum Chordata; class Cladistia; order Polypteriformes; family Polypteridae; genus Erpetoichthys; species Erpetoichthys calabaricus. The sequence goes on along the minus strand of NC_041396.2, from coordinate 214,219,674 downwards.
TGATACAAACACTAAGCAGCAGAATAAAGAGAGAAGTGTAAATGTGACAGGGAGAGGTGACTATAACTTAATAAGACTTGATTAAGAGAGCAAGGTGTTGTGTTTGTTTATTATAACTTGTAAATCCAGTTTTGGTTTTATTTTTGTGGATATTCTGAAAATATATATACAGTACAGAAGGAAACATAGATTCATTTTGTTTTTATATTTCAGGCTCTTTTTAAAGCAAGAAAAATACTTGGACAAGATTTTGGCACATCCTCCATCCATCTTGGTGAACCAGTTTCCCTCAAGGCTTTGGTTCAAGGAGATGTAAATCTTAGTCAATATAATTTAGATCACAGGTACTGTAATTTGCATTTTAAAACTAACATTATATAGTGGTGATGTTGTTCTAATGAACCACTTGCTAAATTTAAAATTTCATACATAACACATGTAGGTAATTGAGAATAATTTTTCTTCAGGAAATATTGTTTATCATAGCATTTTTCTGTACCTTTGGTCATCTGTGCCTGAATATTCTGGTTGATATCAATACTATTAATGAAGAGTTCATTCACATATAAATTCTTCACAGAAGAAGATTCAGACAGTATTTACAAAACTTCTGTTTCTACTTGGTTGTTTCAAAACTGGGAGGTTAAGAACACACTCAAGACAAGCAACATGACAGCCGAGCCCAGTGGCTCTTAAATTACATGTAGGAAAAGCTCCAGTCCAGCCTATTTTACCATCCTAACATCCTAAGACATTCACATCCTAACATTTATCATTACAATAAATTAGAAACTGTTTATCTGATAGATTTGAGTCTTAATCAAAAAGGTTTCCAAGTTGCAAATTTGAGAAAACAATTTTGTCACACTTTTTACAGTGTAATGAAGCAGTAAAGATTCAACAAATAACTAATTACCGGAAAGTACATTCTTTTAAACACCAAACCTATGACATTATTAGTTAATCCATTCCAGAAATTTAATATGATTTATTATTACAGAAATGATTTATTATCATTAAGATAATACAGACATGACAGTCCCATATAAAAGGTGGGCAGCCTGAAGGTTATGTAACATATCCATGACTTAACCATCAGTTTTGTTCTTGATTTTATCTAAAAAGGAAAACTGAATAGTGATCACTCTCTTATTCTCCAAACCGCTATATCCTAACACAGGATCACTGGGGTCTGCTGGAGCAAATCCCAACCAGCACAGGGCACAAGGCAGGAACAAATCCCTGGGCAGGGCGCCAGCCCACCACAGGACACACACATACCCACACACCAAGCACACACTAGGGACAATTTAGGATCGCCAATGCACCTAACCTAAATGTCTTTGGACTGAGGGAGAAACCGGAGCGCCCGGAGGAAACCCATGTAGACACAGGGAGAACATGCAAACTCCATGCAGGGAGGACCCGGTAAGCGAACCCAGGTCTTCTTACTGTGAGGAAGCAGCACTGTGCCACTGTGCCACCGTGCCACCCTGAATAGTAGTCAGCAGATTAATTAATTCAATTACTATTATTTTTAAAGACAAATGCATTTTTTGTCTGTGAATCAACAATGCACATTCTAGGCACAAACATAATGATAACTGACAAATTAAAAATGATAATAGTTAAATATAATCCAAAGGCAAGTATTATTTGTTGTAAACCTTATTTTCCACTTAACTGCTTTTCATTGCTACTTTCACTCATTCTTCACTGCTTTATCCATGTTGGTAAATGTAAACAATTTCCATGAGTAGCAGATGTGCCAAAAGAAATGGCTTTGGTTGCCATTTGAAAATATCATTTATCTGTAATGCAGCTCCTGGTTCTATCTAGAGACACTATATTTAAATAAAATATATTTTAATATAAACATTTACCTCTACAGATTCCCAATTTCTTCTTCTCTGCTAGCATAGTGGTGCATGAAAAAGTCAAGAACAAATGAATTGTGCATTAATATTAACATAATATTGATAAACAGCAACTTCAGACATAACATCCCAACAATTCACAAATATATACAAGTCTACACAGAATAAAAAATGTAAATATACAGTATATTCAAACACTAACATGTTGAACAATTCAAATTAGAGATAGATATGTGGCTTAGCTGGCAATTAAATTGATGCAGTAGGATATAGATTCTTATTCCTTCTGAATCCTAAATACTACATTTGTCTCACAAAACGTTTAGCTAAACTTCTCTGTTTCTTCCCTTGTGTTTAAGAACAGAAGTACTGATTGAGTGACGGCAGTTTTTTGTGTTTGCATGTTTAAATTATGTGCATTATGCATTTCTGGATAATTCACAAATACCACAAATAGATGCTTTAAGTGCTGAGGAACTAGATAAACCTCTAACGCTAACAGAATTACTAGACGCTATAAAGTCACTACAAAGCGGGAAATCATCAGGCCCTGATGGTTACCCCGTAGAGTTTTATAAGAAATTCTCCACTCAGCTAGCTCCACTCTTATTGGTAACATTTACAGAAGCTAAAGACCACCAAATGCTACCTCAAACATTTCGACAAGCATTAATCACCGTCTTTCCTAAACAAAATAAGGACTTGTTACAATGTGCATCATATAGACCAATTTCACTCCTGAATAATGATGTTAAGATACTCTCAAAAATCCTAGCTAGAAGGATGGAGAAAGTGCTGCCCTCGGTAATATCACAAGATCAAACTGGATTTATTAAAGGCCGACATCTATCTTCAAATCTCCGACGCTTGTTTAATGTTATATATTCACCAGCAAAATCAAACACCCCAGAGATATTACTATCATTAGACGCAGAAAAGGCATTTGACATGATCGAATGGAATTACCTTTTCACTGCATTGGAGAAATTTGGGTTTGGCCCGAATATTTGTGCTTGGATTAAACTACTGTATACCAGTCCAGAAGCTTCAGTTTGTATTAATAAAATTTGCTCAGACTACTTTAAACTAGAACGTGGTACCAGACAAGGATGTCCCTTGTCGCCACTGTTGTTTGCAATCGCTATTGAACCACTGGCGGTTCACTGCCGAAATTCTCATCAGATAAAGGGGATTGTCAGAGAAGGACTGGAACAGAAAATTTCTCTATATGCAGATGATATGGTCTTATATATATCGGACCCAGAAAACACTGTCCCTGCTGTTTTAACAGCACTAACAGAATTTCAAAAGATATCTGGTCTTAGAATTAATCTGAATAAAAGTATACTCTTTCCAGTGAACTCACAAGCATATAATATTAAATTAGACACCCTACCTTTTACCATAGCAGATCAGTTTAAATACCTAGGGGTAAATATCACAAATAAACATAAAGCTCTTTATCAACAAAATTTTGGCGTCTGTATGGAAAAAATTAAGCAAGACTTGCATAGATGGTCAACCCTTCATCTCACTCTAGCCGGAAGAATTAACATTGTTAAGATGAATATCCTTCCTAAACTTCTCTTTTTATTTCAAAACATTTCAATATATATCAATAAATAGTTTTTTAAACAGTTAGATTCAATAATAACCTCATTCATTTGGAACTCAAAACACCCACGTATCCGAAGAGCGACCCTACAAAGACCTCAGGCAGAAGGTGGCATGGCTTTACCTAATTTTCAGTTTTATTACTGGGCAGCAAACATACAAGCCATAAAAACCTGGACACAAATAAATGCACATACACAGGCTTGGTCTGCAATAGAAGTAAAATCCTGTAGTACTTCTTTATATTCCCTGCTCTGCTCTCCAATAAATGAAAGTTATCGCAAATATACTAATAACCCAATTGTGCTTTACTCACTCAGAATATGGAACCAAATTAGGAAGCATTTTAAGATGGAAAATCTTTTATCAGTGGCACCTCTGCAAGGGAACCACCTCTTTCAACCTTCGCAAGTATATCCAGTTTTTAATACCTGGAAAAGTTTTGGGATTAAAATGCTCAGAGATCTTTATATAGACAACATATTTACATCTTTTGAACAATTACGTTCAAAATTTAACCTCCCAGCTACACATTTCTTTTACTATCTTCAAATTAGAAATTTTGTTAAACAGAAATTGCCCGATTTCCCCCACCTTGCACCCTCCACAATGCTGGAAAAAATACTGCTCAATTCCGAGGAAACAAACACTATTTCCGCAATATATAAAATCTTATTAGAGTCCCTACCTTTCAAAGATCCAAGAGGACATTGGGAAGAAGATCTCTTAATCAATATATCAGAAAAGGAGTGGAAGGTAGCAAAGCAGAGAATTCACTCGAGTTCTATATGCGCAAAGCATAGAATTATTCAACTAAAAATTATATATCGAGCTCATCTGTCTCGCTTAAAACTGTCCAAAATGTTTCCAGGCCAGGATCCAACCTGCGAGTGCTGCAACCAAGCTCCTGCCTCACTGGGTCACATGTTCTGGGCCTGCACCAAACTAACATCATTTTGGACAAAAATTTTTAAGTGCCTCTCAGACAGCCTTAGTATCACAATCCCTCCTAACCCACTAACAGCTGTGTTTGGTGTCCTTCCAGATGGACTTGAATTGGAGAAGGACAAACAAACGGTGATTGCATTCACTACACTCTTGGCACGCAGACTTATTTTGTTAAATTGGAAGAATCCTAATTCTCCTCTTATAAGTCAGTGGGAAACTGATGTTTTATATTATTTGAAATTGGAAAAAATCAAATTTTCAGTTAGAGGATCTGTACAAAATTTTTTCAAAACTTGGCAGGATTTAATCAATATTATTTTAGAATAAGAGAATTAACTATTATTGCATTTAACTCCCTTCTCCATCTCTTATTTATATAGATATTTACTTCTCCCCTTCTTTTGTCTAATGTTGCCTTATTAAAAAGCTTAAAGAAATTTTCCTTTAGCTAAGCTCTCCTTCTCAGGGATGGGGTTTGATCTGTTTTCAAATTTGTTGGGTTATAAATTGATCTGTTTGTATGGAATGATTACAATGAAAATTAATAAAATAAAAATATTAAAAAAAATTATGTGACCTGTTATTATCCACGTAGAGTTTGCATGTTTAAATTGAGTTGAATTTAGGATTAGGTTCTGACTTGTGCTTTTCCTAGTAGGATACGCTGAATTAGTTTAAATTTCAAAAGTTAATGATGAGAATGTAAAAATAGATTTTAGAGATTTACTGACTTTTGAAAGTAGCATTTTAATATATGTATTTTCTTAATAACTTAAAATATCAATGTTCTTTAGATATTTTAATAAATACTAAGAGACACCATGAATATTGTTTCCTAACAGTGAATTTTCTCCAGTGAGCTATAAAATGTATAGAATACAAATACAAAAACAGAAAATATTGCAGAAGAGGTACATTTCTTTTTTTAGCAATTTTATTGTTGTGTGGTTCTGATCTGGGGACTGTTTTTTGTATTTTATTATCACACATGCTCCATGTTCTCTCTATGTCCACATTAGTTTCCTTCAAGATCTTGGTTTCCTTATACAGTCCAAAGACATGCAGCTAAGGTGAAATGACATTGTTAAATTTGTCCCAGTGTGTATGTGTGTGTGTGTGTGTGTGTTTGTGTGTGTATACACCCTGTCCAGGGATTGTTCCTGCCTTGTGTCCTATACTTGCTGGAACAGATTCTAGCTTCCCTGTGACCTTACCCTAGATAAGCAGGTTAAGAAAATGGATGGATGTATATCCTCTAATGTAAGCAACCCTTGAACAAGTCACAATAAAAATGTCACAGGGTTTATGTGCTGTAAATGAAGTGTATTTTTTAACACTTTAAAGCAGTCTCTTGGATCTTTCTTTTCTAGGCATATCCCACATAGACCTAGTCAGGAAATCAAAGCCTTTCTTCATCATACAGGATGCCGAATGATACATCTCCAGGAAGAAAACATGGTCATTAGCCCTTTTGTACTAGTTGCCACCATCCTGATGCAGAACTTATCTGGTATTGAGTTACAATATCTGATACAGCAGACACTCAGGCTGCGATATTATGTACTGTCCTGCGGGGTCTGCATTGACTGGCCTGGTGAGTTAATTTCATAATTAAATTTAAGGTAAAGAGATTTAACATTATATAAAACTGTGAATTTGTGAATCCAAGTATACTTCATTAGCCACTTGCTCCTAGAACTTGTTCAGTGTGGTCATTCCAATGTTGTGCGTGGCATTAAACTGAAACACTTTACTACATTTATTCAGACAGATTTTGTTTCCAGATTGATCAGATTATTTTCAGGACTAAACTGGAATTGCTTTTTTACCCATATTTCACATAAGGATGTGCAAGATGAGGTTAGGTTTTAATATTCAAAGTCTTCTAATAAAATTTGGAGTTTTGAATTGTATCTGTCTAAAATGCTAAGGTCTATCTGTCTGTCATGCATAGTACTTGAGCTAGAGCCTTGATCTTGGTCTTTCTTAATTGAAAGTTTATGACCTAATACATACTGTATTGCAAAAAAAAAAAAAATAAGGAGGTGGCAAACTTGGGAAACTGACCTGCAGTCACGAGTTTCTTACGGCAAATTGATAGACAACAAAATAACATGGTGGAAAGAAAGAGAAGACCAATGACATGTGCTGAGCATCAAGCAAATCACAGAGACAGATAACATGACAAAGAATACCATAATAAGGGTGACACAGCAGATTGAAAAAGAAGAGCAGTGACATCTGCTGAGCATGAATCAAATTGTTGAGGCTGATTACGTTATAGAAGGAAAAATAATGACAACTGTGACACTGGCTGTGCACCAAGCACATGTGGCACAGCAACCTACAGGTACTCACATACTACCGAGAATAGAACCTTGATGTTAGTCTGAATCGAAAGCTTATGACCTGATACTCTTTAGAAGATCTCAGCAGCCTCTGAAAAATCAAACGATCAATAAAGTGACATGGCAGAAAGAGAAGCAATGGCATCTGCGGAGTATTTTATTTGTGGGCAGAAAAGTTTATTGAAATAGAATCCCAATTGTTGCTAGCCCGTCTATTGGTAATTCTCCAAGATCTATTTCACAATCAAGTGTAAGTATTGTGTTTATTGATCAGTGACCTTGACAAAAGAAGTCTGTAATAGGAAGAAGGATAATGAACAGCAGCAGCTGGTCATCAGGCACATCATGGAAGGTGTTTAACACAGGATACAGAATGCAAGCATAAGAACAAGAGAGGCAGAGAGGTGAGGTGTTTTTTCATGGTGAAAACAAAACACTGTCTTGCCAAAATGGAAAAGCTCATCTTCCTCTATGTGAACCACCTTTATTTGACAACTGGAGGTTCATGTGTTTCCTAATGAATTTAATAAATTTGCTGGAAATAATATTGTAAGAAATACAGTATTATTAGAAATTAGATTGCTTTTAGCAAATGTGTAGTCTGTTAATATAAACCATGCCACATCACAATACAGAGTATATGCCATACACCACAAAAACAACTTTATCAGAGTGTGGCCTGGAGACTATCTGGCAGCCTTGGGCACAACATATTAAACAGATTTGTAGGGGTGCAAGTCCATTCCAGGTGCCACACACCCACATAAGGGCCAGTTTGGAATTGCCAGTAAGCCTAACCTGCATGTGTTTCAAGAACCTGCAAAAAAAACCACACAGACATGTAAAGAAAATAAACAGTTCACACAGGAGTGAGATCCAAGATCAGGATGCTTCTATGTCATTGTGCCACCCCACTAGATTACTTCTGAAAAGTAAGCATAAAATGTAAGGTCACATGTTCATCCTTACATTTTTCTAAGCTCAATTTTACAATTAGTGTGCCATGGGTCACTAAAGCCTATCACTTAGCATTGGATAGAAAATGGAATAGCAGTCCATACATGTTCAAACAATCAAATGCAGTGACGTATACTGGACCAATATAGAATTGCATCTTGTGCATGACTTTAGGATATAGGAAGAACCAGAGTGCCTGACAAAATTAAACATTGGAAGAAAATGTTAACTCAACATGGAAAATGATCAAAAATCTCCATAGTTATGAAGCCTACACCTAACTGTTTTTATTTTTAGATCACATGTCTCCAGAAGCAGTGGTAGTCAGCAGCATTTCTTTACATCGCAACATTGTCAAAATTGATAATGGAAAAACTATGCTGGTTCAGGAGCAGCAGGCTGATAGCAGCACTGATAAACATCTGATGCAGTATGCTGTCACTGTGCTCACATGCAGTATGTACAGGAACCAAATTCTTCATATCTTTGTTCGTCCAGCTTTGGCAGCAATGGCTTTAAGTTTTACAAACAAGACTCAAAAAGGTAATGCAGACAAAAGTCAAAGATAAATTTGGCAATTGATTAAATTAAAAAATACTAACTCTAGTATATCTAGTATATACTATAGTACATGGCATTTGCTGTAGTGTACAGTGCAATAAGTCTGTAAGTGGTAGTATGCTTTATAAGAATAAATTAAATTTATTAGTATATTTATCATCTTTTAGGCAGGATTTTGGTTACATAATCTGTATAAAAATGCAATTGTATTGTACTGTGAATGGTATAATATTGATGTGACTGCTGTGACATATCCTCTGTCATGTTACCCCTTGGAACTTACCTATCACCATGCCCTTGACCACGTATTTCATCTGCTTTTTCTGAATTACAAAATAAAATTCAAATTAATTACTAATTTAAAAAGTCTATTAGTGGGTAAATATATTCAGCAGGAGAGATGATTATTTTTGGTTAAAATACAGGAATATTATTTTCTTTTTTGTTCTTGACAATGTTTATAAAGTAATATTAAAAGATCTAGTGTATATTGCCTTTAAAAAAGACACTTAGTTTAATGCAAGAAGGTGCTTTAAAAAGCACACAATAATGTAATTCAAAGCGTTGGGGTAGAGTTACAAGTGCAGTGGCTTCGAGAATGATCCCTTCAGACTTTGGGTAGAACGTTGTTTATGCAACACATTAGTTATGATCACGTGACTGCAGCTGTCATACCTTTGACTTTATGTGTTACCTGTAAATATGAGTAAAGCATCACGTCGATCATACACGGTACATGAAAATGTCCAAAAAGTATTTGTTCAGCAAGCAACAAGACCAGTAGATGAAAAATATAATTGGGACTGGCAGGGGTCAAAAAAAGGATTGTGATAATAACTGGCAACCAAAAAATAGAAGGCTCAGATTTAAATCAAGAGTCAAAAACAAAAGTCATAACCAAATTTAGCACTTGGGCCTACTTAAAAATAAAGCTTACTGTACAAAAGATAAAAAATGTCTTCGAAATACAAAATAGGAATACTGGGATAGCAAATGCTGAAGTTATTATTATATTTACAGTATACACTACCTTGGTGTAAGTACCATGACAATTGCGGTCATGGGACCCACTCACCATGCATCACATAATACAATGGAATAAAAATAAAACCTCATCAAAGCAAATCAAATTAGGGTTAGGGTTAGGAGCTGTTTTCACACAAATATCCATCTCTCCATTTCATGAGTAGCCTTTTTAACATAATAGAATTATAGGGCACCAGAGCCAGTTCTGTAAGTATCATGTTCTAAAAGAAATTCTTTTTTTGTAATAATTCAGCCAGTATATTTAATGGTATTACTAGTTAAGAAATAATAAGCCACTGGCTCAGTTCAGTATGAGTTATGAAGTAAGAAAAAAAAATCAAAACACTACAAAAACAAAGAGAGGACTATCACTTACACTACAGTTCATTCCCTCCAATGTCAACCTGTAAAGTACAGGATTGTTTTCTTCTTTTAAATAAGGTACAAGTTATGAGGTGTCACAGTTGGGCCAGTAAGCAAGCCATAAAGCTAGGTAGAACCCTAATTGGATTAACAGATCTAGTCACATTACATTTTTATGTTTTTCTAGAAGAGATTTTCATCTGCTATAGTTTTCTGCAAGATCTTTTTTCCAGTGAATTTGTCTTTCTACCAGGAAATGCCAAGCAGGTAATAATATTTAAGATGATGTTCACCAAACTTGTTTTATAAAAAACAACTACCCAATATATAATCTTAGGTCTTCATTTGCTTTGTTAGTCACACTTCTTTAGAATAGTGTGGTTTTGCTTGTAAAATGCCAAATCCACTTGCTGTTGAGTCTTAGGTCCTTTCTGTATATGATTGGACTAAACCTATTTTCCAGTAATGCCTTGTTCTGTAGGAAGAATGGGCTTTCTGCTTATGCACTAAATCTGCCTTTAACTGGGAGCAGCCTTCTGAACAGTGGTTATTGCTGCAGATCTTAAGTAAAGATTTCTTCAGTGGCAACATTAAATTAAAATCACAAGCACTAAAATATTATTTCCTTTCCAATGTCATTATCCAAGAGTTTTATAAATACTAATCAACAGAACAAATTTTTAGATTTTTCTTTTTTTAACAATTGCACGTGAGGCTGGTTAAATGACATTTTCAGTACTAGCAAAAAATACTTTGGAGCCTGTACTCAGTGAGAAGTGCTATAAAAATAAACTGAAATTGATTAAATGTGTTTAATGAAACTCATTTGCTACGCAGGACAAAATAATATTAAACTATCTTGAATCAAAGAAATGCACAATCATTTTTAAAATACAGTGCTTAACAAGCAGTCAATGCCATTTTGATCAATTGAACTGAACTTTATTGCCAGGAAACATACAACAGTTGCAAGAAATGCATCTTGGAGTTACAACCACAGATATAAAAAAAGAGAAAATGATAACCAACAGTGCAATGTACAATATATAACAAAACAACAATATATACATCAAAGCATTTTGATAGGAAAAGTTATGTTTTCATCTCAGAAAGTGAGGAGCAAGAAATTTGAGTAATTCCACCCTTTTAATGGTGACACTATTTATAACAAAGAATTTGTGTGTTAGGGTGTTAGGGGGTATCTCCACAACAATTTCCACCATTTTTAGTGTATTCAGGTCCATATGGTTAAGGACACACCTACTGTCCCACCAGTCCACCTCAATCTAATATGGCATTTCATTCCTTTCTGTGATTAGGCTGATTAGGACAGTATCATTGAGAAACTTCAGCATTTTTACAGATGAGTTATTGGAGATATGTGTAGAGAACGAAAAAGAGTGGAGACTGGACACACTCTTGAGGGGATAAATAAAGAATTAATGATAATATATACTATACCAACAAAAAATTACATTAATCATTATAGATGTATTTAATTTGTCCTCATGTCACTTGTAAATATTACAAAGCTACAACATTTCCAGATGCACAATAATAATTACTAGCTAAGAATAATTAAACAGATAGCTTCCAGCTCCCTGATCCAACATTTGAATTAAACAAGATCAGATAATAGATAGGTGGACAGCGATTTTGGTACTCTAACCTGTTAGATAGCTCTAAAACATGTTCTTATATGTCATTAGTTTACACAAAGTCTGTTTATTTTTTGTCTTAGGATTTTGAAGAAGCATGCCATCGCCTCAGTGAGTGGGGTGCTGTTCAAATATCAAAGCAGAACATTGAGCTGACAGAAACAGGTCCCCTTGTTATCTTCTTTATACTTTCTATATTTCAGCCTTTCTTGGAGGGTTATCAGGTATGTTGTACAATATATATTTGGTAATGCAAACATTTTTCAATGATCAAATAAAAATAAATGAGAGCAATAGGATTTGTATTAAGCAATTTTAAAACATTGCACAAGAATTTTGAGAAATTACACCTTTCAGTCTATCAGGCTCATTTGCTTAGCTTATAGCTAAGTTGTCCCAGTAAGTTAAGTTCGTTTAAGTTCAAATTTTGTGTCAAATGCACATGGTAGGGTGGCATTGGTAGCACAGAGGTCAGCGGTGCTGCTTTTAAAGACCCGGCATCTATGTTTAGAATTCCACATCTAGCTGTATTCCAACTGCACATTCTACACGTCTACATGTTTTTTTGTCCAGGTAGTCTGGTTTTCCTCCCTCATCTCTAATGACATGCATGTTAAGTTAGTTGGCCATTCTAAATTAGCCTTATGAGAATGAGAGTGTACATTAGTAGCTACAATGATGGACTGCCCCTCTTTCCAGGTTTTCTTTCTAACTCTTTTCTTAATTAGTGTCCTATTTTTGCTGCTAATTAATGTCTTTTGAATTAATTGTAATTGGCTTGTTTTTTTAAGATTTGTTCCCCTGAATTTCTTCATCGTTCCTCTGAACTGATTAATTTCTTTCCTTAAACAGAGATTAAATGTGAAGTGAGTGAGCCAACAGAAGACCACCTATGTCAGGGCCTCAAACTCCAACCAATTTCACTCCAACTAGTTGCTTAATTAGGCACTGATTCTTGTTGTTAATTGAACCTGTTCTTTAATTCCATGGCTTGTTGCTGCTCTCATTGTGCAATAGCAGACAGAATTGTTGATTTTTTTCTTTACTTTTCTAAGAGCACCATTTGTGGACCTGAGCAGATCAACATGACTGAGACCCTCATCTTTCCTTATTTTCAGATATCATAATGATGGCCACAGTTTTCTGCTCATGTTTTGGCTCATTTTGTATCTCATTATTGTTTGGCTGCTAATTAAGGAAAAAGAAACAATTAAGGGGCCTGAGTCTTCAAGAGCAAGTCAATTAAAATGAATTCAAAATAAGTTAATTAGCAGCAAAAACAGGACACTAATTAAGAGAAGGGTTAAATGAAAAACTTGAGCCACTACGGAGATGGGGACCCCTGCAGTAAGTGGTATTCTGTATGTTATACCTCACACAGTGAGTAGAGTACAATATCAAAATTAAGACATTGAATATAACACTATTTTCAGTGCAACATCTAACTATCCATATGTGAAACACTGACACATTTGTCAGTATGATTGGCTGTTAGGTAGATTTATGATAAGTAGATAAAACAGACCCTGAATTGAGTTAATGGTTCTGAATTGAGTAAGGAGAAAGTGTCTGTACAGAATGGTGACGGTCTGTCATAATACTGTTTGCACTTCTAAGACAGTGTGTGTTATATTTGTTGTGAATAGAAGGAAGCTGTGTACCAGTAATATTTTGAGCTCAAATCACCACTCTCTGTAAAACTTTGTGGTTCTTAACTGGACAAGGGTTGTACCAGAATGTTACACAGTCAGTAAGGATGAACAAAACTATGCAGCTGTAGAAGCTGGTCAGCATAACTGGAAACATACAGACTGCCCTCAAACATTTGAGGAAGTAAATGCATTGGCATGCCTTGTTCAAACTAGCCTGGTTGTATTGTGTCCATTTCAGGTCTTCAATGATAGTGCCTTCAAAAATTGTTACTGGCCCTTTTGAAAGCATTATCTCTGGTACAAATTGAAGTGTGGTCAGATATCTGATTCTGGATGTCTACGACCAGCTCCTTGATTTTTCTGACATTAAGTGGTTGATTGTTGTCCAGGGAAGACACCAAATCAGAAGACAAATCTCTTCAATGTAAGCAATTTTATCACTGTTGGAGTTGGAGTTGTGTTTGGCAACATAGGTAATACATGAGACTCACCAAACTACCTTGAGGGGCATCTATGTTGAGGATCAGTGTGGAGGAAGTAATGCTTCCATTCTGAACATACTGGAGTCTGCCAGGTAGTAAGTCAGAAATCTTGTTGCAAAACGTGGCACTAAGTCACGGGTATATAATCAACTTTAATGGTACAGCACATTCCAGTTTTTACTTTTGCAGGTATGCCAGTATGTATGAATTGAGTGGGCTGTGGGATCCTCTGTGGAATTGTTGTTATGATATGCAAACTGGATGTGGCCAAAACTATATTTAATGTTTCTTAGCACTAATGTCTTAAAGCTTTTGATCTTAAAACGAGTGACTGCAATTGATTTGCAGTTCTTGAAACAGTCTACTTTTAATTTCGTTGACACAGGCATAATTTTTGTGTTTTTTCAAGAGGAAAGGAACTGTAGATTCACTCATAGAGGCATTAAAGATGTCAGTAAAACACCAGATAAATGATCGCTACAGATTTTAAGAAAACATTGTGAAATTTCATCCGGATGAAATGCCTTATGGATTTTAAATCTATCGGGGTACCTTGAAGGGTACTACAAGTACCTTTATCCCCATTGCATAATGGTGAACTAATTCAGACAAGCAAAAAGCAGTTCAAAGTCAGATTTTGTTACTGCTGCATAAGGGAAACTTATAGCATACCACACCAGCCAACTTCAGGGGCATAAGGGGTGATACAGAAATTTTTTGTTTGTGTGGACTATAACATGAGGGAAGCATTAAGAAATAGTGCGCCACTGGTGCCTCACATTAAGGAAACCAGGGTTCGTGGGCCAGGTGTTTCATACGTGGAGTTTGCATGTTCTACCTGTGTTTTTGAGGGCTTCCTTGGGGTGCTCTGTTTTCGTCCCACAGTCCAAAAGTATGTGTGTTAGGTGGATTGGTGCTGCTAAACTGGCCTTAGTTTTTGTGTCTGTCATTTTCCTGTGGTGGATTAGCAGTCTGTCCAGGAATTGTTTCTGCATTGCACCAGATGCTTGCTGGAATAGGTTCCAGTTGTCCCGTTACCCTGCCATGGATAGGCACATTAGAAAGATGTAACATGATTAGCTAAATAACATAACAATAATTAGTCACTAAGTAGACACATTCTAAATCCATTATTGTTCCTTAGCTTGCACCTGAATCTCCCTTCACAATGTCATGGATATATTTATGCCAATGGTTTACAAATTCCTCTTTCCAAATCCCATAGTGTCTAATAATAATTTCAGGTACCCAAACAGCTTGTTTAAAAGTTCTTTTTATATCATCCACAGAAACATAATATGGGTGCAATTGGATTGTGATTATGTAGCATCAGTATACTTTATACATTTTATATAAGTCACAAGTGCTGATGTATCCTATTTCCAGATTATTCTGGTATTGACTTTGAGTGACTTTAATGTCATTCCTGAACTCGCCAATTTAAAAACAAATGAGTTTCAGAAACTGAAATCTGCAGCCAGTAAAATCTGAAAATAATAAAAACATCCATCCATCCTTCAACCCACTGAATCCGAACACAGGGTCACGGGGTCTGCTGGAGCCAATCGCAACCAACACAGGGCACAAGGCAGGAACCAATCCCGGGCAGGGTGCCAACCCACCGCAGGACACACACAAACACACCCACACACTAGGGACAATTTAGAATCGCCAATCCACCTAACCTGCATGTCTTTGGACGGAAACCGAAGCGCCCGGAGAAAACCCACAAAGACATGGGGAGAACATGCACCAGACCCGGGAAGTGAACCCAGGTCTCCTTACTGTGAGGCAGCAGCGCTTCCACTGCGCCACCGTGCTGCCATAATAAAAACAGATATAAAAAAAGTATTAGTAATAGTAGTATTGCATATACATGCAAGAGTACAATGAAATTTTTACTCGCATGTCCAATCAATGTGCCACACATTGTCTCTTTACAGTGTCACGGTAAACAAGAATTTGTTAAAATACTGAACTTCATTTTATTCAATAAAAAACACAAATATAACAACTTATCTATGTTCATCTATGTTCTAATGTTTACATACCTGTTGTGACAGATTAAGGGCTCCGTGACCCCTTGAACCCTCAGACTAGACGTCAGACACCAGATAAAAGTCCAAATAATTTATTAATAATAATAATAATAATAATAATAAATGTGCACAAAGCACCTTCCACTCCACAATACTCAAATAATAATAATAATAATAATAATAATAATAATACACAATAACAATAATCCTCCTCACTCCCAGACACGTTGCCACCCTTCCACCCAGCTCAGCTCAACGTCTGGGATTTCCCATTGTCCTTTTATATCCCCTGACCCGGAAGTGTTTCTGTCCAATCAGTCCACAGTTCCTTTTCCCTTCCGGGTCAGGGTAAACAGTCCTTTTCTTCACCCCGGGAGCACGTCGTTCCTTCCTGTCACGTGACCGTGACATACTCCCGGGTTATAGGGCACATAAGAGTCCACGAGCTCCCTTACAGTGATTCCCGGTGGCCCCCAAGGTATCCAGCAGGGCTGTGTATAAAAACTACATAGTCCATAAGGCCTTGCTGGAACTCGGGGCACGTCCACGCTGCTGGGAGAGCTCCTCCTGGCGGCCTGGGGGTGAGGGCCGGAGTAAAAAGCCGACAATCCTTCACACTGTATATTTTATACAAAGAAGTTCAGAATAGCTGTTCTCTCCTCCCTCTTCTACCCTATCTCAACATATGTTACTTTTTCCTGATAAATAAACAATGTGGAACAGTAAAATTCTCTAATATGCCAAGAGTTCAATATTACTAAGTGATACTCACTCTTAAACATTTATATAGAACAGTGTGAAAACTAATAATATAGCTCTAATACTGTATCTATTGTCACACACGTGCGACTAGGAGCGAGCTGAGTGGACCAAGTGTATTACAAGGTATGATTAATAATAACAAAGAGAAAAAAAATTTGGATTTGTATTATCAACACACCAATGTATGACAACTTTAGCAGTACCCAAAATACAGGGATATGGACCATAAAAAAGACTGTGGCACTGCCAGGTTAACCACCATACTCAGAGTCGCACAGTGGGTCAGTGGTGAATTTTGAAACAACAAGCTTATACTTTACAACATTAGTTGCTAGGCCACGCTTGAGAAGAGGTTATGTTTTATACCTTATCTTTTTACACAATTACTGCTGAAGACAACACCATATTTTTACATGAAAAAGAGGTGTCACCAGTTTGTTTTTTCTACAGGTGGTGTGTAGGTACCTGATTGAGGAGGCCGGTGATAATGTTGATGAGAAGCAGTACTTTTCTGAAGTTCATAATTATGCTGTTAGCCTTCTTTCATCAGGTAATTGGATTGTGTTATTTTTTATTTTTTGCTTTTTACCATGTTTTATTGTGTTTATTTTAATGATGATCTCACAAATTAGATTAAAATGAATGTTTATATGTATAAATAGGAAGACTTCAGTCGTATGACCTCCTTTCCAGAGAGCTACATAAAAATGTCCTGGCAGCGCTGTTGCATCTGAATGCTTTAAGGAAGATTATGATGTAAGCAAATTATGTTATAATTTATCTTTGGTATGAGTTATACTTCTTAGTCTGATAGAAGATGGAATTTCAGTTTGCATATAATACATATGGGTGTCTTTTTGGTTGCCCATAAGAAGTGATGCTAGAATAGTCCTTTTCATTTATTTTATTAGGAGTGTAACTGAAATTGTTTTCTGAAAAGAAAGGGAGAAAATTGTCAGAACGGGAAACAAACAAATTCCTAGTTTGTGATACGCTTACAATGTGCACTCTTGAAACATGTGAAGCATGCTTTACCTTTTCCACTTGACCCAGCTTACACTATCACAAATTATACTTCTTCCAGCTTCCAGATAAAGGGGATCGCTGCACTATAATAAGCATCTAAAAAGGTAGTTCTGCAAAGAATAAAGTGCCAAAAATATTATTTAGTAATAATAGACTCTATTCATAAGTTAAAGATTTGCCGAATTGATTATCCAACCATTAGTAAACCTGCTTTTTCCATCAGATAGGGAGCTAAAATGTAAAACAACATCATACAGAGCAAACAGCTCAAAGGAGGAAACATAAATTGTATCAAATGGCACATACTCATTCTGTTGTGAACTTGGTGCTTTTAATCACAAAAGTCCCAAAATATTTCTGACTAGAGGTGGGAAAATTGGCAAAACCCTGCTAGAAATAAAAAGGGCAAATGTAGAATCTTTATAAACAAAAGGATTTATTTTCCCAAAAATGCTCTGAAACAAAAATAAGCTCTGAAGAGCACAAAAGGCCGAAGGAATTGCCTGAAATAACAATAACAAATCAATCCAATAAGACAATCTCCCAATAAATAAATCAAAAGAACAGTCGAAAAACAGAGCACATGAGTCAAAAATCCAGTAATAACAATGCACAGAAAAATCACAAAAGAAACTCACCAAAATAACAAGCACATTAAATGAACTACAAGGAACTGTGGGTTTTTCTCACAAGACACATGGAACATAATAGAATAAGCACAGACACACAAAAATTAAATAATACTCAGCTAATAAGAAAGACAGAATAATACAAATAATTAACACTAGTAACATAAACAAAAGAAGCAAAAAAGGACATAAAGAAGATTGAAGATGAGCCAGGGGAGAAACACATTCATTTTATGTTGATTCAGTGTTGCCAGTTAAGCTAATGCACACATCTTCACTATTTAGGATAAAACTGACGGACCCCACATGGCCAGAGAAATAACATATAACCTCCACATATAATGTGAGAATCACAATCAGATCCTATAGACTTTTTTGCTTATGATACTCTCATTTCTATAGCTATAGGAAGGGAACTCTAAGAAATAGCATGGGGAAAGTCTTGTGTAGACATTCATTCATAATTTTTAGGATTACTAAAGCCTGTGCAGAAGTTAACCATTGAAAATATACCTGCCTAGTGCAGGGCACTGTGACTCATATTCATACTCATTCATACTCACTCACACAATGCCAGTACTGACAATCAATCTAATGGCATATCTGTATGATCTGGGAGGAAACCTACATGGAAAACAAATAAAGCAATTCCAAAAAAACTGGTCACTCCCGTAGCTGTAAAATGAACTAAGTAAGCCCCATGTGTTGATAGGTGAAAGGGTTGCTTGCTGATCTGCAGTGTTTTCCGTGTAAAGCTATTTTTGTAATTATCATTATAAGACCTTATTTCACAATGGCAAACATTTGTTACAATGGGCCAAATGTTAGTACTGTAAAATGTCTTTATATTGTGAGAGGAGTGCAGAGCTACAAACATAAAGCTTCACTAACACAGATAGAACATCCATCCTTCATCTATAGGGAGCTGACCCTGAGTGCATTTTTCAGTGCTAAAATAATTACAGTGATTATACATCACAAAAGTGATATATTAATTAAATGCATAGCCAGTCAGCTTCAAAAAACATGCAAGTACGTACTAAGGAAAGATAGAGGATGAAAAATTCATTTACCAAATAAGACAGCTTGAAACTAGTCTGATGTGGTTTTATAAAACGAGTAACTAAATGTTGATGCCACAATTTGAGCTCTTTGTGGACTATTCAGCAAGGAATTGAAGATGTAAAGATAGGTTGTGATTTACCTGAATAGAATCCCTGGTTTTATTCATGGCTAGATTCATACGTACTTGTACTTTAAAACAAACAATTGATACTGTAAGCTGATCGCAGAAACTGTTTGGAGGGAAACTTTTGGCAAAGTGCCTTTTTCACTGCTTTTTATTTTAGTGAAAAGAATGAAGTGACAGAACTATATTGTATTGAACCTTATGACTGCTTTATGTTAATAGACCAGTATGTATTGAACATCTTGTTAATGTGCAAGTCTTAATTCCTGTAAAAAAGTAAACAGACTAGCAAACAAAGATACAAACAAATAATACTTGTTCAAATCCTCCGTGTTTTGTAAAATTGGAAGATAATAGACAGTCTATACATTTCTTACATTTTTGGAAAATACAGTATTCTTATCTGTTATAAACTCTGCTGACAAACAGTAACTGTTCTTTTTTTGTTTTTATATTATTCCAGAGACAACCAAAAAGCTTTTCAAATACATAAAGCGATGATTATGGACATTGAAAAAAAGTTGGATAACTATGTTTATATTTTACGCAAAGATAAAAAAATATTTTAACATATTAGTTTTTCTTGATTAATACAGTTATAGTATTTTTTCTTGAAATATTACTTTTTACACCTTCTATTTAAAATATAGTCTGTATAAAATATAAAGCCATTTGTGCACAGACAAAATTCAAGGACTCAGTTATGATTGATCAACCATCTGCTCATGCAGTGACAGTAAATGGTTTACTTTCAGTATGTTGTAATGCACTTATGTTGTTACTGTGAATCGTGTTGCTGTATGCTTTGTAAAACTTTGTATTCTTTGTAAAAGATGATAAATTAAATTAAGACTGTTTTGAAAAAGAAAGCCAATATTGTATTTTTTATAATGTAACATGTTACATATTACATGTTATGGCAATTCCAAAGTCATAAAAACAAATAATTTATTATAGCAAAACAAACACACAGGGCAGGGAATACAACAGAAGTGACAATGCAAATGAAAATAATGAGTGAAGAGTCTCTGCGTTCACCTAAGGACAGTACAGGGTCCTTTTTTAGTCCCATCTCTTGCCAACCATTCCTCCTCCATGTCGTAAAACTCATTATTTTTATATTTCATACATTTATTAGGTATCTTTAAAAATTAATATTTGACCTTTACATTATTTATTTTTATAGTTGTGACTGTGATTGCCATTTGCGTTGCCATTTTTCATTGTTTTTTTTGAAGGTTGCAACCATATTGTTCACTGGTTATTAAGAAAGTTATTATGTAATTTGTACAATGATGATTTAATATAGTCACATGGATGAAAAAATATCATGTTTGTGTTTATTTTTTGTTTAAAGCTCTGTCATTATTAGTTCGGCTTTCACATTTCATGCCTATGTTCTGGTGTACACATAAAGTTTTGCTTTCAGTGTTTTTTGCTAATAATTCTGATCTTTTGGTAACCTGCCGACATGAGCACTTTGCAGAACATATTACTGAGCGTATTGTCTGACACCTCTTGCAAGACAGTTGTTCAACACACCCCTGCAAACTGCACAGGTTTGCTTCAGATTGACTGTTGTTTTAGTTTATTATCTGAGTTGTGCTCATCCCTTAATGACTTGCTTATTTTTGTGTTATCTTGCTAAGAGACATAATAGCATAGGTGCCTTTCTTTCTACTATGGAAATTTTACTTGTTTAAGGCAGATGGACCAAAGTGGAAATGTGCGTATGCACAAGAAATCCAGATGCATAAATCTGTGCGTACGTCAACTTCCACGTTCTTCCACTCCATAAATCTCGGTCAGCGTGAAAAGTAATGCACGTGCACACGCCTGCTGCCCCACCCCAACTCCTCCTAGAATTACGCCTCTTTGAGTATGCAAATCAATATAAATAGCCCTTAAGCTGTGCCTTCTGTGAAAAGGCAATGGCAAAAGCACAGGGGAAATAGAAGAATTTCAGCGAATACCAAGTGGAGGCAAGGAGAAATGTACTATTTGTTGGTTTAAACAGTCGTATAAACAACAAAAGGAAGTGGATCGAGTGACAAAGAGTGTCGAAGAAACTCGAAAGCTCAAGTTCACAAAGTTGCACAGTTCCTGAAATAAAGAAGAAGTTGTCAGATTTTAAAGTCACCGTGAAAAGGCGAGTCGTAGTGTCATATAAAAGCTTATTATGGTACAGAGAAAAGAAAAAAAATAGGGACACTGAGAAAAAAGCTTGAAATGTCAACTTTAATCTTGAAATTTCCACTTTAATCACGTAGTGTATTTTGTCATTAAAGTAGAAAATCATAAACTTCATCTTAAAATTGTTTAATTTACTAGTTTCTCAAATCCCATTGTAACTAAAGTAGCACATTAAATGCTTTGTTTTGTATGTGTTCTTCTATGTGCTCTATGTGTGTAAATCACTACGTGCTTCTTAAACGGGCTTTCTCTTCCTCTGACAGGACACAGAATCCATTACATTCGTGATATTACAGCTCTCTGAATAATTTAAATACTGAGGTGTTTACTTGATATCATTTTCATGATAATAGGAGTTAAAGCATGTTATTAAACATGGGAACACAGTGGCACAGTGATAGTGCAGAGCTGGCGCCGCGTCCAGACATTGTTCCTGCCTCCCGCAAGATGCTTGCTGCGCCGTGTGAGACCTTCGATGGAATCATTTATTGCAGCAGTACAGTCTCTTTCAAAAGTACTAATCCCCAATTCCTGTCCTTCCTTTTCTTTCTCCAAGTAACCAATTGCCACACAATCAGCTCTGTAATAGATGTTAAGCCATCTGTAAACTGAGAACACAGATTCTTCAAAACTTTTAAGGAACATTGAAATATCTTTGTAGTACATGTTTAATTATTCTATCCATCTATCCTTCCAGTGTCGCGCCAGCCCCAGCAAGAATACAGCGCGAGGCAGGAACAATCCGTGAACAGAATGCCAGCTCCTTGCTAGCGCTGCGACACTGTGTCCTCATATGTTTAATTATTAACTATATAGATTATTTAAATGAAGTTAACATTTTATCTGTATAAAGTAATAAACATATTTTGCTGCATTTCATCTTAAAAATGATATCGTCATCATATGTAAATACGCACTAAAGTGGCTCAGGTTGTGCAATGTTATAACTGTATTGCAAGTTTACAGTGAGGTAATTGTACTTATAAGTACAAACAGTTCTACGGCACTTGATGGACTGATTGAGTGCGTTTATAGTTCTTGGGATGAAACTGTTTCTGAACCGCGAGGTCCGTACAGGAAAGGCTCTGAAACGTTTGTCATATGAGAGCAGTTCAAATTGGCAGCATGGCTGAGGCAGCATATGCTTGATGCTGTACCCTGATAATTCTCTTTCCGATCAGCTGCTATAGAGCTGTCATTCCAAACTCAGATACAGTGATATAAATACTCCGAGTGGTGCAGTGAGAGTAATATGGAAAAAGATGATCCGCTTTGGCAACCCCTAATGGGAGAAGCTGAAAGAAGAAGAAGAAGAAGGTGCAGTGAGAGTAACAATGCTAAAGCAGCTATGGTATTTGGAATAGTTTGGCTATTCTGTGGACCATTATATTGTTACAGGTTAATTACAATCAGATGCCTTAAACTAATAAACAATATGCGGTTAAATTCAGTGTATTTGATAAAGCAACATCAGGGATGTGGATCTGAAAAAGAAAGGGAAACCACACTGGAACAAAAGCACTGCTTTGACGCTGGGTGCCGGCAGTTTGCAAAACCGAGCGGAGAACTTGCGTACAAGTTCATTTAGCTGGTACATTTAGCTGGCGTGAAAATGTGCGTGGCTTTACGTCAAGTTTAGGTTTTATACATCGCGATTTGAGCGTGGAAACGGGAGTACGCAACATTTTTGTGCGTACGCACCGTTTATACATGAGGCCCCAGGTCTGTACACAGTTACTTTAAAATTAGTTGCAGCAAATGCCTATAAGACTAAAAACAGTGAAGAATTTACTATCAATCCTGGTACTTTTGAAATCCTAGAGTAGAGTGTAGAAAGGGGTATATGATCACTTAGTTAATTAATTATCAGTTTTACATTCAGAAATGCTGGTAATCAATTAAAACAGTTAACAAAAGTGTTCAGTAGACCCCGTTGTGACAGTGGTAAATTGTTGCTGTGGCTGTGTAGGAAAAGAGTTGTACTGCAAATATCATAGTTCCTATTTTTCTCTAAAAATTCTAATCCACTTCACTTCAAGCACCACCCCGCTACCTGCGCTTCGGAAAGCAGATCATAACCTGGTTCTGCTTCAGCCTCACTACAAACCAAGAGTGAGGGAGCTACCTACAAGCACACTCTCATTCAGGAAGTGGTCCCCTGAGGCAGAGCAGGCTCTGAGAGACTGCTTTGGAACTACGGACTGGGATATCCTGCAGGGGTCACATAGTGAGAACGTTGAGGAGGTTGTTGACTGCACTACTGACTACATCAACTTCTGTATGAACATTGTATTCCAGTAAGAACAGTACGCTGCTATGCTAACAACAAGCCATGGATTACAAGTGACATCAAGAGCCTTTTGAACCAGAAGAAAAGGGCTTTTAAAGGCGGTGATCAGCATGAGCTCAAGTGCGTGCAGAAGGAACTCCGAGTCTGGCTCAGGGCGGCAAAGGAGCAGTACAGGAGAAAGCTGGAGCAAAAGTTACAGAATAACAGCATGAAGGAAGTGTGGGATGGGATGAAGATCATCACTGGCTGCAGCTCGAAGCGGGTGCCTCCATTGAGAGAGACAGGGAGAGAGCAAACCTAATGAACAACTTTTTTAGCAGGTTCGACCACCCTAGCCCACTCTCACCTCAGAGTACTGCATCCTCCACCCATCCTTCTGCTGATACTAGCATAGGAGAGACTTTGCCCCCACCCACAATTACAGCAGCCCAGGTAAGCAGAGACCTAAGGAGACTTCGTGCCAGCAAAGCAGTGGGTCCAGATGGAGTATCGCCACGACTGTTGAAGGCCTGTGCGTTGGAGCTGGGGAGTCCTCTACAGCGCATCTTCAACTTGAGCCTGGAACAGGGGAAAGTCCGGAGGCTTTGGAAAACATCTTGCATCACCCCAGTCCCAAAGATATCACGTCCTGGTGAGCTGAATGACTTCAGGCCTGTCGCCCTGACATCACATGTGATGAAGACCATGGAGCGGCTGCTACTTCACCACCTGAGGCCACAGGTCCACCCTCGACCCTCTACAGTTCGCATACCAGGAGAAGGTGGGAGCGGAGGATGCCATCATCTACATGCTACACTGATCCCTCTCCCACTTGGACAGAGGCAGTAGTGCAGTAAGAATTATGTTTCTGGACTTCTCTAGCACTTTCAACTCCATCCAACCTCTGCTCCTTAGGAACAAGCTGACAGAGATGGAAGTAGATTCATACCTGGTGGCATAGATCGTGAACTATCTTACAGACAGACCTCAGTATGTGCGTCTTGGGAACCGCAGGTCTGACATTGTGGTCAGCAGCACAGGAGTGCTTTTTCTTCAGCCTATATACATCGGACTTCCAATACAACTCAGAGTCCTGCTACGTGCAAAAGTTCACTGACGACACTGCTATCGTGGGCTGAATCAGGTGTGGGCAGGAGAAGGATTATAGGACTTTGTTAAATGGTGCGACACAAACCACTTACAACTAAACACCAGCAAAACTAAAGAGCTGGTGGTGGATTTTAGGAGGCCCAGGCCCCTCACGGACCCCATGATTATCTGTGTGCAGAGGGTACAGACCTATAAATACCTGGGAGTGCAGCTGGATGATAAACTGGACTGGACTGCCAATACTGATGCCCTGTGCAAGAGAGGATAGAGCCGACTATACTTCCTTAGAAGGCTGGCGTCCTTCAACATTTGCAATAAGATGCTGCAGATGTTCTATCAGATGGTTGTGGCGAGCGCCCTCTTCTACGCGGTGGTGTGCTGGGGAGGCAACATAAAGAAGAGGGACACCTCACGCCTGGACAAACTGGTGAAGAAGGCAGGCTCTATTGTAGGCACGAAGCTGGACAGTTTGACATCTGTGGCAGAGCGACGGGCGCTGAGCAGGCTCCTGTCAATCATGGAGAATCCACTGCATCCCCTGAACAGTATCATCTCCAGACAGAGGATCAGCTTCAGCGACAGACTGCTGTCACTGTCCTGCTCCACTGACAGACTGAGGAGATCGTTCCTCCCCCACACTATGTGACTCTTCAATTCCACGGGGGGTAAATGTTAACATTATACAATGTTATTGTCTGTTATACCTGCCTCACACTCTCCACCTTGTATTTTTTAACTTGCACTGCATTTTTATCACTCTTTAATTAATATTGTTTTTATCAGTATGCTACTGCTAGAGTATGTGAATTTCCCTTTGGGGATTAATGAATTGTCTATCTATCTATCTATCTATCTATCTATCTATCTATCTATCTATCTATCTATCTATCTATCTATCTATCTATCTATCTATCTATCTATCTATCTATCTATCTATCTATCTATCTATCTATCTCATACCTGTATTATATTATTAAAAGACAGAAAACAACCATTAAACACTTTTCTATATTTTAATGAATTGAGCTATAAATAAAATAAAAATGTTATAAAATGTTGATTGATTCTTTGTATTTAAATTTAATAGCTACTAAGCCAATGTACTGGTGTCTGTTTTAAATATTTTTATCTAGTGGTAATGTAATGGTAGTGGTCTGTGCTTTTGATCATTTTTTCAAGGCTGAATGTCAGCTCAGCTGCCAGTAATTTAACTGTTAAATTATGTTTTTTTTTTTTACTATAGCCATGTGAACCACACATTTCATTCAGAATGTAACATTAACATTGTTAGGTACAGTTCCCTTATCAGGTCTGTTAAAATCGGCTTTAAGGTTTTGATAAAAAAAAAGGCTGCAACAAGATCTGTGTACTGGCTCCCATGGTACTGCAGCCAAATATGGTTGTGATCAAATTAGTGTCCAGTTGTCAGAAATGGTAATCTACAATACCATAACACACCAGTTTAAAATGGATTCTCTCCTCTTTTGCTGCCACACATAACCAGGATCTTACACTCTTCTAAGCACATATATCAAATAACAACTGATGTAACATACAGGACCTGTACACATTTAGCACTGCGTTTCCAATCAGTCATAATTAATGACCCATTCTGTTTGAAAAACTTTCTTCTTCAAATGCATTTTTTTTATTTAATACTTTCATGTATTTCAGGAAAAGCAGCACAACCACACGAATCTGACTTTTTAAAATTTCCTTCTATATGCTGTCAGCACGATTTAGAAAGTCTTTTGCAGTTTAAATGTAAACAACACTTTCATTTCTTGTGTCTCCTAATGCAAAACTTTATTTGTAAAACTGTAACATTTTCATGTTTTTACTGAAGTCTTTGCTGTCTAAAATTAGGTTTTTTATTGATAAGTACATTGTTAACTGGTATTTACTTGCTTGCCATGCATTTGCTAATATACAGAATAATTACACTTTGAAATTGAATTGTGTACATTGCACTGTTTCTAGTTGCCTATGCATGTGTATATATGTCATTAATATGTCTTTCAATAAGTAAAATATATTGTATTACTATGGGGCAGCATGGTGGCGCAGTGCTAGCGCTGCTGCCTCGCAGTAAGAAGACCCAGGTTCACTTCCCGGTTTCCTCCCACAGTCCAAAGACATCCAGGTTAGGTGGATTGGCGGTTCCAAATTGGCCCTAGTGTGTGCTTGTTGTGTGTGTGTGTGTGTCCTGCGGTGGGTTGGCGCCCTGCTTGGGATTGGTTCCTGCCTTGCACCCTGTGTTGGCTGGGATTGGCTCCAGCAGACCACCGTGACCCTGTGTTCAGATTCAGTGGGTTGGAAAATGGATGGATGGATGTATTACTATGTATATTCTTCCTACACAGCATGTAGTTGTGGATATTTAGATAGAACTTTATTTGAGAATATTTGGCTTTTTGCAAAAGCTCTTTAAATAAATAAACAGAACTTTATTTGAGAATATTTGGCTTTTTGCAAAAGCTCTTTAAATAAATAAACACACACACACTATGGTCTCAGCACACACCCGAATGACTGAAAACCAACAAAAATTAACAAAGAAAGAAAACTTCTGCCTTGGCTGTCACAGTCAGAGTGAGGCATTATGCAGGCGTACTGTTATTATATATACTAATTTAGGTTATTTTTTTCCCCCGATTACCTAAACTGTACTTAAGGCATTTCTTCATGTGATAGATACTTTTTTTACTTTTAAACGAGTAGTTTTCATTTCAGATATATTTAACTTTTACTTTTAAATTTATTGTCTAAGCAACAATATTTCTACTGGAGTAGAACGTTTAAGTATTCTTTCCAGCACTGAAAACTGTGGTTTTCAGCATGGATAGAGAGTGTATCCCGAGCCGAGCCTTATAAATTAGCTTGTTGATTCAGTGGGCCTCTCTTGAGGAGAATCACACTGGTTATCACAGAGTTATAGAACATGTAAATGATGTCACCACCCGCATTAAAGGAACACAATCTCCTAAGAAAAGACTGTGTTACTAGCCCAGTCTAGCCGGTCATTAATGTGGACACCCAGGTACATGTAGCAATACACCACCTCTACATCTATACTCTGAAGTGTGACCAGGCACAGAGGCTGTTTGGTGTGACGAAAGTCAATAAGCAGTTCCTCGGTTTTGTTGATGTTAAGAAGCAGGCAATTATCTTTGCAAAAGGAAACAATGTCCTGCCCATGACTCCTATACTCTGTCTCATCCTACTTAAAAATACACCCTGTAAGTGCAGAATCACCTGCAAGTAACATGACCAGGTGTTAAATTTATAGTCTGAAGGGTAAGGAGAGGGCGGCACGGTGGCGCAGTGGTAGCGCTGCTGCCTCGCAGTTAGGAGACCCGGGTTCGCTTCCCGGGTCCTCCCTGCGTGGAGTTTGCATGTTCTCCCCGTGTCTGCATGGGTTTCCTCCGGGTGCTCCGGTTTCCTCCCACATTCCAAAGACATGCAGGTTAGGTGGATTGGTGATTCTAAATTGGCCCTAGTGTGTGTGGGTGTGTTTGTGTGTGTCCTGCGGTGGGTTGGCACCCTGCCCAGGATTGGTTCCCTGCCTTGTGCCCTGTGTTGGCTGGGATTGGCTCCAGCAGACCCCCGTGACCCTGTGTTTGGATTCAGCGGGTTGGAAAATGGATGGATGGATGGAGGGTAAGGAGAAAAGGAAACAGGACTGTTCCGTCTGGTGCTCCAGTACTGCTCCGAACATCAGAAACGGAGTCCCTGGGAATCACAAACTTCGGTCTGTCAGACAGATGATGAATGCAATTAAGTGACTGTTATCTGAATTTGACTTAAAGGTAGAACCAGGACATTCTATTAAAATTAATCTGGATGCTTACATTCACCGCCAGTATTCCGCTGTCTTCTTGAAGTCGTTGAGATCGTCAAATTACTAGTTTGTTTGTTTGTAACCAAGCAACGCGTGCTGACGGCATGAGCGCCCCGTAGCTTCGATTTTCCCGCGGATGCTCTTCTGATTCGACAGACAAGGTGACAGGAAAACAGTGGCGAGTGTGATTGGCCAAAAGACCATGTTAGCAGTTTGAGTAGGAATAGGTATATCATGTATCAAAAAGCAGTTATTTCTCACGAGAAATTAATGCCCGTTTACGCGCGATGACGGTTTGTACTTCAGTCCTGCTGTGGCGAATGTGCGCTTCTGTTTAAGAGGATAGCTGGGCTTGTGTGGTTGTCTAGGAGAAGATGTCAGCCACGGAAGAAGACAACGAACTGCGCGACTTACTGGTTCAAAATTTGGAAAACAGCGGCGTCTTAAACAAAATAAAGGTAAGTAATATGCAGAGAATGTGTTCGTGCCGGTAAAGGTGGTGTAGCTTTTTTTTTTTTTGAGACTGACCTTATTTAATCTTTGAGAGAATCCCGTTTGTTTGGTAAGGCCGCAAATAGAAACCTCGAACTTTCCTTAAATTTCTCGGAGACTAACTAGTGCAAAATCCTGCTTCTAGGTTGGCGATTAAGGGTGATGTTTCGGATTGACTTTGTTCCATTTAGCATTTTCCATAGTAAATACACAGTGATTTTAAAAACATTCAGTGTAGTTATTGAATATTCTTGGAAGTACGTTAAGTTTACCTTAGGGAGTGAATCCCTTGAGAATGTTTCAGTTCTGTTTAAACATATGCCAGTAAGGACAACACAGAAACTTTGTGAAATTAATACTTTATATCGAAGTGGTTGGTGACATGCTTGGAATGACATACACATACAGTAGCGAACATCGTTGCTCATTCACCTGCGTTTCAACTGAATTTAATATGTTCTACTATACAGTGTAGTTATTACTTAAAACTTTGAATGCAGCCGACCAAGGATTATATGCGCCTCTTATGGCCCGTAAGGCGTTAACATTGAGACAAACGTATTGAAGAAGCGATAAGACCGGGCCTTCCTCTCATTTACTTTCTGTTCTGGCTATTTCTGTTTACGAGGAGTACAGTACAGCTATAACTTAACCGTCTCTGTGCCGCTGTTTTTAGCGAGATTCGCAATAGGCTTCAGCATCATAAGGTGCTCCGAGCAAGGTAATTGTTATTACAAGTACATGTATTACATTTTAGTCTACAATATCATAAAGTGGTCTGATCATTCTAATTGTTATTAAATTTATTAAATTGAACTAGAATGTTCAGAGATTCAGTATTGTAAATTTAATACAACTCTGACTGATATGCACCAAGTCTTACTCCCAACATGTCAAGTCTGTTGTTCATTTTATTTAGTTAATCTGCCACAACATGCCTGCTATGGACAACGTTTTGATTATATGACCCAGAACGTAGAATGTTGTAGAGCTGTAGCAAGAGATGAAGAGTAACCAAAAGATAAATATATCTGTGAGCTAAATTGCCTTGCGTATGCATAGGACTGCTTATTAATAACATACTCTTGCATGTGTGCATACACACATACATGCATATTCATGCAACTTGCTAACACACACTGCAAGAATAGAGGTAATGGTAGTAATATCCAGGGCTGTGGAGTCCATAGATAAATCCTTCGACTCCGACGTTTCCGGTACTTCTGACACCGACTCCGACTACTCTATTTAATATGCTAATGTCGTTTTCATGTTGATTGAAGGAAGGCAACATACACAACATTTAACC
Source organism: Erpetoichthys calabaricus (assembly GCF_900747795.2). Taxonomy (NCBI): domain Eukaryota; kingdom Metazoa; phylum Chordata; class Cladistia; order Polypteriformes; family Polypteridae; genus Erpetoichthys; species Erpetoichthys calabaricus. The sequence goes on along the minus strand of NC_041396.2, from coordinate 214,189,329 downwards.
ACATAACTACTGGCTAGGAAGCTGACTCTCTACTGTATTAGCCAGTTTAAACAAAAGACCAGAACCCCTAAACACACATCAGGCCATAGCATACACCTACATCGTTACACTTGTTTACACTCAAATGAACTTGTTAAACACATTATATCTGAAATAAAAAGAAAACACTTTTTGTAATGTACCATAATCTAGATTACAATATGTGAATGTCAGGTTGTATAATAGCTCAGCTGAACTTCACACTAGTAGTAACACAACTATGCACTGGGCTTTATTCTTACATCAGAGAAGTACATAATTATGACTATTGTTTGTGAAATGGGACATTTGAACTTGCTATATTTTTTTTTTCATTACAATTTAAATTTATTAGGAGTCAGATTTGGTTCATTTTTTCAGACTCCAACCCCGACTCCGGGTACCCAAAATCATCTCTGACTCCTCGACTCCGGCTCCACAACCCTGGTAATATCATTACTTTTATAGAAAACAGTTACATTTTTAAACCAGCATAAAATATGTCACCACTATCTGGTGCCATGATAAACAACAATGAACCGATACACAGAACTTTATTTTATTAATTTACAAACCACAAATCCGCTTACCTAAGATAATGGTATGATTGGAGGATTAAAAGAGGGGAAAAAGAATGCAAGTAAGCGGAGACATTTCCCAAAAGAAAAGCCACTGGAAATTTTGACTAAGGTAGTAAGACAAGAAAGATACAAAGGAACCGATGTTTGTTTATAGTTGCATGACATTTCTCAAATAAGAGTGAATGTTTACTTGATTGGAAAGGCATTTGAAAACAAAACCACACAAAGTGATAAACAACCTGCCACACTTAGGAAAATTGGGAGCCAGAAACCTGTAGACAAAGAGAAACTCTCAAAGGTGGGCAAGACGTTTTTTTTTTTGGCTAAAGCAATAAAGAGAAGACATCCAGAGGTTGAACATAATGCTGTAAAGTAAACAGGCATGAAAGTAACAAGCTAAATGTATTTATTTCTGTAATGGTCGATATGTAAACCTGAATTCCCTTAATTGTAATGGGATTGATGATTTAAAAATAAACATTCTCTCCTCTCAACAGCATGGCGAGAACCACTATTGCATATGTATGACATAAAGTTACATTAAAAAAAAAATCTGCAACGTGTGGCTCAGGGCTACTTAATTATGTCATATGTATGATTTCTACATGTAAGAGTTCTACTCTATTTTTTTATTGGTCAAATCAGAGCTTCTATAGGCTATGACAACAGAATAGATGAACAGAAGTAATTTGTAATTAATTATACCAGTGCTGAAGTTCCTACATATATAATTTTCTGAGATTAACTTCTTCTAAGTCATTGACGCATGACTGTCTACATGGAGCATTTCTTAAAGTTCTGGAGCAGGCACTGTAAAAGGTATCAAAGTAAAAACACCTGAAAATGTGTTGAATACTTTGCCTGACTAATTCAAATAAAACCAAAAATATATACTGTATAAATGCGTATATCCTATCTCACATCGTGTACAGCAACACATTTAGTCAACAATGAACCTAAACAATACATTTGAAAATGCTGATTGTTTATTGTTATCAATTTACAAAATGCAAAGTGAGCGAACAAAAGAAAAATCTAAATCAGATCAATATTTGGTGTTACTACCTTTTGCCTTCAAACCAGCATCAATTCTTATAGGTTCACTTGCACAAAGTCAGGGATTTTGTAGGATTATAGTAAGGTGTATGATCAGCCAGTTATACCAAGCAGGTGCTAATGATCATCAATGTCACACGTAGGTTGAAACACAGTCATTAAGTGAAACAGAAACAGCTTTGTAGGAGGCTTAAAACTGGGTGAGGAACAGCCAAACTCTGCTACCAAGGCAAGGTTGTGGAAGAAAGTTTCATGTCATGGCAAGACTGAGCACAGCAACAAGACACAAGGTAGTTATACTGCATCAGCAAGGTCTCTCCCAGACAAAGATTTCAAAGCAGACTGGGGTTTCAAGATGTGCTGTTCAAGCTCTTTTGAAGAAGCACAAAGAAACGGGCAACGTTGAGGACCATAGATGCAGTGGTCAGCCAAGGAAACATAGTGCTGCAGATGAAAGACACATCAAGCTTATTACCCTTCGAAATCGGAAGATGTCCAGCAGTGCCATCAGCTCAGAACTGGCAGAAACCAGTGGGACCCAGGTACACCCATCTACTGTCTGGAGAAGTCTGGCCAGAAGTGGTCTTCATGGAAGAGTTGCAGCCAAAAAGCCATACCTTCGACGTGGAAACAAGGCAAGCGACTCAAGTATGCACAAAAACATAGGAACTGGGGTGCAAAAAAATGGCAGCAGGTGATCTGGACTGATGAGTCAAAATTTGAAATATTTGGCTGTAGCAGAAGGCAGTTTGTTTGTCGAAGGGCTGGAGAGCGGTACAATAATGAGTGTCTGCAGGCAACAGTGAAGCATGGTGGAGGGTTCCTTGACCGTTTGGGGCTGCATTTCTGCAAATGGAGTTGGAGATTTGGTCAGGATTAATGGTGTTCTCAATGCTGAGAAATACAGACAGATACTTATCCATCATGCAATACCATCAGGGAGGCGTATGATTGGCCCCAAATTTATTCTGCAGCGGGACAACGACCCCAAACATACAGCCAAAGTCATTAAGAACTATCTTCAGCGTAAAGAAGAACAAGAAGTCCTGGAAGTGATGGTATGGCCCCCACAGAGCCCTGATCTCAACATCATCGAGTGTGTCTGGGATTACTTGAAGAGACAGAATAATGTGAGGAAGCGTACATCCACAGAAGATCTGTGGTTAGTTCTCAAAGATGTTTGGAACAACCTACCAGCCGAGTTCCTTCAAAAACTGTGTGCAAGTGTACCTAGAAGAATTGATGCTGTTTTGAAGGCAAAGGGTGGTCACACCAAATATTGATTTGATTTAGATTTCTCTTTTGTTCATTCACTGCATTTTGTTGATTGATGAAAATAAATGATTAACACTTCCATTTTTGAAAGCATTCTTTGTTTACAGCATTTTTTCACACCTGCCTAAAACTTTTGCACAGTAGTGTATATGGATGCCTAGTAAAATGCAAAAGATGAAGCATCCAATACATATTTGTCTTTCAAATCTGTCTTCATTTTGAAGTTCTTTTAATGCTTCACTGCTCCATGCATTTGGTATGTTAAATTTTTATTATTAGGAATTGTACTAAACTGTTGTATTACATTTTATTGAACAGGCAGAACTACGTGCTGCTGTTTTTCTAGCTTTGGAAGAGCAAGAGAAGACTGAGGTAAAATGTGACTGGTTCTAGTGGATACACATTCTTTTAACAAAAGTAAAAAATGGTGGCACTCTTTTAACTATCAGTAAGCAGTTCATTCATTGGTCTTTTCACCATTTTGTAAAAATAATGAGATAACAAAACAAGTATTGCATTTGTTTATACAGTATTAAGCCAAGTCAGATTACCAAGTCTTTAGTTTTTTGTTGTGGTAAATTTGTCGGTTTCTGTTAGAATTGTTTTAAGAATCCTAGTAAACGCTGGAGCAAAGATGCTTGTACCCACCTCCTCTGACACAAGACCAAAAAGACCCTACAGGATTTCAGTCCACTACAGCAGGAAAATTCTTATTTCTGTGTATGTTCCAGCTAGACCACTGTACTTTGGAACCCTGCTAAGGATTGTTTCAATTTTACACCCATTTTTCAGAGTTTACCTATTTCTGACCCTGCACTTGGAATAGCAGGTCTGTCAATGTTTCGGTAATAACGTAGCATAAACACAAGTTGGAGTACTTTTAGGAAAAGTTTTTAATTTGATGTTGAACACAAAAAAAGAACAGAATCTCTGCTAAATGTATTTTATATGTTTTTCTAATTTATGGTACAGTGTACTTTGTATGTGCGCTGAGAATTTGATTCCTTTTTTCTTGCACCCATATTAAGAAATAGATTAAATTTGCAGGTTAGTGGTAACTTTGCTGGCATGGTGCACTCCATACCTGATTACTCCTTCACCCATACCACAGTTGTGAATGCATATAGTAATCCTAATTTAATTCTGTGAAATTTCAGTATTTCCTATTTTGTCTTTCAAAAAAGTGTATATTTTGGAAACTTCAATGTACTGCTGAGTTTTTTTTTTTTTTTTTTTTTTGTGCACTTATTATTTCTTTATTTTTAAAGTGCTTACATCCTCATCAATAGATTTCTTTAAAAGGAGTGATCGGTCAGTCATTTTTGTTGACTACAGTTCCTTTTTTGTTACAGAATAAAATTCCTTTGATAAATGAAAGTTTAAAGAAGTTTTTGAATACTAAAGATGGTAAGTTTAATATTTTCTCCTACCTTGGTTTGTTTTAAAATTGGCCTTGCTGTATCATTTTGAAATGCTCTCTGTTTGTGCTTTATTTATTATGGCAAAGTCCTTGTGGTCATCTGAATTTTTAAAAATTGTTTGGATTTGTGAATGTCAAATGTTTGCATATTTTAATAAACTTTTTTGCATAAAATTGCAAGTGCATTAATAAAGAAGAAATTATTTTACTTGTAACATTATGGAAAAGCAAACTGCTTGCTAGAAACAACAAACAACAAACTTTCTGGCTTCTTTATTTGGCTGTCATTTACTCATTTAAGATAGCAGTTTCAGTTTTTGAGTAATGTTCATACTCTTTTGACTTTCATTTTAGTGGCATTTTACTTTCAAATTAAAATATCTTTAGTTTTACCATTGTCAAGAAGTTCAGTATTTTTCAAGTCAAAGGAGGTAAAAGACAAGGAGATTTTTTATCTTAATACAAACAGGGATGAAAGGCAGGAATTACATTTATTTGCTTGGCAGATTCTTTTATCCAAAGTGACTTACAAAATAACTTACAAAAGAAGCAGACATAATCGAGTAACATTAGGTTAGGTCATGTTTGTTCAGCAAGTATAATAGGACAGGTAACAAAACTTGATTGCCACAAGTGAAAAGATGTGACTAATAATGTACAATCATGGATTATAATCAATAAAGCAATTAAAGTTGAGAAATAAATTAACCAACAATGTAAAGGATCACAGAGTAAAGGATTTTTTAGTTAGACAGATACTGTAGAACAGATTGGTCTTCAATTGCTTCTTAAATACACCGAGGGAGGCTGCAGTGTGGATGGAGGTAAGAAGCCCATTCCACCAAGTAGGTACTACACAGGAAAAGACTATGGATTGAGACTTGATACCACAAAGAGGTGTCATTAACAGACTGTTCCCTGGCTTACCTGAGTGGATGAGAAGGAACATAGCACTTCACCAGTGTCTCCATATACTCTGGTGCTGACCCATTAACTACTCTGTAGGCAAACATCAGGAATTTGTACTTCATGTGTGCTGATACCGGGAGCCATTGTAGTAACCTGAAGAGAGAAATGACATGTGCCCATCTGTGCAGATTAAATACAAGATTTGTTGCTGTGTTCTGGACTGTCTGCAGTTGCTTAATAGGACATGCAGGTACTCCTGCCAGAAGTAAGTTGTAGCAGTCAAGGCGCGACAAGACCAAAGCCTAGACCAGAAATTGTGCAGATCACTTTGTCAGATCAGGTCTGATCTTGTGGATGTTGAACAGCATGAACCTGCATGAATGAGAAACAGTAGAAAGGTGGTCAGAAAGAGCTACTTATCTGTCACCACCCCAAGATTGCAAACTGATCTGGTGGGCGTTAGAAACAGTGAGACAAACTGTACAGAGATGGGGAGTTGAACAGACTTGCTGGCCGGGATCACGAGAAGCTTTGTTTTTGCAAGGTTGAGCTGCTGATGGTGGTCCTTTCATCCCAGATGAGCTATTAGTAAGACATTTAGACTCTAGCTGATACTGTATTGTCATCTGGTAGGAAGGACAGGTACAGCTGTGTATCATCTGCTTAGTACTGATAAGGGAAACAATTGTATTGGATGATGGAGGCCAGCGAGATGGTGTACAGAGAGAATAGTAGAAGACCCAGCACTGATCCTGATGTCATCAAGGTCGATGACATGTTAGTAGCTCTAGCAAGTTATAGCTGGTTGTCCACCGATAGTAGAGTCATTTCAGTTGAGTGGATCCTCTTGAAGCCAGACTGGTTAGTATTAAGCAGTCCACTCTGTACAAGGTAGAGAATTGGTTAGAAACAGCATGTGTTTTGGAAAGAAAGGAAAGGACCAAGAGAGAGGCCTGTAATTATTAACTTGAGATGGATCAAGTAGTGTTTTTTATGAAGTGAGATTATTAGAGCATATTTGAAGATGGTAGAAAATGTGCCCGAGCTGAGTGAGGTGTTATGTGTTTAATTGCAGGAATGAGCAAGGGGGAGTAGAAGTGTGCAATGTGTATAATCTATGATAATATCTTAATTGTTGTTTTAACGATGTGAGAGCTGAAATCGAGTACGTCACTAACTTTACAAAAAACAATCAAAAACATGCCTTGAGAATCCACACAGTTACTGTCAAATGTAATCTAACAGGTTAGACTACTCACGTAGCTGCCCTAAATTGAGTGAACAAACCGCAGCAGAGGATAAACAGCCTCACAATCTGTGTTGTTAGATTTAATTGCAAGACATGGATCATCCTCGCTCGTGTTGAGGTGGTTTGGCTTTGTAAAGACTAATGTTGCTTAAAGTAGTGAATCTGCAAACTATATCAGAAATCGTTAGCAGTTCAAGACAGCTTGACAACTAACTTGTTTCACCATCTGCAAAGTGAGGTTGACCTAGTACGGAGCACTGTACGTTTCAGGCATAAAAAAAAATATTAATCCTTTGGAACAAATTACTTAACTTATTCGAACAGATTATTTTTATTTCCGTAAGAAGCATATGCCTAACGGGCCCATTTTATTTCACAAGCTGTCTTGATTGGGGGTCCTCGACTCCAGTTCACTTTTTTTTTCTTTTCCTTTCATTATTGGAAACACTCGTATAGATAGATCTCTGCCTCCTTGCCCCACTCCATCCCACCCCTATGATGACACAAGGGAGGGAGCAAAAAAGAAAAGTCTTTTAGCAGCTATTTTAAAAAAAAAAAAACCAAAGGAATCCAGAGAAGGTGAGTTTCAGCACACTGCCTCTTGATGATATCTGAGGTGGGCAGTAATATAAATCCATTTGAGTGGTGGAAAGCATAAGAAGTACATTTCCCCCAATTGAGGAAACTTGCAAAATGTACCTGCACTGGAGGAAATGTTGTAACGTGTAACTGTGCTCCTCTGAAGCCAGATGCTATGGACAGACTGGTGTTTCTGTCACAAAACTTTTTCCTCAGTAGAATTTTATAATTGCTTTATTTTTTTGTATATCTTTTTGTGCAATATTGGACAGAACTTGAAGTCAGTAATTTATTTAAAAATGTTACAGGTGTGGGTTTTTTTGTATCTATGTGCAGCATATCACAGAACTTGTTTACAAATGCTATAGCTTTTTTCCTGTGCAGTATTTGCCAGAACGTTCAATTTTTACACTATAGTACAGTATGTTAAATTTTTGTTCTTATTTGTATGCTTCACAATTCACCTTACAGCAGAGCAGTTTGTTTATCCAGACTGTAATGTTCATGTCCTGTACTTCAATTATGATTACCGGTAGTATGTTATTCCCTTTGGATTTATATCTTATTTACATTAAGGGTTATGTGTCTGTTTTAAAATGCTCTCATTATAATAGTTGGTCTAGGTGCAATTATTTGTGTAAATCCTGTAGGCCACTTTGGAATGGTTTACTTACACTGTTTGATCTCAGTAATAGTTTGAATGGTGATTTTGTTTTTGTGTTATTTAAAGTAAATAAGATCTATTTTCTTAAACTGTTGTTTCCATCTATCTTCATAGTAAGCTACAGTTAATATCCTATTATCAAAACCAAGCTAGATCAATCAGACTTTTACAAACATGTTTTTAAAGGATACAAAATATTGTTTAATTATTACTGTCGTCAAAGTCCCAGAAAATATCGAGAGGTAATTTTTTTGCTAATATCAAACACCCCTAAGGGGGAGATGGCCTGAAGGAGATGTGCGATGATAGGTACAAGTGGACAGGAAGTGTGATTGGAGAGGAGGTTGGAAACGTTAATGGCATAGAAGGTGGAGCGTGTTAGGTGATGCTGGAAGGAGGCATAATGGGTGGCAGCGAGGGTGAGAATTAACTGCTGAAGGTGGCCACCCTATCCTGAGAAAAGGTGTCAAAGTCATCAACAGACAAGGAGGTGGAGGAGGGTTAAGAAGGGAAGTAAAAGCAGAGAGCCTGTGTCTGTGGTGCTGTTAATTCTAGTCTGATCGACCTTTACCTTAGCATTGATGGTGACAGAAGAAAACGAAGTAAGCATGGATTGATACTTAGCCAGGTCTGCCTAAGCAGACTTCCTCTATTTCCTTTTGGCTGTTTTGAACCTGGTCCGTTGATTGCAGAGTGCTTCAAAAAGCCAGGGGCAGGAGGGTCTTTCGCATGCAGGCCTAGAAGAGAGAAGGAAAGCATTTTCAAGACAGGACAGAGTTGAGCATAGGGCGTCTGTGACAGTGTTGCTGTCGAAAAGAGAAGTGGTCAGGAGGAGGTAGAGCAGAGGAGACTATGGAAGAGAAATGGATGGGAGAGAGGGAACGGAGGTGTTGGTGGAAGGATACAGTGGGGGAAGAAGAGTGAGAAGACTGAAGCAGCATAGAGAACTGAATGAAAAAGTGATCTGATATGTGTAGAGGAGTGACAGTAGCATTTGTGGGAGTGCAGTTGCATGAGAGAATGAGGTCAAGCAAATTGTCAGCCTTTGTGAGTCTGTGGGGTGTGGAGCTGTGTAATGTTGGAGGAATGAAGAGTGAGAAAGTCAGCAGAGAGGGCTGTCCACGTGGATTTTCAGGTCCCTGAGAATTAGAAGTGGGCTGTCATCATCTGGGAGAGAAGAGAACAGTTCATCCAGCACATCAAGGAAGATCCTGAACAAACCAGGAGCGTGATAAACAACAACAGTGGCCATGTTGATTGGAATGGAGACAGTAATAGCATGGTATTCAAAAGTAGTGAAGTTGCATCCATTACACAGGGATACATTTCCAGCTCTTTGATGTAAGAATACCTCTCTCCCCACCCCTGCCAGTAGAGCAGTAGGAATGAAAGAAGTTGAAAGCAGAGGGAAGTGCTGTTGGCGTTACCATGTTTTCTGGTCAAATCCAAGTATCTGTCAGAGCCACCACTTGGAGAGCCATTTGGATGATGAAAGCTGGAATAAGGTCTACTTTGTTGACTGCATACTGGCATTTCCACAATCCAAAGGAGAAGGGAGTGCCTAAGTGGTGGCTTGATACAGTGGACGAAGGTTATCTAGCAGGAGTGGGAGAAACCCAAAGGGTGCGAGAGAAATGTCATGTGTTAATAATAGGAATGTATTGTTGACACATTTTGAAGATGACAGTGACAGGAAAACAAAAAAGTACTTTAGTTAACACTAGAATCCCTGACGCCTATAAAAAAAAAAAAAAAAGTCATAATGCTGGGCCACTTTAAATTCCTTTGCACCTCTTCATCGGCGTCTTTGTTTTGCAAATGTGTCAATCAGCACAGGCAGCAAGCAGCCTGCTATCCGATTCCCCATAATAGAGCTTAAGTCTGTTTATCTTGGAGTGAGGTGCCTTGAGTTGTATACTGTTATTTGCAATACATACATTTCATTTGTGTTCCATTTGTAAAACGATATGAGTAAATGTTGGATGACAGAAAACGCAAGGCAAGAAATGTTAAGCACATAACTAAAAGAGAAACTTTTTTTCCATGTTAGGTAAGATCTGTTACCTTATAACCAAAAGATTGCGGGTTCGAGTCTGGGTGTTTCTTGCTTTGAGTAGTGAGCTGCTATTTATTATTATTACCAGTAAGCCCGCGATTCTGTAAAGAATCGTAAATCTAAGAATGGCAATCAGTTTCTGTCTCCTCCGATCGTTGGAAGGATGAAATATCATGGAGGGTGGGTGCGTCCGCGGAAATGTCATTTAATTAAATAAGCACATCCGTACTAAAGCGGTTTCGTTTTGTGGAGCCGTGATTCCTTTTCCTTTCCTGACACCGACCGCTGGCAGAGTGGAGCAGAGCAAGTCTAGTTTACAGGCTGTGTTGTTCGTGTGCCATCCACTGAGTCAGTGAAGCCACTGGGTTTGTGTTTGGGGCGGTGAGGGGCTGTGCGCATGCGTCCGGAACGAAAAGTGATGGTGGGTGGGAGCGTCCTGGTAAAGTTTTTATTGGATTAAATGTAGACATTTGTACTAACATTAACCAATTTATTAAAACAAAAACGGTATTGTAATTGTCACATCATGTAAGTCGAAAATGTCTTTGAGTTGTCGCACTTATAAGTAAAACCAATAGCGGAGTGGAAAGGTTCACATGAAGTATTCTGGAAAGTAAACATTCCAAAAATGAAAATAAAAACAGTTAATGAAATATCTCTTTATAAACAACATTTTCAGTAAAGATGGCTTGCTGTTCTTGAAGTAGTTGTCCCTGGTATGGAGTAGTTACAACCTTGACTTTAACGTCACACGAACGACGAACTCTCAAAAAGGCAACATAAAGTTGTCTATGTGCAAATACAGGCTCAGAAAGGTAAATGCCTACTTTGTCCATGGTTTGTCCTTGGGATTTGTTGATGGTCATGGCAAATGCAGCCTTAATGGGAAATTGCAGTCGTTTAAGTTTAAAGGGTAATTCAAGGTCAGAACTTGTAAGGTCAATTCTGGGAATCAAAGCAGTATTGGAAGTATGGGATCCAGTTAGTATCTGTGTCTCGATAACATGTTCTGTCATGGTGTTTACGACCAACAGTGTACCGTTGCATAAACCTTGTTTAGTATTAAGGTTTCTTAATAGCATGACTATTGTTCCCACTTTAAGGTTAAGATTGTGTTGTGGTAATCCAGCCAGGTTAATACTGTTTAAATATTCTAATGGGAAATGAAGATGCTCAGTTTCGTTGTCAGAATCAATACTGTCAGTACTTAGAAAGACATGTGTTTCTCCAGGAAGTAATACAATCACTTGGTTATTTATGTGGTCTACGTCAATATTCTTTGGACATAACATAGCTCGGTGCGTCAAATGTGGTATCTGGTCTAATGATATCGATTCACCAAAAACCTCCGTTACCAAGTCGTCGCAGAGAAAGGCGTGAGGAATTTTAATAATATCTGGGTGAAGCTGAAATGCAGTGGTAAGGTTTCCATTTCCTAGTCACAACAACCAATTCGTATATGCTGTATCAGCACACCGCATGTTCTGTAGTAAGGTTAGTTTCTCAAAGTAATGCCAATTCTCTGCGTATTTCAAACTGGCATTTCTCATTATGAGCTCTGTGCAGTGCTTGTTTTCAGGAAGGTGCATTTGTTGATAAACTGCGTCATCTAAATCCAACACGTACATCTGTGCAAATTTGCGTCGTTGATTTGGCTGAGGGTGCACTGTTCCAATCCGAGGCAATATTTGTCCACACACGCGAAAGCAGTATGGGCCATTCCCAGGTGGTGGCTTGATATTTACCCCGGTAGATGCAAAAGCAAATGAACTATTGTAGGAGTAGGATCTAATGCATTCCATAAAGCTTTTACTTTCGGGTACATTTTTAGTCAAAAGCTTGCGTAAATATTCAGGATATTCATCCAAAGCAGGCAGCTGAACTTGACCTTTTTGACAATAATGTGTAAACTCATCAGTTGTACTGCCAGTTTTTTCTTCAAGGAAGTTAAGTGAATGACAATGACTGCAAATGACAGTCATTAATCCAAATTTTGTATTTGTAACCGTTGAGCTGTTTGTTTTTGTAGCCGTGCCTTTTTTGCGTCTGCTGTTTCAGAGGTTCGTTGTAGGCGCCTTCGTTCATTGTTTTTAGCCATGCGCGCTCGTTTTTGTATTTCCGTTACTTGGGCGTCTCTTGCATGTAGTGTGTCAGAAACGCGTTTTAGGCGCCGTCGTTCATTGTTTTCATCTGTACGGGCCCGGTTTTGTATTTGTAACCGTTGAGCTCTTTGTTTTTGTAGCCGTGACTCCTTTGCGTGTGTTGTTTCAGAGGCGCGTTATAGGCGCCTGCGTTCATTGTTTCTATCCATACGGTCTCGTTTTTGTATTTCCGTTACTTGAGGTGTTTCATTTTGGAGCCGTGAGTTCTTTGCTTCTGGTGTGTGTGAAGCGCGTTGAAGGAGCCTCTGTTTATTGTGTTTATCCATGGGGTCTCGTTTTTGTTTGTGTGTTACTGAATGACCGTTATGTGATGTATATTACTGGCACAGTGGATTAGAGCAAGTGTAGTTTACAGGTGTTGTTGTTTGTGCGCTTACAGGTTGTGTTGTTTGGGCACCACCTACTGACTCTGGGAATCCGCCGCATTTTGGGAAGCCGCTGCATTTGACTGTGTTATTTGGGCGCCACCTACTGACTCTGGTAAGCCGCTGCATTTGACTCTGGGGCGGGCGCCACGGCGCAGTACGTTCTGTTCTTTGGGTGCCACCTGCTGACTCTGGGAAGCTGCCGCGTTTGACTCTGGCAGTACGCATGCGCCTCGGTGCGTCCGCCGTGCATAAATTAACTGTGGTTTAGTAAGATAGATTATTATTATTACTACTACTACTACTACTACTATTGCATAATAAAAACATACATTTGATATGAGTCTGTAACATCTGGTGTAAATTTTTGCTACCTGTAAAAGATATCGCTGAAGGGATATAAACAGACACACAAACACTGGTGAATCACGTCTTGGTATCTTGTTGTCACTTTAACTTTTTGTTATTCAGTTTTATTCTTGAATGAAAGCACGCTTGTTTTATTATACCTTTTGCGAAAGTGTTTATTTTATACAGTGATCCCTTGCTATATCGCGCTTCACTCTATCGCGGATTTTATATGTAAGCATATTTAAATATATATCGCGGATTTTTTGCTGGTTCACGGATTTCTGAGGACAATGGGTCTTTTAATTTCTGGTACATGCTTCCTCAGTTGGTTTGCCCAGTTGATTTCATACAAGGGACGCTATTGGCAGATGGCTGAGAAGCTACCCAACTTACTTTTCTCTCTCTCTCGCGCTGACTTTCTCTGATCCTGACGTAGGGGGTGTGAGCAGGGGGGCTGTTCGCACACCTAGACGATATGGACGCTGGTCTAAAAATGCTGAAAGATTATCTTCACGTTGCTACCTTCTGTGTGCAGCTGCTTCGTGAAGCGACATGCTGCACGTTGCTTCGCATACTTAAAAGCTCAAAGGGCACGTATTGATTTTTCACTGTTTGTTTTTCTCTCTCTCTCTCTCTCTCTCTCTCTCCCCCTGCTCCTGACGGAGGGGGTGTGAGCTGCCGCCTTCAACAGCTTTGTACCGGCAGTGCTTCGCATACTTAAAAGCCAAACAGCCCTATTGATTTGTTTGCTTTCCTCTCTGTTTCTGACAGTCTGTGCTCCTGACGCGCACTCCTTTTGAAGAGGAAGATATGTTTGCATTCTTTTAATTGTGAGACAGAACTCTCATCTCTGTCTTGTCATGGAGCACAGTTTAAACTTTTGAAAAAGAGACAAATGTTTGTTTGCAATGTTTGAATAACGTTCCTGTCTCTCTACAACCTCCTGTGTTTCTGCGCAAATCTGTGACCCAAGCATGACAATATAAAAATAACCATATAAACATATGGTTTCTACTTCGCGGATGTTCTTATTTCGCGGGTGGCTCTGGAACGCAACCCCCGCGATGGAGGAGGGATTACTGTATTCCATTAACTACTTGAATGAGATCAAAACTGTTTATATTCCATTAACTACTTGAATGAGATCAAAACTGTTTCTGCCTTTTTCATGCATGCACACTCGCATCCATGCATGAACATGAGGTTTTTTTTTTTTGATCTTGCCCATACTCCACATTATATTACATGGTACTGAGAGTATAGACGGGCTTCTTCATTTTGGGCGCATACACCGTCAGCATGGTACTGCCGGATTTAAACATTAGCGTGGAGAATTGCTTGTGTACTAAAGTGACTTTTGCTGCAGGTGGAAGTTCCTGTCCCATTTTATTTATGGTACCAAGCAGAGTTGTGTTGCGGTGCAGCCTTCTATTAGCCAGGGAAAGCGATGTGAAGAAATTGCCTGTTGTTAAGCCTCTGCCTTTGTCCAGAAGCGTCATTCTCAGAAAGTCTTTCTCCTGTGGGATGACTGGGATCTTTTTCTAAATAAGGAGTGGCATTGCACATGAACTCTCCAAATCTGCTGCAATCCAAAACTTTACACCAAATTTGCCAGGCTTGGTTGAGATGTATTACAAGAAAGGACATCAGAACTTTGTTGGAGACAGTTGCTCATCAACAGTAATATATTGTAACTCAAAACACCGTTCTCAACAAAAGTTTGCCAGATGTCTGAGATCACAGCAAATCTGTTGTTTTTCACATATCTGTACAGTGCCTTTGTTGTCAAAGTGCAAATAGAGCATGATAGTCTGATAGTGGTCATGGAACATTGTATCTTTGACTGCCAGTACAACAAATAGTTCTGACCAGGCATCAGCCACAGCGCCAACTGTGGTCATTGCTGCTCTTGTGAAAAGAAGAACATCACTGACAAAATAAAACTGAATAAAAAAAAAAAACCCTAACTTTAAATAATAGCCAAAACGTACACTGGTGTTACAGATTCAAATCAAACATATGCTTTTATTATATTATAGTAAAAATAACAGCAGCTGAGTACTCAAAATAGAAAGAGCTTGGACTCGAACCCGCAGCCTCTTGATTATGAGGTAGCAGTTCTTACATCTGCACTAGCCAAGCAGACACATTGGCTTTCTGTCAATTGATATTTTGGCTTGGGTTTTTACTCATTGACAGCAACATGTAAATTAAATGATTTCTTTTTCTTTGGTTATATTCTTGAATTAAAATGCGCTTGTTTTGTTATACCTTTTGTGGAAGTGTTTAAGTGATATTTGGACTAAAGACATCATTATTACTGTAACTATTACTATAACTGTTTTAGTTATGTGCTCAACATTTCTTACCTCACATTTCCTGTCATCCCACATTTACTCCGATCATTGTAGAAACAGAACACATTGTTATTTGGATAACGATTATTTACCCTATACAACTCGAGGCACCTAACTCCAAGAAAAACAGACTTGAGCTGGGAAAACTCTAGCTGCGTTGGTAGGGGGTGCGGATGGGATAGCAGGCTGCTTGCTGCATGTGCTGATTGACACATTTGCAAAACAAAGATGCTGATGAAGTTCTACGAAGGTATTTAAGGTGGCCCAGCAATTAAAATTTTTTTCGTAGGCTTTAAGGATTCTAGTGTTAAATAGGAGTGTCCGTTGTCTTGTCCGGTGTCCTTAATCGGTGGATTCGCACAGGTAGATTTGCGGTCTTTACACGAGGAGGGCTGAATTAATCAATCACATGACAAAGAGTAAACCAAATTCAGACCAAATCTTTTATAACCTAGCCAAGAATTTGTCAAACCAGAAAAAAAATCAAAAAGTGCTTGCAAAAGGCTTTGGAAGTTATCTACAAACATGGGTACTGTGTCCCACACTTTTGTCAAGGGCATATTTTTTGCAATGGACTCTTTTGTCATATGAATAAGTACATGAAGTGGTAGTTCCCATAATAAAGGCATTACAATAATTTAAAAATCTAATAGTAAGATGATAAATCTCAATGCAAAAGGAAATTCAAAATAAAATTTAAACAGATTTTATGACAGCAGAAAGGTCTGCAGTTTCCAATTCCTTAAAAACTAGTAAGCCTCAGGGAAAATGTACTAAGTCATGAATATATTGAAGAAAAGAAGTTAACGTAACAATGACACAGATGCACTTTTTATTGTACGTATTCTGATTTGGAAAGTGGATCAGTACTTGCGCACATTCTAGCTTGACATTGGACACAGTGGATAAGGCTTTCGTCTTCACATGTTTGAACCACTGCCCTGTGTACAACATTTGAAAATGGCAAGGACAGGCAAAATATTTTTTTGCTTTTTAATTTAGATGAAATGCTTCGATTAAGAACAAGTTATGGCAAACTAATGTATACAATGATTATGAAAAAATAACTGACTTGATAAATATTGAACTTATCATTTAAGCTTTCTGTGTACCCAAGACCATTTTATATTCAATTCTGTTGTGCAGTCACCTGTAACATTTTAATGATTTTTGAATTAACAGTATATAGTATATATTTGTCTAAAAATGAATGAACTTTTTATCTTTTCTTCTAATATCAGCCTACAGTGTTGTAGATTTGCTGTGATTATAACATGCAGTTTGTTTAATTTCTTATCAGGGCGCTTGGTGGCCAGTCTTATCACTGAATTTTTGGAGTTTTTTAATCTGGATTTTACTCTTGCTGTTTTTCGGCCTGAAATAAATATGGTAAGTCTCTTCATATTTTGTTAAGATTGTAATTCTTTGTTTTGGGGCAGTTTTCAGCATTTGTCAGAAGAATAATTATTAAGGCAGTTTTTACTGGAAGTTTTTTTTTTTTTTTTTGTAAAACAGTACATTCACGCTTTACATTTTTAGGTATATTTTAATCACACTCTTATTTAATGTGTATTTTACTTGATAGACCTCACCTGGAAGTAGACTAGATTTGATTTTATGTTCTTTGTATTTTTTTATTGGATTATGAGTAGTCTTGGTCAGTGTTTTTTGCAGCAGAATTGCTGTATTTATCAGTGATCTTTCTTGTGGAATTTTTCCATGCAGATTGGCTGCTAGTAGGGCATCAATAAATTTATAAAGGGTAAACTATGTCACGGGACTATGAAGGTTGAGAAACACAGCATTAGCTGACCATAGTGAGAATATTATGAGTACCACTACGGGATATGTAGCATGATCCTTGTGTATTGTCATATAGCACTGCTACTTTTTTACTGTCAGGAAGCATGCGTAATAAAAGTATGAAGCATCTGCACAGATACATGGTAAGCTTTGCCCAGAGCTGCGACTTCAATGGAGCGAGCCAGTCCAACACTGCTGCCTTCTGGCTTGGCCAATGTGTTCCCCATATTGGAGCTCTGCGAGTGCAGTGATCTGTATCTTATTTACTTATTTGCTAGTTTGTGGCTGTTTGTTATTTTGTTTTTGGTATTTTTTTTTTTTCCGTCTACATCTTTTGTTGTTTGAAGCATTGTTGCCTCACAGCTCAAATCACATTTTTGGCCACAATAATCGGTCCTGCATAGTATGGCAGACGTGACCTCAGTCCTCAGGGGCACTTGAAAGACTACTTCACCATGATAATCCGCTTAAAACTAGTTGTGTTCTTTCTTCCCCATTGACTTCAAAGCATTTAACAGAGTTCAGCAAAGGTCAAGAACGTTTTTATGACTTAGCAGAACTCGTTGAAGAATGAATTCCGTGGGGCTCGCTCATCACTAGTTATGAGTGAGTTCCATTTCTGAAAATGTCTGTAAATGGGAAAATTGGCAAAAATGATTGTTTTTGTTACTAGACGGATGCCTCAAATTTAATAAAATGATGGTGGAGCATAATAACTACTTTAAATAATAAAGCACAAATAATTTAAAACAAACCATGAATATGTATGCTTAAGCAACCTATTTTGATAATGACACAATACCTTATAGGGTTGGAAAGGGCATAAGCAAACATATTACTAAGTGGCAGTTGATCCTTCAGCAGAGACTTTGCTGAGGTATTGCTTAGTTTCACCTACCTGTCCCTGCAGGTGTACTCACTGAGATGATATGGCTGCAAAGTGTTCTTAGAATGCTGGAAGCAGTAGCTTTTGAAATTGAGCAGTTCACAAAAGGTTTTATATGTATATATATTTTTTTCATTTAATTCTAGAAAATTAAATCCCCCCTTTACTATAATATCTATCTAAACCTGTTTTTTTAACAGCATTACAAAGATGCATATTGAAAGGATGTTACAGGGAGTGTGTGTTTTTAGGGGTTGGTCTAGAACAGTGGTCCCCAACTTTTTTGACAGCAAGGACCACTTTACTAGAAGCAAATTTTTCCAGGGACCGGTGTGTTTTGAGGATTCGGAGTGGGTTCGTAGGGCAGTTTTATACACAATTTACATTACATTTCTATTAATATTAAGTTATAATATTGTAATAGAAATTATATAACTTACCATAATGCAGAATCAGTGGGAGCCCTGAGCTTGTGTTCTTGCAACCAGACGATCCCATTTGGGGACGATGGAAGACAGTGACACACTAAGTGTGTTACTTATGTTCAGTCTACTCTATAATCTCATTTTGGTTGCTGTCACTGCAGAAAACACTGCCTTACAAAGATAGGATGTTGGAAATGGAAGCAGACTTTTCAGTGCTTTTGTGGCAACCTCAGGATATTCCGCCTTGACTTTAATCCAAAAAGTATGGAGATTTGAAGTTGTCTCAAACATACCTTTAAGGCCACCATCATTTGCAACCTCAAGCAGTTGATCCTCTTCAAGCACAGACAAAGTTGATTCACCTGGCTTATTCACAAATGGGTCACAGATCCATTCCTTACCATTTCGGGGGTCTTTTGTGGTTGGGAATAATGTTCAAACTCTATTGAAAGCTGAGATAGGTGATCATACACCAGCTGGGAGAAAGAAGGCCCTGGCTTGGTATCTTTAACAACCTCTGCTAACTCAGGCTCCTCCAGCACTCCTCCAGCATGGCTGGATACTGAGTCTGCAGAGTGGGTAAAGGTGGGGTGCCCTAGTGCCTGAATGCCAGTTCATATTGTGAGGTTTTTGAACTCTTTTGGGAATCCCCCTCCACCCCCACCAAAAACCCAATGGGAAGATCACGCTGAAGTGCGTCCCGAAGTGCGATTGCTTTATGGTAGAGCTGTGAGGTTGCTGTTGCCCCGGCAACAGATAAACAGTCTTATACAGACGTGGTGATCGCACTTGTTGACAGAGGTTCCAAGAGAGTTTAGAAACCTCACATTTTCTTGAATGAGTGCCACATTAATAGGAATGTTTCTTGAACAAGCATCGCTGAACCACATAAAAACTGTCTTCAAATGCAGCAATTCGCATATGTTTGCAACCTGAGATTTTTCTTCTTTTTTTGCATATAACAAAGACATATGCATTGCATTTGTCATTCCAACAGATTGCACATCACAAACATTAACACTGTTATCGTTTTTTCGTGTCTGCCGTTTCTATAGGAGGATGACTGTTAAGGGATGTTAGTTAGCAGCCTGGCGCAACACATGATGATGTCATCAGAGTGAGTCAGCACTGGCTTGCTTTGGTGTGTATTCTTATAGCAGTTTACAACACGACCAGCTTTGAACTGATTGCTCGACTACTGTTGTTATTAACGTGTGAAACAGTGACAATGAGTTAAATTCCAATGGATGTTTTTCAAATGTTGACAAGCAATAAGCAAAAGGTATCACTGAAAACCACAGAAATTCAAAAACAGCAAAAACAAAAACAGTACGAGGAAAGTTCAAAGAAAGAATTTTTTTTTTTAACAATGTTTCTGTTTGGGGATCGTTGCGAAAATGTGCACAACTGAGCTGCGACCACAGATCTAACTGGTCTGTGGATGATTCATTTCAAGGTCACTTTGTTGTAATGAAATTATCTGCTGAATGAACTTCGTAGTAACGAGATTTCTATAGACTTGTGTCATATGGGGAAATTGTCGGGACCATAAAAATACTTTGTTGTAATACTCTTTCGCTTCGGTCTCTCTCTTCTCTCTGTGCCGATGTAAAGCCCCGCCCGCCAAGCGTTCTGAAAAGTCTGAGTGAGTCTCCGTTGCCGGCAGTTCTCTCTCTAAGTAAGATCGAGGGGAGGGGTGATGTTAGAGCGCCTGAGCTTATTCAGTGCTGCAGGAACAACTCACGTTGATCTTTTTTTTTTCTTTCAGTACATGTGCCTTCCCTGTTTATTTATATATCTCTGCCTGTCTGTCTCTCTATTATGCAGTGCTCGTCTGTCTGTGTGTTATGGATCTTAAAAATAACAGTTATAAGGACAGTTGTTCCTGTTAATTGCAGTCTCAATTGTTAAAAAAATATTTTAAAAGGAGCATCCCACATGAAAATATAACGATCTCATTAACTGACAGTGCATACCAATTTAGAAATTTTATGTCCGTTTGAGGTTAAAAAGAAAAAAAAAAAAGCAACATTTCATCCCCAGCGGGGAATCGAACTCATGTCTGTGAGGCGGCAGAGCTGTTGTGCTCTAATAGGCAAATCTTAACACGCTACGCCACGGAGGCTGTTGTACCATCCTTGAAGCTTTTGTGAAAGTGTTTATTTGATCTTTGGAACTCGTGCTTTACACATTCTATAGTTTATGCCTACTACATTTTGTAACATTTATTACTAAAATATGACAAAGTTTCTGTTTTAACAATGTGTTTACACAGATTACTTTAGATTAACGATCTATTATTTCCACTGTAAAACTCCACTTCACTCCCACATAATCAATCAAGGCATGAGCTGGGAAAAGTTCACTCACGTTCTAAGTCGGTGGGGGGATGGAATAGCCGGCTGCTGGCAGCTTGTCTTTTATCAGCACATTTAGAGGACAAAGGATGCTGGCGGAGAGGTGTGAACGGATTTAAGAAGCGATTTAAGGTGGGCCGGATATACGAGTTTTTTCGTAGGCTCTGGTAATTCTAGTGTTAATGCTTTCTAATGGAGTCCAGATATCCTCACTAAGATGTGGGTCATCATCCAGTTAAAGCTGACACACATTCGTATTTTCCTTTACATTAATGACAACTTCCCCACCTTTTTGATTTTTGCATGTCTTTCCCAAATAATATGTATTTTATATGTCTATCTTGTATTACTCCTCATCTTTGGGATTTACCTAAATTTATGTTACTGCTATAATATAACTGTGCATCTACACACAACTTCATATTTATTTTACTTGATACTCTCAGCATAAAGGCATACAATTTTTAAAGTATTGCATACCATATTTTCACTTATTAACTGTTGGCCAGAAATCTCAGCGAGACCGAGGGTGACACCCCCCAATTTCCCAGAGCTGCTGGCTGGCTGGCCCATCTACAACTTCTCAACTTGCGAATGCTTCCAAACAAGAACTGAGCACTGGCGAGCAGACCAATTTTGTGCGCTTGCAGCATGCTGATAGCTCATTAGAATATGCATTTAAACAGGCTCGCTCTGCTAGTGGCTCTTAGTACCAAGAGCGTGCATCCGGGGGCTTAAAAACCCCGCACTTTCTTGAGAAAGATGGCTGTATTTTTAGAGTGATATCAGATCATTTAGTCTGGGAATTTATTAAACAGTTAGTTGTGCCTGAAGTACATAGGGACATTCTTTTGCAATTAGCTCGCTCTCACATCTTGGGTGGGCACCTGGGGACTGATAAGACTAGATAACGTTTATCAAAATGATTTTATTGGCTGAATATGGGGAAAGATGTGGAGCGATTCTGTACTTCTTGTCCCGATTGTCAAATCGTCTCTGCTTATAAACCTCCTCGGGCTCCCCTTTCTCCTCTGCCTATTTTGGAAGTCCCTTTCCAACGGGTGGGATTAGATATAGTAGGCCCTTTACCTAAGACTCAAAAATGGGTATCAATATATGCGTGTGTTAGTTGACTATGCAACGCGATATCCGTAAGTGGCTGCTTTGAAAAAAGCTAATTCCTCCACTGTAGCCAAAGCTTTGTGCGAGATTTTTACTCGTATTGGCATCCCTACAGAAATTTTAACTGATCAGGGCACACCTTTTACTTCTCACGTGATGAAACAATTATGTGACAGCTTTGCTATTAAGAAATTGAGTACCACTGTTTACCATACACAGACGAATGGTTTGACAGAACGATTTAACAAAACTTTAAAACAGATGATCAGGCGAGTTGCTCATGATGATCCAACGTCTTGGGACTCTGTCCTGCCTTTTATTATGTTTGCGGTGTGAGAATCGCCGCAGGCGTCCAGTGGCTTGAGTCCATTCGAGTTGTTGTTTGGCAGGCGTCTGCGAGGCGTCTTGGATGTTGTACGAGAGGAATGGACAGGATTCGAGACAACAGCTCACAGGCTGAGCTTTGCAGATCGGGTAATTTCATTACAAGAAAGAACTTATAAACTTTCTTCAATTGTTGTGGAGCATCAGCGACGTCAGCAGGAAACTCAGAATCGTCTTTATGATAGACGCTGTAAGCTCCATGAATTTAAACCTGGTGATCGTGTTCTGGTACTGATTCCAACAGATCTGCACAAATTCCTAGCGAAATAGCAGGGCCCTGCCATTATTGAGGAACGTATGGGGCCAGTGAATTACAAGGTTAGAATACCGGGCCGGCGCAAACCATTCCAGATTTTACATGTTAATCTCTTGAAGGAATGGCATGACCCACAAGGGGGGTACACTTCTTTGGCTGCTGTCTCTCAGACCGATGTTGCCATTGGTGACGATTTGACTGACTCGCAAAAGACAGAGTTGTTATCTTTGATTGAACGGAACACTGATGTTTTTTCAGACTTGCCAGGCGTGACTAATTTTGAAGAACATAACACCAGGTTCAGTAGTGATTTTAGGGTGCAGATGCGCCCGTATCGGATTCCGGAAGCACGACGGGATATTGTGCGCGAGGAAGTCAAAAAGATGCTGGCATTGGGTGTAATTCTCAAAAGTAAAAGTGACTGGTGCAGTCCAGTTGTATTAGTCCCAAAGCAAGATGGCTCGGTTCACTTCTGTATCGATTTCAGGCGCTTGAATAAAGTCTCTAAATTTGATGCTTATCCAATGCCCCGTGTTGATGAGCTGTTGGAAAAACTGGGTCAGGCATCCTATGTCTCCACACTGGATCTCACGAAAGGTTACTGGCAGGTGCCTCTTGAGGCTGATAGTTGCGGAAAAACGGCATTTGTGACTCCTGACCGACTTTATGAATTTACCAGACTCCCATTTGGTCTTCATGGTGCGCCTCTAACTTTCCAGCCTATGATGGATCAGATCTTCCGTCCTCATTCTGAGTATTCCGGGGCATATCTCGATGATGTCGTGATTTTCCGTAATGACTGGCAAACACATTTAGAACATCTCCAGGCTGTCCTCGAAAGCTTAAGACAGGCTGGTTTGACAGCTAACCCCAAGAAGTGTAAATTGGGTATGTCTGAGACTCATTATCTGGGCTACTTCATGGGCAGGGGTTTACTCCGACCTCAATTCAGAAAAGTTGAAGAGATGCTTGCTTATCCACGTCCAGAAACGCAGAAACAAGTATGTGCCTTTCTGGGGCTTGCAGGTTATTACAGAAGATTCATCCCTGATTTTCCAAATAGGTTCCGCACCTCTTTCAGATCTCACTAGAGGCAGGAAAAACCGCCCTGTTGTATGGACAGACGTTTGTGAACGTGCCTTTTGTGATTTGAAAACAGCTTTGTCTTCTTATCCAGTTCTGCGGAATCCCAACTTCTCCAAGGATTTTGTTCTACAGACGGAAGTGCATTTGGTGTAGGCGCCGGCCTGTCCCAGGTTTTTGATGGGGAAGAGCACCCTATCACATTTTTGAGTAGGAAATTGCTTCCTAGGGAGCGTAATTATCCCGACTATTGAAAAAGAATGTTTGGCAATAAAATGGGCTGTGGAAGTGCTTCGTTATTATTTATGGGGTTGAAATTTCACATTAGTGACAGATTACGCTCCGCTTCAGTGGTTATACCGTCAGAAGGAAACAAACTCTCGTCTCATGAGATGGTTTTTGGGTTTGCAACCTTACAGTTTTACAGTGAGGCATCGACCTGGCTCTGAACATATTACTGCTGATGTCCTGTCATGCTTGTTTGAGCCTGGTTTGGAATGTCGCTTAATTCACGAAAATGTGAATAAAGCTGAGGGAGGGGGTGTGAGCTGGGGGGCTGATCACACCCCTGCAGGTAAAAAATGCTGAAAGACTACCTTCACATTGCTCCCTTGCTTGCTGGGTTTACTTGCGGCCGATCGCGTGGTACTTCGCATACTTAAAAGTCCAAACAGCACCTGTCGATTTTTGATTGTTAGCTTTTCTCTCTCTTTGACCTTCCCTGCTCCTGTCGCACACTCCTTTGAAGAGGAAGATATGTTTGCATTCTTTTAATTATGAGACGGAACTGTCATCTCTGTCTTGTCAAGGAGCACGTTTAAACTTTTGAAAAATAGACATGTTTGTTTGCAGTGTTTGAATAAAGTTCCTATCTTTACAACCTCCTGTGTTTCTGTGCAAATCTGTGACCCAAGCGTGACAAGATATATAAAATCTCAATTTATGTATTTATTCATTTAAAGAGCTTCTGTAAAAAGCCTAATGTTCCCCTGATGTCAAATCATATTCTATCTAATCTTCCTGTTGTGAATCAGGTAATTTTCTTTTTTAACTTGAAATACAGTGGTGTGAAAAACTATTTGCCCCCTTCCTGATTTCTTATTCTTTTGCATGTTTGTCACACAAAATGTTTCTGATCATCAAACACATTTAACCATTAGTCAAATATAACACAAGTAAACACAAAATGCAGTTTGTAAATGGTGGTTTTTATTATTTAGGAGAAAAAAAAAATCCAAACCTACATGGCCCTGTGTGAAAAAGTAATTGCCCCTGAACCTAATAACTGGTTGGGCCCCCCTTAGCAGCAATAACTGCAATCAAGCGTTTGCGATAACTTGCAATGAGTCTTTTACAGCGCTCTGGAGGAATTTTGGCCCACTCATCTTTGCAAAATTGTTGTAATTCAGCTTTATTTGAGGGTTTTCTAGCATGAACCGCCTTTTTATGGTCATGCCATAGCATCTCAATTGGATTCAGGTCAGGACTTTGACTAGGCCACTCAAAGTCTTCATTTTGTTTTTCTTCAGCCATTCAGAGGTGGATTTGCTGGTGTGTTTTGGGTCATTGTCCTGTTGCAGCACCCAAGATCGCTTCAGCTTGAGTTGACGAAACAGATGGCCGGACATTCTCCTTCAGGATTTTTTGGTAGACAGTAGAATTCATGGTTCCATCTATCACAGCAAGCCTTCCAGGTCCTGAAGCAGCAAAACAACCCCAGACCATCACACTACCACCACCATATTTTACTGTTGGTATGATGTTCTTTTCTGAAATGCTGTGTTCCTTTTACGCCAGATGTAACGGGGACATTTGCCTTCCAAAAAGTTCAACTTTTGACTCATCAGTCCACAAGGTATTTCCCAAAAGTCTTGGTAATCATTGAGATGTTTTCTTAGCAAAATTGAGACGAGCCCCTAATGTTCTTTTTGCTTAACAGTGTTTGCATCTTGGAAATCTGCCATGCAGGCCGTTTTTGCCAGTCTCTTTCTTATGGTGGAGTCGTGAACACTGACCTTAATTGAGGCAAGTGAGGCCTGCAGTTCTTTAGACGTTGTCCTGGGGGTCTTTTGTGACCTCTCGGATGAGTCGTCTCTGCGCTCTTGGGGTAATTTTGGTCGGCCGGCCACTCCTGGGAAGGTTCACCACTGTTCCATGTTTTTGCCATTTGTGGATAATGGCTCTCACTGTGGTTCGCTGGAGTCCCAAAGCTTTAGAAATGGCTTTATAACCTTTACCAGACTGATAGATCTCAATTACTTCTGTTCTCATTTGTTCCTGAATTTCTTTGGATCTTGGCATGATGTCTAGCTTTTGAGGTGCTTTTGGTCTACTTCTCTGTGTCAGGCAGCTCCTATTTAAGTGATTTCTTGATTGAAACAGGTGTGGCAGTAATCAGGCCTGGGGGTGGCTACGGAAAATTGAACTCAGGTGTGATACACCACAGTTAGGTTATTTTTTAACAAGGGGGCAATTACTTTTTCACACAGGGCCATGTAGGTTTGGATTTTTTTTCTCCCTAAATAATAAAAACCATCATTTAAAAACTGCATTTTGTGTTTACTTCTGTTATATTTGACTAATGGTTAAATGTGTTTGATGATCAGAAACATTTTGTGTGACAAACATGCAAAAGAATAAGAAATCAGGAAGGGGGCAAATAGTTTTTCACACCACTGTACGTGCATGTTCCCTGTTCCTGGTTTTAAGAAAAGATTCCAGTTAAGAGCCACTTTGAGCTTTTTAAAATACTTGCTGTTAGTGCTGGGTGGTATGACCAAAATTCTATATCACGGTATTTTTCAAAATTATACCAGTTTCACGGTATTGGATGGTATTTTTTTTCCCATGCATGAGTGGATGTTAACCACATTTTCCACTGCAGTTACTGGCTAAGAATAACCTATTCCACTGTCATGAAAATTGAACATTGTACAAAAAACATTTTAATGTGCACACAAGTATTAATACAGATTTGGATGGCCCCATAAAGTGATAGTTTTCAAGGGGGTGGCACTAATGAAGAGAAGGAATCGCATTGTATGACAGATGCAGTCAAAATATAGAGCCTTTTTATTGAGCAAAGTTTGCAAACAACTTAAACTAAAATTTTGACAACATATTTTCAACCATCCAAAGAGGCATTTAGACTTAGTAAAATATCCAGAGGTGCTTGTCAAAAGTTGTATTGCACTGAACATGTCTTGGAAAAGGAATAAATAGTAGATATTTTTTGTAAACCAACTACACTTTCTGTTAATGTTAACAATCTCTGTCCACTGACACATTAAAGTGACTTTTTAAACAACTTTACCATCATTAAACTGCATAATATTTAAACTAATAAATTATAACAATATAATAAATAATAGTGCAACTTTCAGTAATAATACTATTACTTCCAAGACTTCAAAGCCCAGGTGCATTACACGGTATTCACCAAATTAAAATAAAATAAAGTAAAACAAGTGCAACTTGGTGATGACATCTTTACCAACTGAACCATCATTAAGGCAAACTGCATTAATATGGACCTTGCTTGAAGCTAAGCTAGATACCTGTACATAGATAATAAAACTGCAACTTGCATTTATAATGGTATTTTTGGTATAGCCCTACGGAAGCATATTAGGGCCACGGAAATGTAGAGAATACATTCAACATGTTGTCACACTATTACACAGTACCCAGGTACATTACACAGTATTGAAAAAAAAAAAAAACAAGTACAACTTGGCTTGCAGTATTCACACATTTGAACATAATGGTCCACATCCGACCCTTTAAAACCGAAGTATCTACAGACAACAGACACGTCTACTTTTTTTGGAAAAAGTTCTTCTGTGTCATCATGTTCAACTTTATTGTCTGCTACAGTTTCAGTTTCAGAATGTTCTTATGTCCATTTTCACTGTTCAATACCTTCACTAACGCATGTACTCCGTTGCATTCGTGTTCTGTGGTGCAGCAGTTAAAAAAGGGTCCCCCCTTAAACAGTTTCCCGCTGCGCCACGTTCCTAATGTTGTTTAGGCTATTTAAACCGGTGTTGCGGTATAAGAAAAATCCATATCATAACAAAAATAAAAAATGTTTTTTTGGTATGAACCGGTATACCACCCAGTTGGTAATGTTGTCCATGAAAGACAGTTGGCAGTTAAGGTAAATCTTGTATCACTGTGTGTGTGTGTGTGTGTGTGTGTTTTGTGTTTTCCCTCTCCAATATTGCTAAGCCCCATATTGTTTTGCGTAACTGCTTTAAAAACAATCTCCTGTGCATCACTGGCACCATCATGTGTATTTGTGTTTTTACCCAGAACATGTGTTTGTATATCCAGTTAAACTGGTGATATGACTCGGAAAGTGTTTTCTAGTCAGCTAAAATATTTTCTGATTTTTGCATGCAAAGGATTAAAAAGTATGATCTAATGGATGATTGTAAACAACTAGATTGTGTGTTTAGTTAAGATGCTCTTCTGGTTTTGGTTAATTTGTGTAAGTTATTTCCTTACGTTTTTTAGAAGAGACAAACCCCTCATTTTGTGTAGCACTTATTATGCTTTGTTTGTCCTGTTTATTGCCACTAGGTGGCAGCTCATCCATTTCAATCTGATGTTGATATTAAGAAGGGCTACATTCTAAGGCAGGATTTTCATGTTCAGTCCTGTGATGGTGGCTGCAGATTTTTGTCCCAGCCTATATCGGAATAAGTGAGTGAATATCTCATTGTTTAATTACCCAATTATCTGACCATTTTCTTTCAAATTCAGTTTTTCTGTGGAGTGTGCTGTCTTAATAGTATCTGAATATTGACAAGGAATAAATAGCTGAATTGACAGGAGCAAATGATGCTAATTACTAAAGGGTCTCAGCTACTTCAGTGTTATCCACTTGGGTACTTTTTAGCAAATAATGGCTTAAAAGATAAGTTCTGTATTTTTCAAGTCAAAGTTATATCATTCCTTCACAATCATGGTATGTATTAGTTTGCCACATGAAATTGCTTTCAGAAGTAAAGGATATTTTATAAATTTAAAAAATATCTAGCCCTCTCTTGTGTTTTATAGTGGAGCTTATGAGTGCTGGTGTCTCATTATAAAGAAAAAATTTTGAAACCTACCCAATACGTCTCTTTTGAAGTGGCAAAGGTTTCAATTTAAGAAAGCATACCTTAAACATTTATAAGGCGTTCTTGTAATAATGAAAGAAACTAAAAATAATTATTTTATCACTGATTCTTCGTACTACTTTCTCAAGATTAAGGACATGTTTCTTTTGCCTGTTTGTCAGCTTGCAGCGGTTGTTGCATTTGCAGTTACAACAAACAGTCAGTGCACCTCCCTCGGCCATTTACATTCTGTGTTGCTATTTTACACAGCATACAGAACAAGATGCATGGTGAATCAATTGTTCTTTGTATGCATAACAATACACGTAAATTGAATTGATTTACACTGCAGTTTATTTTTAATCAAAACCTTCAATTTTTTTGGAAAGAGCCAAACCACCTTTTCTGTAGGGTGCCTTGCACATGCATGATCTAAAAAAAAAAAAAAAAAAAAAAATTGAGGCACAACAAACCAATTAATTTTTTTTTTTTTATTCCGTGATGAGTTACTGTTACTGAAGATCTGGTAATTAAAGAACTGAGTACAGTGTTTTTGAGTAAGTATATTCACAAACACAGATGCCAAGCAATCTGTAAATACACTGGGAGTACACGTAGATGCCATGTAGAACCTGGTGCGATGAGGCACAAATGACAGCTCTGTCTGACTGTTGTGCCTGCCTTGTGTCCAGTGCTTGCTGGAATAGGCTCCCACTGCCCTGTGATCCTGCACTAGAAACGAGGGTTAAGAAGATGGAGGGATTATGTTCATTATTATTATTATTATTATTGTTGTTATTAAGCTTATAGGTGAAAAAATATACAAATACATTAATGGATGGAAGATACTGAGAATTATGAAGATGTTGTTTGTTATTATTAGAACATTATTTTTATTCAACCGTACATTTGATAAGTTCAGAAGGTTAGAAAGATGAATGGATCGAGGTATTATTATTATTACTTTTGGGCTGCACAGTGGTAGTGCTGCAGTCTGTTAGTGAAGGAGACTGGGGTTTGCCTCCTGGATGTTTCCTGCATGGATTTTCCACATCCTCACTCCCCAAGTGCTCCAGTTTTCTCCCACAGTCCAAATGAATGTAGGTTAGGCAGATTAGTGTTGGTAAAGTGGCCTATTTGTGGGTATTTGTCATATAATTTACTGAGGCCCTGCCTGGGGGTTGTTCCCGCCTTGCATGTGATGCTTGCTCAGATAGACTCCAGATGGCCTGCAACCCTGCCCTAGAAGGATGGGTTAGAAAGATGGGTGGATGGATGCCTGTATGGTCTGTTTAGTTCTTTTCACTTGATTACATGGTACTCACAAGCTAAATATGCTAAATACAGAGAAAATCCTCTGTATAGTGAAATTATAAAAATATTTTGACTTTTTCAGTGATTATTGTCTAGTTGTCAACGGCAGTAAAACACATTTGGACATCAACATTAAATAATTAACAATGTTTAGTGATGACTTTCCAAGGTGAATCAATGCTGCTGGGGCCATATACCTCTTCCCTGTTACTCAGGCAGCATCAAGGACAGTCCCCCTGGGGCTAAAAGGAAGCTGTTGAGTAAGATGAACTTGCAAACTAAGATGCACAGCTGGTCAGCTTTTAAAATGTCTGAATCTCACAACAGTGGTTTGCTTTTTGCATTTTATCCCTGTTGAAACAATAAAATATGTGTAATCTCAAGACTGTAATCAATAACATTTTTGCTTGAAAAATGAATGTATTTGTTAAGTTTTTATGCTTTTGTTTATAATGGTTTTCCAGTATCCATAAGCTTCATAAAACACAAAAGTGGGCTAGTTATAGTTTAATTTTTTTTCTTCACTTTTGAATACGGTTTCATGAGGCAAACTTTTATTTATATATATATATAATATGTATGTATGTATGTATGCATACTAGACATTAAGCCCGTTACAATAACGGGCGCTAGAATAGTACTGCATAAACATTAGTAGAAACAGTCTATATTAAATGGCAAAGGACCATCTATTTTCTGTTACAGTAATACTGGCTTGTATGTGGCTGTAATATGCGTCACTGTATTGTGAGCCTTTAATTTTCTCTCACAGTAATACATCTCTCCAGCAAGTATTTTAATCTGTGCTGGCGTGCAGCTGATTATTGCATGTATGGCTTCTCCCCAGCAACGGATTTTATGTGTGCGAAAATAAATCTACTTTTAAAAGTCATCCTATTGTAATATCATGAAAATTCGTATATTTAGGAAAACACTTTACACTTTACCGGTCCAAGTTTGTTAATCGCAAATCTGACATCCTCAGAGTGAACAACAAACACTAATCCCACCTCTTTGGGGAAGCTGGTCTCCACGTCACAGTACCCGATTGGATTTCTCGTGCGTTATGTTTTAGGTCTTACCTCATTTACTGAAATCCGATTGGATCGGCCGCGCGATATTTTATAGGTCTCGCCCTCTCTGTCTTGTGTGACGCATCAGGCGGCATTTGAAGCATCGCACCGTGCCCCGCGCATGCGCACTTCATCAGAAGACACACACACACAGACACATGGACGCACACAGGGATTTTATTAAAGAGGATATATATCAGCTATCTTTTTAATAGCCTGTATGAATGCAAGGGGGCACCAAAAAGCCTCAAACACAGTCCTAGGTTCAAATAAAGCAGTGTTTATTACAAATACCTTGTACAAGCAATAACTTTGGGCCTCCTGTCTGGGTAAGGGACCACCCCCTCTCCTGTGTGGTACTTACACCTGAAAATTAACAAAGAATGAAACATTAAACAGCAAGATGACAATAATTGGTTCATCTTCATTTAACACAAAGACATACTTGCTTCACCTAGTAATCTATAATAATAAAAGGCAAAGTCCTCACTGACTGACTGACTCACTCACTCACTGACTGACTCATCACTAATTCTCCAACTTCCCGTGTAGGTGGAAGGCTGAAATTTGGCAGGCTCATTCCTTACAGCTTACTTACAAAAGTTAGGCAGGTTTCATTTCGAAATTCAAAGCGTGATGGTCATAACTGGAACATATTTTTTGTCCATACACTGTAATGGAGGAGGCGGAGTCACGTATCGCGTCATCACGCCTCCTACGTAATCACGTGAACTAAAAACAAGGAAGAGATTTACAGCACGAGTCGCACGCGGGAACGAAGGTAAATGACGTTAATTTTTGACTGTCTTTTAATACTGTGTAAGCATACATATTAACACATGTGCAATTAAACGTGTGCATTTACGGGGTGATTTCTCAGGCTTAAAAGCTCGCCTTTTACTAAAAAGGTAAATGCAAAACTATTTTTCAATCAGTTTATTGAAACGCTCCCGTTAAGGATTGCAATAACATATTCGCGAGATAAAAGAACGAAGTAGGGGGAAATGGAGGAACAGCCGCAAACAGCGAAGAGCAAAAAATTAATTAAACAATTGAGAACGGAGCGAGTTAAGCATACAAGCATGTTCATAAGGGAAACAAACCACGGTGTAAAACGTAAGTTTAAATAAAGTTTATAGAAACGCTCCCGCTGCGGATTGCAATAACATATTCGCGAGATAAAAGTTTAATGAGAAGACACGAGGTATAAACGAACCACACGCCGTGGCACAACGTTAGGGGCAACAGTTTCAACCATTCTATGATCTGCTTCTCGCAACTGAAAGACGGCACATGGCGGATGTTAGCCGACTTGCTGACCGCAACGTTAGGGGCTTCAAGTATGGCACTGACGCCACATCTCAGTGCCAACACTTTGCAGACTGTACTTAAAAGACACGCCCTCCTCACTGGACAGTTAAAAAGACCAATCAAACTAACGATGACATCAAGTATTACCCAATCAAAAGTAGGAAAGGAGGCATCTTCATAAAATGCGTGTGGGATGATTTGCATGAGACGCTGCTTTAAAAAAAAAATGATTAAAAAAATACGGGATAAATCCTGTCCAGTATTGATTCAAAACGGGACGCGCAATTTCATTGTCAAACGCGGCACGATTCCGTATTTTAAAGGACGGGTGGCAACCCTACAGTGCCAGGTAACCACCCATACAATCAGATTGTGATTCACACTAGGAATGCAATGAATGTAATTACCCCGATCTACATACAAGGCGAAAGTCTTGCAACATTCAAAGATGATGGTTTGGGATAATTAGTACTTATTAAGTACACCATGGAACATAAAAGAGCTTATCAAGCCTTGAACCGAAAAAAGCAACATCTCAGAGATCGTACAAAAAAAAAAAGGAAGGTAATGTCGTTTTACTCGCTGTAGATTTTAGTGAAACATTACCAGTTATTCCACGAGGGAGACCAGCAGATGAACTCAACGCTTCTTTAAAATCCATGCTTCTCCCACGGTCGGTTATATGTCGCGTGTTCTCGGGTAGGTACACCAAAAAATGTATACATTTAAGCATGTAATGGGCAAAGAAAAAATGAGGTATACCCGAAGGCACTGCAGTAGTACTCAATGTAACTTTACTTCTTAAATGTTAATGTTTTACTGTTTAATAATTTATACGCTTCTTATATATTGTTCAAATTCTTTTATCAAAATACCAGTGACAGCGCAATGCACGATAACATGGAGTGAATACACCATACGCATCTGCCCACGGCCGCCCTGGTGTGCGCAGATAGGAGTTGATTCTAAAATAAAATAAACATAAAAAGAGTAATACAATCATCACCCATAAAGCGGATAGCAGACGTGACGTATTATATGTGTACCAGATTTCAAGTCAATAGGTGAAACAGTTTGCAAGCTACAGGTGATTTAAAATCCTGGACAGACCAACGAAAAGCCACGGTAGCAAATTATACAAGAAAATTTTACTGTTTAATTATTTATATTTATATGAAATGTGCTTCTTATATATTACTTCATATTCTCATATGATAATGATGTTAATGTTGTTTATATTGATTTCTATGTTATTGTAAGTACATCTATGTGTGTATATGTATGTATGTATGTATGTATGTGTGTATATATATATATATATATATATATATATATATATATAAAAAATATATGTGTATATGTATATATAATATATCTGTATATGTGTGTATATGTGTATATGTATATATATATGACAGCAACACTCATAACAATGACAACACAATTACATTGACAATCATGTTACGTTATTTTTAAAATGTTTCCTTTACTTTTTCATAACCTCTTTAACACACTACTTCTCCGCTGCGAAGCGCGGGTATTTTGCTAGTCATTTTATAATTCCTGGAATAGCATAATAAAACACAGACACTGGGAAATAACACATTGCTTAATTAATGAATGAAGTTCAGTTAAAAGGAAATTGATTGAGAGAAAAACCTGCAGGGAACAAGAGGACTGAGCTTGAAAACCCCTTCTCTAAGATAGTTTTCAATTAAACTTCCAATTTTTGTAATCTGAAACATTGAAAATAGTCACTGAATTTCAGGAACTTTTTTTGTACCACAGCATAAAACAATATTATATACCACTTGACTTTGTTAAAATGTGTCAGTATTGTAACACTGTTTACGATGTGTTTTGTATTTGTGTCTTTTCGTGTAGCTAAATGGATTGGAGAGCCGAGAAGTTGTGGCTAGAGAGCTTGGTATTTCAGAGACAGATGGAACCAAGGCACCACTCTTGCTGGAAGTGCTGAAGAGGGGCCAGCGCAAAGAGAAAGACAAAGACTCCAGTTTTGCTCAGGTCTGTGTGATAAAGGAGTACCCATGTTCTATTAGTGAAAAATGGTGCACCCCTTGTGCTGTTGTAAAATATAATTAAACCAAGTATTTCACTTTGTTTTTATGGTTATTTTATTTAATGTGCAACATGTTCATAGAGGAATGGGGGAAAGGAGGACTAATTACTATTAATATGTGGTACATGTCTTGGTTTAGTGAGGAAGTTTGAAGTTCTATAGTTTTAAATCTGTTGGTGTTGTAGAGTATCTGTAGATTTTTTTTTATGTAAAATCATTTTGAAATAGCAGTGATCAGAATGGATCTTAAATAAGTGAACAGTACATCTGTGAATTGTTTTTACTCTGTGAACCAGAGAAGCTGTATATTTAATTGCCAAAAAATTACTAGTTTATGCCATAATAAGCTAAATCATTTTCTTTGGCACAGAAATTAGCTCAAAAGAAGAAAGTGAACTGGTTATCTGAAAATAGTTTATACAGATAAATCAATCACTCTGTATTTGTAGTTTCTCTGTATCAGATTTTTGATATTTACTTCATATTTTGTATTCCCATTTTTAGATTACCAAATATTCATTCACTTTTGTCCATACCTGCACACATGATAAAGAGAGATTCTTTAAAAAGTCAAGCTAAAGCTGGTTTTTAAGTTTACAACAGCATCTTGTGGAGTTAAAGCAAGCATTTGCACACTTCTGTATTTTAATTGTTCCCTTTTGAGATTTTTAACATTAAGCAGGAAGCTTTGTCTCGTTAGCATGTTCCAGTAAGATCAGTAAACCTAAAGATTATTTCACTGTTTCAACTGTGTATGAAAGGTTTAACATATTGCACTGAGAATATATAAGGAAGAATGTATGTTGTAAAGTCTGTGTATAAGGGTGTATTTCACTTAATTGCTTTTTTCTTTTAAAAAATTGGGGAAATGCTTTCTTTCTTGTAAATCAGTATTATAATCATCAATGTTTCCCTTTATGCTTTGCTGATTTCTTCTTTGCTCTCTGCTATAGGGTGATTGCATTGTCCGTATTCCAAAGGTACAGAATCTCTCTCTTTTTTATTTTTCTATTAATCTATGGGTATGCCATCTCTGTAAGGTGATATTTAGAAAATATATTTCTATCACTTGCATGCATAATTTTCTTAGTTTATTTAGACATTAATATGTTGTTACATATTAGCAACTAGTAGTAAGAAAGATAGAACTTTATTTGTCCCCAAGGGAAAATGTGGCTATTTACAGAAGCTCTTTAAATAATATGTAAATACGTAAATAGGTAGATAAGTAAGTAAAAATAAATAGTTAAACATACATGCGCATACACACACAAGTACACACTGTAGTCTGAACACACACCAGAATTATTATTAAAAAGAAAGAAAAGTTCAGACTTGGTTACAAAAGTACAAGATGCCCTAATGTAAAATCCAAATTCTTGTCTTCCTGTTGTTCAATTTGCTTCTGCACAATAACAAATTTGTCCTACTTTTCTGAAACCTTACACTTCTCCTCTTAAGATACTGCTGTGCATTGTATAAGTCAATGGAGTCTTGACTAAAAAGTCAGAGAGATACATTTAATCATTTTTTCCATGTTGCTATGGTTTTATATACACTGCCCTCCACAATTATTCACATCCCTGGTTATGATGGGTAAAAAAAAAAAAGCTTTTTAAAAAAATTATCTTTTGGTGAATTACCTTAATCTCACACTGAAAAAAATGAGAGAAATCTAACCATTACCTGAAACAAATTAAAAAAAATAATTCCTCATGAAGAAATAATTATTTTTAACAATACCACATTCCAGTCAGGCTTCCGACGTTTTCACAGCACTGAGACGGCACTAGTTAAGATCACTAATGATCTTTTAGTGGCTGCAGACTCAGGCCTAATCACAATCCTTGTTCTTCTTGACCTCAGTGCTGCATTTGCCACTGTCTGTCATTTCACCCTGTTAAAAAGGCTATCTGCACTAGGTATTTCTCACATTCCGTTAACTTGGTTTAAGTCATATCTTACAGACAGAACTCAATTCATTCAGCTGGATACATGTACCTCCACTCCCACTCCTGTAGTATCTGGGGTTCCTCAGGGTTCTGTCCTTGGCCCCTTGCTGTTTATCATTTATCTGCTTCCTTTGGGTGTCATTTTTCGTAAATGGAAGATAAACTTTCATTGTTACGCAGATGACACCCAGTTATATATTTCCACTTCACCATCTGCATCGCTTCCACCACCCTCACTTACTGATTGCCTTGCTGAGATCAAGTCTTGGTTATCTTCCAACTTCTTGCAATTGAACTCTAATAAAACTGAGGTGCTTCTTATGGGCACGAAATATGCAATAGCGAAGGCATCAAAGATCTCAGTATTAATAGACAATACTTCTGTTACCTGTACTGATCAGATAAAAAGCCTTGGTGTAATTCTGGACAGCACGTTATCTTTCCAGTCTCACATCAGTTCTGTTACTCGAGCAGCTTACTTTCACCTGCGAAACATTAATTGCTTGTGTCCATTTTTGTCAAATCACTCTACTGCTATTTTAGTCAACAGTTTGGTCACCTCCCACCTGGACTATTGCAATTCACTTCTCTTTGGTCTGCCTCAAAAGTTACTACATAAACTTCAACTTGTTCAAAATTCGGCTGCTCGTATAATTACTAAAACACCCTATTCTGATCACAAAAACACCCGTTATTCAGCAGCTTCATTGGCTGCCAATAAAGTTTAGGGTCAACTACAAAATTTTAGTCCTTACATATAAGGCCATTCATAATCTTGCCCCCACATACCTCTCACAGCTCCTTCAAGTCACTAAACCCTCTCGTATGCTCAGATCCTCTTTTTCCATTAACTTAAATAATCCACCAGCACGTCTTGTTACGATGGGATATCGCGCATTTAGCAGATCGGCACCTTCCTTATGGAACTCATTACCTGCTTATCTTAGGAATATGACTACCCTTCACCAATTTCAGGCTAATCTTAAAACTTATCTGTTCAAAATTGCTTATTCATTGTAACTGTTATTGGTGTTTTATCTGATGTTTTATTTGGATTTTAAATTTTCTAGTTATTGAATGTTTATTTTTTAACCTGATTGTACAGTGACCTTGAGTTTTTTGAAAGGCGCTTCAAATAAAATGTATTATTATTATTATTATGTGCTGTGATTATTGGTACCCCAGCATTTGACACTTTGTGCAACCTCCCTTTGTCAATAAAACAGCACTATATTTTTTTGTTCTTATAGTGAGATCATTCCACTTTACAGAATCTCTTCCACCTATCCTATTCACCTCATTTCACAGATTTTCAGTGGAGGTAAGGTGTGGGGACTAAAGCAGCCATGGTAGAAACTTGATTTTGTGTTCCTTTAACTATTTTTGTGTTGATTTGGGCATATGTTTTGGTTCTTTGCCTTCCTGGAAGATCTAACAATGATCCAGTTTTAGTTTCTTGGCAGAAGTAGCCAGGCTTTTTGTGGAGTTCATGAAGTCATGTACCCTAACAAGTTTCTAAGGGCCTTTGGAGGAAAAACAGATCCACATCACAGAACATCTACCATACTTGACAGTGGGGATCAGGTTATTTTTATCCTTCTCTTTAAGCCAACCCCACTTTTAATGTTTGTTGCCAAAAACTTGATTCTGGTTTTGTCTGATCATAGAACGGTTCCATTGAAAGTTTCAGTAGCATTTGGTGAGCTCCAGGTGTGTACGCTTGTGGTTAAATGATAGGAAATACTTTTTTGTTGCATGTCTGTCTGTTTTTTTTTTTTTATTTAACCTTCCTTACTGTGCATTCAAAATAAAATTTGGGTTCTCTTCCAGGCAAGTAATCCCTTTTGCACTAAGTGAT
Organism: Erpetoichthys calabaricus; assembly: GCF_900747795.2. NCBI lineage: Eukaryota > Metazoa > Chordata > Cladistia > Polypteriformes > Polypteridae > Erpetoichthys > Erpetoichthys calabaricus. The sequence goes on along the minus strand of NC_041396.2, from coordinate 214,151,278 downwards.
TTTTTGGCATTATTGCACCTACATTATATGCCCAATAATAAACAGCTATTGCTCCTTTATTGTATGTAATAAAGGAGCTGAAAATAGCTGAAGAGCTCTCCAAAAAACTGGATTTTGCAGTACATAACCACACATTTTATGATGCACAATCCTAGAATCAAGTTTCTTTTGTGCCCCAGTCTGTCAGCTATCATTGTACAGTAATCCCTCGCTATATCGCGCTTCACCTTTCGCGGCTTCACTCTATCGCGGATTTTATATGTAAGCATATTTAAATATATATTGCGGATTTTTTGCTGGTTCGCGGATTTCTGAGGTCAATGGGTCTTTTAATTTCTGGTACATGCTTCCTCAGTTGGTTTGCCCAGTTGATTTCATACAAGGGACGCTATTGGCAGATGGCTGAGAAGCTACCCAACTTACTTTTCTTTCTCTCTCTCTTGCGCTGACATTCTCTGATCCTGACGTAGGGGGATTGAGCAGGGGGGCTGTTCGCACACCTAGACGATATGGATGCTAGTCTAAAAATGCTGAAAGATTATCTTCATGTTGCTCCCCTCTGTGCAGCTGCACGGTGCTTCGCATACTTAAAAGCACGAAGGGCACGTATTGATTTTCAATTGTTTGTTTTTCTCTCTCTCTCTCTCTTTCTTTCTGTGCTCCTGACGGAGGGGGTGTGAGCTGCCGCCTTCAACAGCTTTGTGCCGCGGTGCTTCGCATACTTAAAAGCCAAACAGCCCTATTGATTTGTTTGCTTTTCTCTCTCTTTCTGACATTCTGTGCTAATGACGCACAGATATGTTTGCATTCTTTTAATTATGAGACGAAACTGTCATCTCTGTCTTGTCATGGAGCACAGTTTAAACTTTTGAAAAAGAGACAAATGTTTGTTTGCAGTGTTTGAATAAAGCTCCTGTCTCCCTACAACCTCCTGTGTTTCTGTGCAAATCTGTGACCCAAGCATGACAATATAAAAATAACCATATGAACATATGGTTTCTACTTCGCGGATTTTCACCTTTCGCAGGGGGTTCTGGAACGCAACCCCCGCGATGGAGGAGGGATTACTGTACCAGGTTTAGATGTCATATCCCATGGTATTGCAAAGATATACTATTTGTCACAAGGTGTCCCCTTTTTGGAAGCCTAGCATCCCTTTTGGGAAACATTTCGTCTCTTGCACTTAAATCTCTCAAAACTAGTTTTGCAGTTGCAGGTTCATTTTTATAAAGAAAACACACACACAAACACTTACGCTACTCTGAAGCAACTAATAAACAATTTGTAAATATATATGTAATTTACTTGTCTAGACTTTTACTTTCAAAATTATTTTTCATGCCAGTCCTTAAAACAATTTAATCCAGCACTAGACACAGAAGAAGCTTAAATTTTGTACACTAGATTGGGTTTTTTGTGCTGCAGTTCACCCATCTTCTTCTGCCTTCTGTTGCAGCTGCCCCATAATTTTGGTGCGTTATTTTATTTTTTTTGCTTTTGCTTTTTATTTGCATTTCACATCTGGAATAAACTAAATACATACATATATTCATACATTTTCACAGCAGTTCCTTCCATTGCAGGGTTATGGGGTATGGACCATGCCTTTGCTGGTAGTCCTGGACACAGGGCAGGAAACAGTCAGTTGCATAGTGATCAGTTTTGCCATTTATTGGTATTTGCAAAAAACATATGAGCATGAAATACACCAAAGTACTATTCAAATTTATCCATCTGTCTCTCAATAAACAGAAAATGATTAGACATACAGATGGAATCCTGTTACAATGAATCTCATGGGATCATAAAACTATTTTGTTATAACAAATTTCATTATAACGAATATGAGGTAAAATACATGTTGTTTTGTGTCTGGGGCTGCTGGCAATTCTCCATGTCTAACAGCAGCGGTGCAAGAACAGCTTTGTAGCTGCCCTGCTGCGTCTGGTAAACAGTAAACACAGTATATAATTGGTTGTCCTCTGCAGGATCAGGGTTTGAACTCCTTCCTAAAAGGCAAGTTGAAAAGAAGGTAATACAAAAATCAAGGCCAATGTATTAATTCTCAAATTGGCATAGCATATGAAACACAAACATGTCAAAATAAAAAAATGATTGAAACGACTATTGACTTTGAATGCACTGCTAAAGACTGTTTTAATTGAAATCATATGAATCTCTTAAATGGGCATACATTAAAACTTGTGTCAGAACTCCGCAAATATTATCCTCGATTTGTTCATCACCATCAGCAATTGAAAATTATGCTTTACACAAGTGCTGTGTCTGCAAATGGCAGTCTCCAAGCTGTTGTTTTTGCCACACCCCAGTCCCGTCCTTTTGGACAGTTTAGCATGTGTATAGATGTAATGCTTTTGTGGCTGATAGAATCTTTGGTGTGCCTTAGGATTTTTTTGTGTTACAAAAATGTGCCACCACAGAAAAACAGTTGGGAAAACGCTGCTGTACCTACATCTTTGCTCCTGGTATACTAAAAAAAGATCACCATAGCTCCATAGCAGGTGATAGGGAGTAGGAGGAAAGGGGGTGGAGTGGGGGATTTGCATCAGTCCTGGTGCAATGCTAGAGAAAAGTTGCAATGGTAAAAATTACCTTTCATTCAAAATTACATTTTCATTTCATGTTTCTGTAAGAAGATTGAATCAGTCATATCACGCAAGTGCTAAATAAGTTATCTTTGATTGGCACTAAAGCCAACATAAGTCTCTAATATCTCTGTTTAACTCAACAGTCTGCCAGCCAGCTTACAGTGCTGACTGCCCTAATATAATGACAACATTCTGTGAAACAGAAGTGTAATGATTATCCCTACCCATGTTCAAGTTTGCAGTATCTTCACTAATTTATGTAAAGAATGCAACATAACCATCCAAGTAATGCATGGTGTCAGTTTTTAAACAAGAGATCTTTTTTAGCATGCCAGGAGCAAATATGCAAATATAGGTAGAGCAGTATTTTCCAACCGTTTTTCTGTGATGACACACTTTTTGTAATCCAAAAAATCCCAAGACACAATTCTACCAACCACAAAACCACTAAATCTATACATGTGCTAAATTGTCTGCAAAACGGCGTTCACAGAGCTGCTTCTATGTTGGCTTCTCCAGGTAGTCTCATCCTCCTCAGACAGGAACACCGGAGGAGCATGTCCCTCTCAGGTCAGAACCCAGGGGCACTACACTGTTATTTCCACAGTGCACCAGTTGAAAAATATGTGTAGAGTATAAAAATCGTCAAGTCATCGATGGTGATGAACAATTGAGGATATTATTTACAGAGTTTTAACACGAGTTTTAACTTATGCTTATTTAAGAGATGCTTATTCTTTCAGTTAAATCAGTCTTCAGCTAAGCATTCAAAGTCAACAGTTGTTTCAATTGTTTAATTTTTACTTTGACATATCTGTGTCTCATGCTATGCCATTTTGAGAATTAATACATTGGCCTTTTTTTCTTTTTGCCATCTTTTCAAGCTTGCCTTTTATGAAGACTTTCAAATTCAGGAGGTGCCTGCTCAAGTAGCATTTTGTTAAAAGTTCAGGGTTCAGGTCATTGTTTTAAGTTTAAATGGTGCCATTAATTTTTTTAAAAATGCTTTTGTTGTGTTTATATAAATTTTGTGATTCAGTGTGTATTTACTTCACAATTTATGTATTTATTTTATAATTAATGTGTGTATATATATTGTAATGCGTGTAGTACTTAAATGCTGCATATTTTTTATTTCAATCGGTGGTACATCACATACATTAGCACTGCTATTTAGAACCTTAATACCAAATGCTATATAATTGAGGCAACAGACAAATTGACAATATATCTTATTAAACGGAACCTTAAGTAAGAAGAATATAGTAAATAAAATAGAATGAATAAGGTTACTAATCAATGTGTAAATAACAGATTCCACAAACCGCTTTACAGAGGGCACACTTGGCTCCTTGGACCCAAGTTTGAGACCTCTGCAGTAATACAATCAGCTACATTTTTCTGTTTGACAGTTCAATTTGTATATAATAAACTGATAATGTAAGTCTAAAAATATTGTGTGATTGGAAAGGTGATTTGTGCCGTGCTGTATGCTGTTATTTACCTGATTGATTTTCACCAAACTTTCAATAGAATGCTATCATTAATATTTATGCATAAGTACACCACATAGCTGGAGATCACTTTAAATTATTTTTGTCCTATTTGTTAATGTTGGCTCAAGTATGTTTTATTTTTACAGGACCTATCACCAAAGCAGATGACTGAAGCCAGGAGAATATTTGAAAAGTATGATAAGGTATTTTGAAAACTATTTTTAACACTTGGTGTTTTTATCCCAATAGATATATATAGATGTAATAGTTGTATAATATTTCCCCACTGACTGCTCTGTTTTACCAAATCTCTGAATCATTATTCAGTTTACTCGGTAACATATATATCTGAATTAGTTTGTGTTTCCAAATTTAATACTGTGTATGTATATGTGTGTGTGTGTGTGTGTGTGTGTGTGTGTGTGTGTGTATTGTGGAATAGGCGACCCAGACACAGACAGGCAGACACGTTTCCAGCCATCACCACACGTTTATTTACACTATATACAATATAAGTCTCTAAGTGCACCAAATCACAAACCCCCACAGTCTCCCAAAGTCCAGGCTCCTTCACTAGCCTCTTCTTTTTCTCTCTCTTCACACACTCCAGGCCTCTCCTTGCCGCCTCCTCTCCGACCTTGTCTACCTCCTCACCCGACTCCAGCCTTGATTGTCGGGAGGCAGACCTTTAAATAGGCAGCTGATTGCCGACCACACCCAGCCACCTGTGACAATACTCCCCCCCTCAAGCTGAGACCCCTAAGGGCCAGCGGCCAATCCGAGGAGGACAGAGTTCTCTCGGCGGTAGGCTGACACCTTCCAGTCTGGGGTCCAGTCCTAAAGAATAAACAGAAAAACAGGGGGCGGAGACGTTGCCCTGTCGCGGCCACTCTGCATGCTTCACCCATGTGTGGGCCAACGCTCTCCGCTCCGACCGACACCCCAATGCTCCTTTCTTCGGCCTCACCATCCAAAACCTGCGATTACCTCGCCACCACACCGCCAACTGGAGCACTCTCGTGTTTCGCCTCCCAGCCTGCGGTTTTTCCCTCTGCCGAGCCCGTCATGGGACGTGTGCACCCAGCAACACGTCCTCTCATATTGGAGGAATCAGTTTTCTTCCTCTGACTCCTCCTCTTACTGTGGGACGCCGTAACGGTTTGGATCTGCCTATAGGAAAAAGACAGACCCTGCCCTGCTGGCGTCCGCAGCGTTACGGGGGCGGTCCTACTCCCCGTCCCTGCTGTGCTCCTCCGGTCAGAAGTTCCAGCGCGGAGCCATTCCTCTCTCGCCAGCGGCGCTTGCTTTGGCGCAGCAGCCGTCCCTTCTGATCCCTGCGTCTCCGCCCGGAGGGCACCTCGCTCGGCCGGCAGCGATAGTACAATCCGCAGCTCTTCTTGTAGCTCCTGCAAAATCGCTGCCAAGGAGAGAGATACATCTGACGGCGAGCTTACCTGACGCACAGCGCCACTCACTGTCTGCTTCCTTTGGGCCTCTTCCTCCGGCCCAATCGGGTTTCTGGCTGGCACGGGATGGACATTCCCTGGTCCTGCCTCCATCCAATCACTGGCGGGGACACAGGACATGCTATCCAACCCCGTGCTTGTCACAAGGAGGGACTTCTGGTTGGCGACCATCTCGTCTTCTGTACACACACGGAGACGAAGCTCCGGGCAGCTCCGCGGCTGCTGTGGCTGTCTTGAGTTGTAGCCTCTCCGTCCTGGCAGCTCCTCTTGCTGCCGCCGTGTCTTCGAGCCGCCCCTGAAACACACAGTCCTTTGTTGGACCGCTAACGGTCCGGGTTAAACAATCTTCACGCGGGGTTGGGTGCACGCCGCCCCTGCGGCACGTGTGTGAGGTTACCTGCTGTGCCGGGCCGTCCACAAACAATTTTTTAAATGCAGGTCCGTGCCTTGCACCAGGCAGAGCATCCTGCCGGCTACGCCACTGTGGAATAGGCGACCCAGACACAGACAGGCAGACACGTTTCCAGCCATCACCACACGTTTATTTACGCTTTGCTCGCCTACCCCCGGTGTTGGGTAACCCGAAATACATTGATGAATGTATGAGATATATTGGAGTGTAAAGGTGTAGATGACGAACAAAGGAAGTATATTCATTAATCCTAATGAATGTTCACTAATAGTGGACTCATTACAGAATGCGTTGTCAGCTAATTGGCGGAATTGTTTAGCGGCCGTCTGTTGTTCCTTTCTTTGCCGTTTATCTATTGACTCTGCTGTTTGAGAGGCGCGTTGTAGGCACCTACGTTCATTAATTGTATTCAGGCGGGCTCGCTTCTGTATGTCCGTTAGTTGAGATGTTTTGTTTTGGAGCCGTGACTCCTTTGGTTGCGTTGTTTGAGAAGCGCATTGTAGGCGCCTGCGTTCATTTGTTTTATCCAGGCGGGCTCGTTTTTGTAGCCCCGTTAGTTGAGCTCTTTCTTTTTGGAGCCGTGCCTGCTTTGCTTGCGGCATTTCAGACGCGCGCTGTAGGCGCCTGCGATCATTGATTTTATCCAGGCGGGCTCGTTTTTGTATCTCCGTCAGTTGTGGTCTTTCGTTTTGAACCCGTGCCTGCTTTGCTTCCGCAGTTTCAGACGCGAGTTGTAGGCGTCTATGTACATTGTATTTGTCCATGCAGGCTCATTTTTGTAGCTCCGTTAGCCGAGCTGTTTGGTTTTGGAGCCGAGACAGTTTTGCTTCCGCGGTTTCAGACGCGCGTTGTAGGCGCCTACGTATATATATATATATATATATATATATATATATATATATATATATATATATATATATATATTCATTCATAGCTTTCGTAGTCTGAAACACAATCTGATTGTATGGGTGGTTATCTACCAGGTAACGCATGTGGTTGCTCTGCAAATCGGCAAACATCCACCACGCCCTTTCAGTTGCGAGAAGCAGATCATAGAATGTTACATAGTTTACTGTCAAATAATGCACATATATATAGAGTAATGAATATATATATATATATATATATATAATATATATGTATAGAGAGGTAAAAAATGAAGAAAAGATTCACCAACAATATTCGAAAAAAACAATTAAGAAAAGCATTAAAAAAATTTACAGAAAATAAGCCCAATGTGAATAAAGCTACTGTTAAGAGATAATTAATAATATAATATTCACCTTCATCTATTTTTATTAACAAATATATTTAGCACTTAAAATTTACACGTTCTGGTTACTAAATAATACCAAGGGTGGTGATGGGATCACTGGGGCTTTAATCCAAAACAAGTTTTGATCATCACTGTTTAAGTCTTCTATACTTAAAACAGCTTATATTTGAGTAAACCATTTCAAGAAATAATTAGTAACCTATTTTGTTTCGTTTATGTGCTAAATCTTGCCTTATGACCTTTACAGGATGTATAATGTCACTCTTTATATTTTAGAACACAGTTTTCCTTTTGCTATCCCGTAGCGAAGCACAGGTATTCAGCTAGTATATGTATAATCTGTAATAATTCCTTAGGAAACAACAAACTATAAATAATTGTGAACGTTTAATACCTTTCCTTGTTGTCTGAAGTTTTAAGCTTAACAAAGTTAGTAGTAGCCTTCAAGGGGACAACAAGAAAATGCAGAACTTACAGCAGTATTTTAAACAAAGTAATCTGTTAAAGTATAAACCTATCTTAACTACAGTGGTTAACAGGGAAGGATCAGAACATTTATTTCTTAATAAACAATAGTATCTTTCATTGTTTTCTTCAATAGGATAAAAACGGCAAAATAAATAAAGAAGAGCTAAGAACATTGTTTACAGATCTCTTCCCACACTTTCACAAGTAAGTCATAAGTTTTAAAGTGAGTTTTATACTGTATACCACTTCTTTGTTTGTTAGTTAAGTAAAATAAATAGTAAGAAATAAACAATTTATTTATATTTGAATGTTTTATATTTTTCTGAAATAGTTACTAAACATCTCGTATATGGTAGTGGTAGCAAAATGATTACATAAATGATATAATGTTATGCCCAAAATACAGAATCATCCGCTTAACTCTGCACAAATGCCATTCATGTACCTTTTGCCTAACGTCATTTCTTACCATCTTGGACTGAACCTTACACCTGCTGCATTTTGTGGTTCTTCAATAGCTAAATGGAGACATGCAGCACTAGCACACAGCTGTAGACTTTTACTAATTCATATTTTGCTCAAGCTTGACCACATTTCACAAGACACAATTCACATTACACTGCTACCATGAGTACCTCAAATTAATGGAATGGCTGCTGAACACTCACATATTTTAACAAATAGATTACTAAACAAGATCCTAGTTATTGTATCTGTCTTTACAAAACCTTCCACTGTGAAAACCTGCAATTACTGCATGAATCTACCTCAATCCATAGTCTAGTTAGGCAGTGCATGCATCATCACACCTGAAACACTTCTATGCTTTAGTGGTTTTGAATACAGTGTTGTTGGCATCATTTTGTTCACATGGTCCTTGAAGTACATTAATATAGGCAATGAAGCTGAAAGATGGCCTATGACAGGTGCAGCTAAGAATGTGCTTGTTTAATGCAGTAACTGTGACATGGCTTTGCTTAATGCATGCCCAGAAAATTAAGATTATACTCTTGTCTGGACTGTAAACAAGCTTCTGATTGATTGAATTACTGAAGTGGACTCCATGCAGAACAGCTCCCCCCTCACCCCCCACCACACCACCAAAAAAGGTTTCAGCTTTCAGAGAGCATTGGGGCCTCTCCTTTTACTGATTTGCTTAACTAAGTTCTTTGGTTGATCCTTGCTGCTATATTCAGACACTAGCTTTGCTATCCATCTAAAACAGGACAACATTTTAGCAATCAACATAGACCTCAGTGTTACTATTTCCAGTGCAGCATCTATGCATTACATTTGTCATTCCAACAGACGGTACAACACAAACATTTGTAATAATAAAATCCATTACAACAAATGTTTGTGATGCACCATCTGTTTAAATGCCAGACATAGCAGCCAAGTAGATGCAGACTGATGCACACATACTTATCCTTTTATTAAAGTGGATTCCAAAATTAGAGTCACTAGAGTACATTCATTATTAAAATGCCTCTTACTTAAAAGCAGTAATAACAAATATAAAAATGAAAGGACATATCAGTAAGTAATTCACAAAATTAATATATTTTCAAATCAAATTTGTAGTTTTGTTACTAAAAAATGTAAATGTGTCTGTTTTGTTGGTTTTCAAGGAATATGCTGGAGAGGTATGTTACAGATGAATTTCGAGCTGTTGACAAAGACTTTAGTAACTGTAAGTATACAAATGGATTCACTATATATATATAATATAAATTATAAAATAAAAAGAGGTATATGTAGATAGATACAGTATATAACATTAACTGCTCAAAAAAATTAAAGGAACACTTTTTAATCAGTATAGATAGATAGATAGATAGATAGATACTTTATTAATCCCAATGGGAAATTCACAATAGCATCAAGTCAGTAAAACTGCTTCCCAAAGAAGCAGACACCAGTCCTGCTGATGGGTTAAGGACCTTCTACGGCCCTGTCCAGCTCTCCTAGAGTAACTGCCGGTATCCTGGGATCTCCTCCATGCCCTTGTGACTGCTGGGAGACACAGCAAACCTTCTGGCAATGGCACATATTGATGTGCCATCTTGGAGATGTTGGACTACCTGTGCAACCTCTGTAGGGTCCAGGTATCACCTCATGCTACCAATAGTGACACTGACCATAGCCAAATGCAAAACTAGTGAAAAAACAGTCAGAAAAGATGAGGAGGGAAAAATGTCAGTGGCCTCCACCTGTTAAATCATTCCTGTTAAGGGGGCCGTATCATTGTGGCTATGAGATTGTTATGCAAAGGATTGCTGTACTGTCCTCCACGTTTGCTTCTTGCTGTACACCTATTGTTGCAGTGATAATTACTGTCTTCCTGTATGGGTGGATCAAAATTGCAGAATTAAATGTATACCTACAGTACGATTCAATTCTTTCACTTGATTGCATGCTTTATGCATACTTAATCTCTCCCTGAATGTCTGTCACTAGATGACCAAGGCACACGTGTGCAATTACCAAAGAGTGTTACATGTTTTCAACATTCAGTTTTAAAACTGGTAATCATAAGCAGTTATAAGAAAAAGTAATATCAGTCAGTCCGGACATGCACAGGGAGAACATGCAAAAACCCTATGCAGATCCTGGCACTATGAGGCTGTCATTCTGTCTGTGTTAAAACATCTGCACTAAACTTACTCAACTTTAATGTGATTAAAATTAAATATTTGGCTATGTTTCTTTAAGTTCTTGTCACTTGATTGCAAGCTACACATAAGCTTAATTTCTCCCTCAATAATTTTCACTAAACAACCAAACACTTGTGTGCATGATTAAAGCTGCAGCACCAGGCAAGATGTTTGCAAAATAACGTAATAATTATTACACAGTAACAACACAGTAATTATTGCATAATAATACAACAGCTTTGCAGAACAATGCAATAATTATTGAAAAGTAATGTTTGTAATAAACTTCTGTAGGTTACATTTCAAGAGCACATTACTTTGCCCACAAACTTAGTAAAACTCTGAGTACTCATCTGACAGTGCTATGAACACTACTGCCGAAAATGCAGCATGGTGGGTCTGTGGGGAATGGTTGTGCTGAATTGATTTTGTGTGAGTGGTGGCTATTTATGAAGCTAACAACAGCTAAAAAAGATAAGTAAATAAAGTAAAAGTATAAAGTAAATAAGTTAGTGTAACTGGCAAGCTAAGTTTAGTTACATTACGTATATTGTGTGCTGCCTGTAGCAATGCCTAATGTTAATTATATATTCAAAGTCTTTTTCAGACATAATTATTTGAAAGAAGTCACAGTAACAGAATAATGAAGCTATGTTGAGCCCATTTACTATCATGGAGTGTATGTGGGCGTGTGTGAGTGAGTGAGATAGTGAAAGTGTGAGTGTTTAAAGGGTTGACTACTTGATTGACAGAGAGATGTTTCAGATAACAGATATGTGTTTATAAAAGTATGGTTGTACCGTACCCCTTTCTTATGCCCACTATGTTAGCAAGCTCCTGGTTTTTTAGCAAGGCATCCTGTCAGAGTGAAAACAAGTCTATTTATTAGTATACCCCAGTTACTCCTGTGTTAAAGTTTTATATTTTTTTACTGTGCTTAGTTTACTGTGGAATAAATTGAAAATTTAATCTGGTTTGTGGTGCCTTTTAGTTACACCAGACCATTAATATTTTGCAATTTATAATTGACTCTTAACTATATATTGAGTATATGCTCATCTTTATCAGTTTATAATTAAGTACAATATTCATCAGCAGTAGGCTACTGCAAGTGGTTAATTCAAACTGTAATTTGGCAAATTGGTATTTAATAGGCCAATGAATTATCTGATTTCTGCTATCTTTAATATAACATTGTTATTGCATAATGTTACTGTTTCATTCATAATTGATGTACCTGGTAATAATAATTTGGCTGTGCTTTAGGCTTTAAGTGTTCCACTCCATAATGTACACTGGACTTTTTTGGCCACCAAATTAATAATCTTTTGGAAACACCCATTGCTGTACTAGGCTTATGTAGCAGAGTGTGTGTGTATGTGGTTCATAATGGCAGTTAAATGCGTTACACTTTTTACTTAATATTTCATGCAGAGCAATATCTGCCAAAATCAAACTATTTTCTGAAAATGCATTATTTTTAGAATAATAGTGTGATAGATATGCTAGAATACTTTGCATGTTAACTATTGTAGATAAAATACTATATTATCTGCTTACAGCCTACTGTACCTCTCACCTTCTCTAGGACATCCAGAAAGGTGTCAAAGTGAAGATAATGAATAATTAAAAGGAAAAAGATGACATACTGTACACTTACTGGATAGTAAAAGATTATTGAAGCAACTACAAATTTAATAGAAAAGTAGTAGGGATTCAGCAATTAATTTAAAGAGTTCTAGTAAAAGATGTTCTTAAAGGAGTGCCATATACAGAAATATTTTGTTCTTGGAGTCTCCAGTGAAGTTTCATACACAAGCCAAAGCTTTGTCTTTGAATTCTCCACATTGAAGAGCAGAAGAACAAAGAGCTAAGCACAAGATGTTTGAAAATTACTGTTTAATTCTGATAACGAAAATACCGAAAAGCAAATACCATAACAGTTTGAAAATTTGAGTGTTTCTGTACTTTTTTTAGTACTGGTATACTGTACAGCTCTTATACTTACATTTAGAACTTTGTTCTGTATATCCATACATACATGCAAATACATTCGTATTTGTTGTGTGTTTAAGCTGGCAGCACCCGACAACCAAACTACAGACTCTGGTACACTTATCTTTTTGTTCAGTTGTGCATCTAAGCCTTCCATTTATTTTATTCCTGATTAGATCCAAGTTTGCTGTTTTCTCTCAAAAGTGTATTGGACACCTTTGAATTTAAACTTTAACTTCTTGGCAATCTGTTGCTTGGCAAAACCTTCATTTTGCAAAATAACAATAGATTAATGTGTTTCTGAGAATGTTGTTTAGTTTTGACAATTTTTGAGGCCTGAAATAAACGTTAGAAATAACATTATCTTGCAACCCAAAGACAGGCAAATTACTTTATTAAAGAGAATAGGTTTGAGCTGCACTAACACAATTAAAGTTTCATTAATAGTTTCATTAATAACATTTAAACAAGATTAAGTAAGGATGAGTGAGCCAAGAGAGTTCGCTATTAGGACACTGAAGTAATTGCAGCTGAAAAATGGGGCTTTGCAGTCATAGGTGAAAATAAATTATAAATCACACATTTCTAGTTCTATTTTTTTTTTCATGTGATGATAAGGTAATGAGTGCTCTCACAACTGCTTGTACTGTTAACATTTAATACCTAATCATTCTTAAAGTGCTTGTTTTCATTTGAATATGTTGACTTTTTCTGTGTACTTTATAAAACATAGCTTGTGTCTGATAAGTCACTGTTTATGCATTATTTACTGACTACTTGCTATATTAATTGTAATAATGTTCCTAGATTTGGTGAAATCGGAACAAATTTGAAGATGTCAGAGAGCTTTTTTTTTTCTTTAGATGCATTACTAAAAATCATTTATTTAATGTTTTCCATACAGCAATTGACTTCATTGAGTTTCTTGGAATGTATAAACGATTCTTCATCCAGTGCCGAAGTGTGGTATGTAAATATCAGTTGTTTTCATGTGTTTTGAATAAAAGTTTATTTGTAATTTATTTTAATGATTGAAAAGGTTTAATAAAAAAGTGCAATATCTATCATTAGACACCCAATGTAATGTACTGCAGATTGTAATAATAAATAGAAAATATAAATAGAAACTGACCAAGATAAATGGCGACCAAATATTCAAAAAGTGAATATAGTAATGGTATGTTGTGAAATTCTTTAGCTTTATTTGCTTTATATTGTCATTGTTTTCTTGTATTACCACTTTTAAGATCCTTAAATTAATTTGTGATGTGTGTATATTTGTTTGTGTTATTCTTAAATATGAAAGGTACTCTAAGCATATTATTATGAACTTAAAAATATTTGTAACCCTCCAAGAGTTACCTTCCAGTATTTGAGCTGTAGAAATATTCTAGCAATTGTTTTTCTTAGTTTTGTAAAGAAAGCTTTAACTATATATAAAATAAATAAAATTGTAGCATTGCTGTCATGAGTGGATGCTTCATTAAGAAAACATATTGTGCAGGCTGATTAATCCAAGATAAAACGGTATATTCTGACGTACTACTGCATGTGTACCATTGTACAATAGTTGTCTTTTTTTAATTTGATCGATTTAGGATATATTTCTAGAATGTACTGCTTGTTAATAAAATAACTGTAAATACCTACCTGAAGGTATAAAAGACTGGAAGTTTATAAATCATGTGTTTTTGTTAGGTTGCAGAAGATATCTCTGAAATAATTCAGAGTTCAAATACATTTCTTGAAGAGAAGCCAAATATTTTACTGTCAACAAGCAAGGCAAACTCTAAGGTACAGCTTCATTCCTTTAATATTTTATTAGGTGTAAATGAAAATTTGACCAACATTCAAAAGAGTGGCATAAAGTAACATCATAATCTTAAACTTGCTTATGCTTAACACTAGAATTACCAGAGCCTACGAAAAAACTCGTAGATCCGTCCCACCTTAAATCACTTCTTAAATCCGTTCGCACCTCTCCGCCATCGTCTTTTGTCTTCTAAATGTGCAGATAAAGACAAGCTGCAAACAGCCGACTATTCCATCCCCCCACCGACTTAGAACGTGCACGAATTTCTCCTAGCTCATGCCTTGATTGATTATCTGGGAGTGAAGTGGAGTTTTAGAGTGGAAATAATAGATCGTTATTTGGAACACACACATTTCATGTGTGTTCCATTTCTACAGTAATCTGTGTAAACACATTTTTAAAGCAGAAACGTTTTTCATATTCTAGTAGTAAATGACAAAATGTAGGCATAAACTATCTAATGTATGAAGAAGTCCAAATATCAAAGAAACACTTTCATGAAAGGTACAAATATAACAGAACAAGTGCGCTTTTATTCAAAAATATAACTGCAGAAAAAAAAAAGCCGCCTTAGTGTGCGACATTGACACTCATTTACTACGACGGCCCCAAGGCGCAACAGTATCAGTTGCTGACTGGGAATCAAAAGGTCACAAGTTTGATCCTGCACGACTCCCTTTTGAGAAGTGAACTGCTCTTATTTTTACTATTTTAGAATAAAAAGATACATTTGATTTCAGTCTGTAACAGCCGGTGTAATTTATGATATTTTTAAAGGTTAGCTTTATTTTTATTTTTTTTATTCACTTTCCATTCTCTCAGTCGCATTCAGGATCCTTCCCTACCCCATCTGACACTGCTGTTTTCACATAAAGACGCGCTATAGCTCTGCAGTGTATCACGATACATACGACGGCGTGTTTTTTTTCCCCCCAATCTTGCCAGTCCCCACATGTTGCTGTATGCTGTTTCTTTTGTACTCCAGGACATGCAGGGGAAAGCATAGTAAAGAGCAGTAACTTCAGCACTATATGCAATGATCAGACACTCCCCATCTGACACTGCTGTTTTCACATAAAGACGCGCCATAGCTCACCCAAGGAGCGCCCTTCCTACATTTACAACATGTGTACTTGTTGCAGTGTACACACCTCTCTGTGCTATGGTTCCTATTACACGGAACAAGCACCTGTAATTTGCAGCTCTATTCATTATCTCAAAACAAATATATGTGACGTTTTGAAGAAATCATTTTATGACGCGAATAGTACCAATCAGAAAACATCATCGAAGTAATGCAATATTATTTGAAAACGAACAGTGTCAGATTGGGTGTGATTTATACTGGCGCTGTTACTTAGAGTCAAATCAGAAGCTGAATAAGCTCCTGTTCTGACTCTAAGTAAAAAAGCATGAATTAATCAACAGAAATAACCGCGATCGACATTTTAAACTTAACAATTTACAGTGCATACCAATTTATAAATTTTATGTCCGTTTGAGGCTACAAAGAAAAAAAAAACTTCCTCCCCAGCGGGGAATCGAACTTGGGTCTCCACGGCGCGGCAGGGCTGCCGTGCTCTGAGTCAGCAAATCTCAGCGTTACGCCACGGAAGGTGTTGTGACATCCTTGACCCTTTTGTGAAAGTGTTTATTTGATGTTTGGCCGTCAGGCTTCACACATTCTATAGTTTATGCCTACATTTTGTAACATCCATATTACTAACCGAGAATGCTAAACCGGATGATGGACGCAGGCACATCCGGCCATGGGCCGTAGCTGCAAAAAGACGTACTGCGCAGGCGCAAGAAAGGGCCGCGAGAGGTGGATGAGGGGCCGCGAGAGGCGGACAAGACCACAGAAAAAAGGAGCGAGCAAAGAAACAAGAGGACAAAGAAATGAGACGCCGCAAGCACAGAAAAAGGGAAAAGGCAAAGAAAAATGTAGTCAAAGGCAGGCACCGCACGAAACCCATTGCACACGAAACTAGCACACAAAAAAAAAGAAGACGCTCACGCACAACGGCAAGGCTCCCCCCCCACAGGCACCGGATGGGATACACACCAAGCGGGGGATTTAACAAGCCCCTGGAACACAAAAAAAAAAGAACACAAAACCACCCCACACACCCTACAAGCAACGGACGGGACACACACAAAGAGGGGGATTCAACAAGCCCCTGGAACACAATCCTCACCCCCCCCCAAATCAATAAGAAGTGACACCCAAAGCCACATATCTAAAGGAAACGTCCATATTAAACATACGTCATCTCAAAACCTTCACACTAGGCAGCATAGGTGGATCTCATTAAAATAAAGCACTATTAACCGTTCAACTGGAGAAAAGGCTCCATATTAACAGTGAGTGCGATCCTCCTTATTACTTATACATATTTCGCACGCTGAGGAACAAACAAGTCATGCATACACGGTCACGGGTACAAAACGATTCGGATCGGATAACGGAACCAAACACACGAACACAAATGAAACCAAAACAATACACGGCGGCGCATACAACGCGCTTCGGAAAATACGTGAGAAAAAATGTCTCGGATCAAAAAACGCAAAGCTCAAGTAACCCCGTTACAGAGACGTGCCCAAATGAACAGACACATTGAACGTAGATGCATACAGCGCGCGTCTCAAAGTGCTGCATCGAAACAAGCACGATTTCAAAAGAAAGAGCTCGCGACTCAGACATACAAAAAAGAGAGCAAAGCAACGCGCATATGACCGGCCAGAAAACAAGCAAGCGGGACTCAAAAAGCAGAAAGCTCAACTGACCGACATACAAAAACGGACAAGGCACGATACAAACAATGCACAACGTAGAGTGAAACGGACTTTGCGCAAAGCGGAGGCGAATCAATTAAAAATCAAAAATAGCGCGTCACAAATAATGGACATGCAACAACGCGGCATTCAAACGCCACAAGCAAAACATGCCCGTCGCGGACATCAACACCAGACACCGGCTAAACGATTATGCCACTTGGCTGACAACGCTTTCAATAATGAGTCCACTATTGAGGAAAATTCATTGGGATTAATGAATGTCATTTGCAATCATTGTCATTCAGTTAACTTCACAGAAGAAACAACTGGCAATACAAATAATGAATTTACACGTTGTTGTCAAAAGGGGCAGATTAGAAAGCCTCCTTTACATTCATATCCTGAATATCTACAGAAGCTTCTAACTAAGGATGTGCCTGAAAGTAAAAACTTTATGAACTGCATTAGATCCTACAATAGTTCATTTGCTTTTGCATCTACCGGAGTACATATCAGGCCACCAAAAGGCAATGGCCCATACTGCTTTCGCATATGTGGTTAACACAACGCACTATATTATGTCCAAAAAATATTAATGTTAATCACATTATTAACCAGGTCATTTCATTACTTCCTGGAGAGACACGGCTCTTTCTAAGCTCTGACAAAGTTGACTCTGATGACGACAATGAACATCTGAATTTCCCCTTAGAATATTTGAACACTATTAACCCGGACGGATGACCACAACACAACCTTACCCTTAAAAACGGAACAATAATCATGCTCTTAGGAAACCTTAACACTAAACAGGGTTTATGCAATGGCGCACGGTTAGTCGTCAACACCATGACACGCGATGTTATTCAAGCAACAGTTCTTTCAGATTCACATGCTAACAATACTGTTCTCATTCTTGGAATTGACCTTACGAGTTCTGACCTGGAATTACCTTTTACATTGAAACACCGACAGTTCCCCATTAAAGCTGCATTTGCCATGACCATCAACAAATCACAAGGACAAACCATGGACAAAGTTGGCATCTACCTCTCTGAACCCGTTTTTGGACATGAACAACTTTATGTTGCCTTCTCATGTATTCAACGTTCATCTCACATTAAACTTAAAGTTAAAAATGATCCATGCCAAGGAAGACTCATTCAAAGACAAGACACCATCTTTACTACTAATGTTGTATACAGAGAAATATTCCAATAAAACATTACTCTTTGCCAAACACTCTATTTTGTATTTATATAGGCATCATCCAAACCTGCACACTATTCTATATCTAATTCATACATCTCACTCTTTGTCATGCCCCAACGCCAGGGGTTGGCGAGCGAAGCGAGCAGGGGGCGGAGCCCCCTAGTTTATTACTAAAATATGAAAAAGTTTCTGTTTTAACAATGTGTTCACACAGATTACTGTAGAAAGGAACACACATGAAATGCGTGTCTTCCAAATAACGATCTATTATTTCCACTCTAAAACTACAGTTCAGTCACTCCCATATAATCAAACAAGGCATGAGCTGGGAAAACTTAGTGAACGTTTTTAGATGGTGGGGGATGGAATAGTTGGCTTTTTGCTGCTCGTCTTAATCGGCACATTTAGAAGACAAAAGAGAGGTGAGAACGGTTTTAAGGTGGGCCGGATCTATGAGTTTTTTTGTAGACTCTGGTAATTCTAGTGTTAATCCAAATTGAGGTTGTGAGAGCTTAAGAATCTATCCTTATTAGAACCGAACCTGGAAAGGGTGCCAGCCCACTGCCGGGTTCATGCACACTCTCATCTATCCAATCACTAATCAACCTAACATGTACATATTTAGTTTATTTGAAAAATGGAATATCTGGAAAAAGGCCTTTACAGGCAGGGGAGAAATGTGAAATGTTCATATGGGCAGCAGGCAAACCTGTCATTCAAATCCAGGACTCTGGATCCATGTGGTAGCTGTTTTATCCACTGTGCTGAACTTTTCACTTTAACAAGGCAAGTAATTCAGTTTAAATTGCCTCTGCCAAATCTAACATTAGCTGTATTTTTCAGCTCTTGGATGTGGAGAGCATTTTGTATGACTTGTGTAACATGATCCTGCTTCCTCCTCCTACACCCTTTGTGCAGTGCATTTCAGGTTCAGTTTTTTGGGTAAACCCATGGATACAGTTTTTTTTTTATTACAAACAATATTATAATCCGTGCACTATTCATACTTTTAATTGCTCTTATTGTTCAATTATCTTCCTTACAAATACTGCTGTTCTTTTTTGTGGTGTTTGCTATACTTTAAAGCTTATATTTCTTTTACCATTTTCTTACTAATTTACATTTTTCTGTAAAGTTTGCTCCATTACTTGATAATTAACAATGAGCAGTGGTCAGAGGAACATACAACAGTTAATGGCAGTGAATTATCCCACTGACATTTTAATTTTTCTTCTAATCAAGAAACGTCTGTTACAGATGAGCAGGAAAGTGATTATTGGAGTGAAGGAACTGTATTCATTAAGCTTTTATGTTTTGCCAGCATTTGGAATCAATTATTAAAAGTGGGAAAGTTTGAATTAAAAAGATCGCAAAAGAAGGGCAGCTGACATTATGAAAAAAATATGAATATTTTAAAATTTCTCAGACTATGAAAATAAAAAAGCACAGTTCACTAAACAATCAAAAAGTAAGAGTAAAGTACTGATTGTGAAATTGTTCAGAATAAAAACCTTCACCCACAGGTATCCTCCAGATCTGAATTTTGTAGCCACTACCCAAGGCCATTCAATTTTCCTGTCTTTTTACTAAAATGTCTTACTCGAGCATCTCAAACTTCTTCCTTTTATCTGCAACCAGGAAATACAGTACTTTGCATATATTGCTTGTCGTTCTTGCCTACTTGCTCTTCAGACATTGCTGGAGTATCTTCAGCTTTCTTAAAGATGTAGACAGTCAAATATCCCTACTTGTCTGGCAAAGAGGAGTCTGCAGTAACAAAGCAGCAGCACTCAGATGAAACGCAAATGCAAACAATGATATGTTGTAATTTTATAATGATTCTTCATAATTCTCTGTATATGTTGTTGTTTTACTGACAGTATTATGTCAGCAATTTTGATTAAACAACAATTATTTACTGTTTCAAGATAAAGTTTTACTTAATGAACTCCATTTATATTATATATACATACATACACTTTCACAAAGCTTTCTTTGCTCTTTTAGTTTTTGTTATGCATATTAAATACCTTATTGAATTTAATAGAATGTTATGGCTCATAATAGCCCCTGTTGAGTAAAGTGCTTCCTTACCTGCTACTGACAGATGATTCATAAGGTTTGAAGGTTTCCACTTTACCCTCGCCAGCTAACATTGATAAATTTTAATTTGCCATGGAGTAGTTTTGGTAGTTTTTTTTTTTTTTTTTTTATTAAATAACTACAGTCATTCCAAGTCAGATTTATTGAGCGGATAAAATCTCTCCGCAATCTAAATATTCATTGCATGGAGCCTGCATAAATAAAGCAGTAAATAAAAGCAGGATTTTCCAGATACTTTGCCAATATTAGAAGGAATGTACTCAATTCCGTCCTGCCTGTGTGGAGTTTGCATGTTCTCCCCGTGTCTGCGTGGGTTTCCTCCGGGTGCTCTGGTTTCCTCCCACTGTCCAAAGACATGCAGGTTAGGTCGATTGGCGATTCTAAATTGGCCCTAGTGTGTGCTTGGTGTGTGGGTGTTTGTGTGTGTGTCCTGCGGTGGGTTGGCGCCCTGCCCGGGATTGGTTCCCTGCCTTGTGCCCTGTGATGGCTGGGATTGGCTCCAGCAGACCCCCGTGACCCTGTGTTCGGATTCAGCGGGTTGGAAAATGGATGGATGGATGTACTCAATTCAGCTTGCATCTTCAAAATTGTCTCCTACTATACCTTTCAGTTATAATTGCCTAGGATGTCTGGTTAACATCCCAAAAGCATTTACATTTGTGTGCCAGTGTGTCTCCGATTTCATCTAGAGAAAACAGTTGCCTTTCCATTGGTTCCTGTTCAGCATAGCAACAGACCCACACATTTGAATGAAGATACCAGCTGCCACTGGGCTCCAGCACAAGAGGAAACTTATTGCATTTCCAAAGGTGGACTGTCTACTGCCTCACAGAAAAAAAGACACAAACGTTCTCATTGCTAGAATCTGTTTGTAATTGGAGAGAAAACTTGTCTTTATATGAAAGAAAACATGATGTCACTAAAATCTTCAGACTCTTTTTTGTTATTAACCATGCCACCTCAAATACATTGAACCTATTCACTCAGTTATACTCTTCATTTGAGTTTACTTGCTTAAACTACTTCATCCTGTTTCTCCTCACCACACTGCACAACTTATCGTTTCCCAATAAATCTTTTCTGACAGCTCTGCACTTAGTGTCTTCCCTTTAAGTGAATTTCTGCAATTTCACCTAAATCTCATTTCAATCCTGTCTCACCTTTGTTTCATGTTCTGCACTGCTGAGCTGCATCTCACTCTATATTATTCCTCAGACACTTAGTCTTTTCTCTCCTACACATGATTACTTTTATATCTCAATCTAGTACTACTGCCTAACCTGCACCTCCATCTTCTTTCAGCATGTTACCAGCACAGCAGAATGCCCCATCTTTTGCAAAATCAACTTGAATATTTAAACCTCAAAACTAACAATCTAAAACTCAAAACTAACAGTCTCTGAAAGGTAATACTCCAAAAGTACAGTTTTTATATTGTGTCATTTATATTCTAACATTTATAATTGTATGATTTTACATCTTTGGTAGGTGGCAAAAAGAATTTAAATATGAAAATATAAAAATGTAGAGGTGTTTTTTTTCCTGGTGATGAACTAATGAGTATGGCATTGAAGAGCAGCATCTAAATGAGGAGCTTTTTAGCTTTTCTAGATGTTGTGATGATGTCCCTTATTTCTAGAAATATAAATGGTACTCATTTTCACAAATGAAGGCAGAATGGTGCTTCATTGGTTCATGTTCCTGTTTCACAGTTTAAAAGTGTCTTGGTTCAGTTTTCATCATGGTCAATGTTTCTGTTGAGTTTACCTATTATCCAGTCTCTGTGTGGATTTTCTACAGGTACTTGCTGTGGTTCCTTCAATATGTGCATGTTAGGTTAATTGGCTTGGTGTAAGAGTGAGTGCATGTGTGTGTGTGGATGTACTCTGTTGCATTGGCTTCTCATCCAAGGTTGGTTCCTACCTTGAAACCAGTGCTGGTAAAATTGGGAAGTTGTGTTTTTTTTTTTTTTGTACAAGTATTTTGATCTCCTCAAAATTGTTCCATTGTACTGACTACTTTTTATTTTTTTATTGCCTTACTTTGAAGGACGAAGAGGTTAGTATTCAAATATTTCCCTGGTTGTTCAAAAAAATAATTTTCTTTAAGGCCATTTTAAAACCTAAAGTAACCTAATCAACAACCAAAGTACTTTAACTTGTTTTGTATTGAGATTTGCTAGTGTGTATTAAATAAAATCATTTTGAAGTCTCTCTTTTTCTAAATGTATATTTCTTAGTTAAACACCTTTTTTTTTTTCCTTATGATTTTCATTCTTATCGAATTATTTTTATATAATACAAGGAGTCCTCGGGTTACAACGACTCGACATACAACGTTTCAAGTTTACAGCGTTCACTCCCATAAAAACTTAAAAAAAAAATTGAGACATGAGTGTTTTGGGTTACGTCATTAGCATCGTACTTATAGACTATGTGGGCAAAGTAGTTTGGTTGCGTGCAGCGGAAGAATACGCAGTAACGCAGCGTATGAGTGAGGAAGTTGGCAAACTAGTTTCGTTGCGCGCGGAGGAAGTGTTCCGTTTGTGTGGCTTTGTTTGCCTACTTTGTGGCCCTTATCATGGCTCCTAAACGAAAGTCAAAGTCTTCAGATGGTAGTGCTTCGAAGAAGAGGAAGGCCATCATGATGGAAGTGAAATTAGACATAGTGAAGAGATCAGAAGCAATAAAGGCAAGGATTTTTTTTTACACTCATTTTTTGTCATTTTTTCTGTTACTACAGTACAGTGTACACTACAGTATATTTATGTCCTTTTCCTTTTTTTGTGGCTTAGTTGTGTTTTTATGTTCTAGATTATGATTTTGCAAATGTGTTATGATGACTTAGGCTATGGTGTGTTTCGACTTACACCAAAATTCGGGTTACATCATTGTTGTAGGAACGGAACTGTGTCATAACCCGATGACCCCCTGTAATACTAAATAGTAATTACTAAATATATTGTATATGATAACCAAATACTGATTTACTAATTACATTTTTTGTTTATTATTGGAAATAAGGTTATGAAATTAATCATTTCTGCTTACAGGGACATAAGATGGTAGCTGTAACATCTATACCAAAAATATTACTATATTATGCAATTTTTTGTAAACCTGCTATAGTACAAGAAAATATGACTTTAGAGGTATTTTCAAAAACCAGGATGTGCTACCTTATTTTTTTTTTCCCATTTTTCAATTTTTATGGCCTTTTGAGGTTGGTGTACTGGATAATGGGGTGGATATTTTTCACTGTATAGTACATCTAATACCATTTCTATTTATGGATAAACATACACTTTATTAGAAGAATGACATATCTTCTAAAGGGTTTTCCATGTTTTCTGTGGTGGATATTGAGCAGCACCAATAAAGAGACCTTGTCAAGTCTAAGAAGCAAATAAGATTACATGCTTGAGGTAAAAACTTTAAAACAGTTTTCCTGAACAAACCATATTTTTTGTGAGGCACAGGGAAGAAGTCTGTCACTTTTGGGCATTTAAGTTTGTTTTTATGTAGAGTTGTTTTCTGTCCTAAATTGAAAGTGTTTAAGGGTGAATATGATTCTGAAAAGGCAAATTCATTTTTATTTACTGTTCATTGAAATTATTTGTTATGCAAAAACCTAGTATTTCCATTTCAGTGCTATAATTTGAAAGGTTGAAGGAATGCCAGAAGGTGATTAAAAAAGACTAACCTGATATCCCAGAAGTTAAATTATAAACCATGCTCTTTGATTTGAGAAGATTGTTTGGACCTAGGCTCAGTGATGGGAGGAAGAGTAACTGAAGGTGCAACAGTGAGATTATGCTGGGTATTGCTTTGGATTTGGACAGTGGGCAAGCGACCCTAGACTTCCAACCATTGAACCCAGTGATAAGAAGGTCCAGGGGACAGCTAAGGTGTTTTTTGATTATTTCTTTTATTACTTTTTGTTGTCTTATTGTTTTCCTGCCTCATCACAAAGAAAGGTTCAATGGCAGTGGTAAATTGGCCTGGTGTGAGGTGAAGTTAGTGTGGTTTGCAATAAACTGGTGGCCCATCTCGCTTTGGTTTCCATTTTGCAGTCAATCTTGCCCCATAAGGTGTCAGCTTTCTGGTACACTGAACTAAAGTAGAGTGTTGGATGATTATATGGTGTTATTTTTTATTTATAGTTCCTATGAATATGCATTCCAAAGTATATTTTCACATTTCTGAGAGTTGTCATTATTCTGCTTATAGAGAAAATGATCTTGTTATAGTATCCTTAAGGCATCAACAGGGACATTATGTCATACATTATGTATATATTTAAGGGTACAGTTTCAAGGATGAAAATAATGTAAATGTGTTTATTGTACACAGTCCTTTGAAATTTCCTGGATTTTTGTGCAAACACCTCCTAAAATCTAAGTCATAACAGGTAGTCTAATTAAGCAAATGCTCGATACAAATGCTCAAAATTGTACCTTGTCATGTATTTATTCAACAATTTGGTTAAATATTCAAGGTAAAGGATTGAAAATGTATCTTTAAAAAGTTATTTGGAGCTAATCCTTTTTTCAGAACTATTTCATTTCTTTTTCAGATAATGCCACAAAATGTCAGTGGGACATAAGGTCACAATTGTGGCTCAGATATGACCCATATTTTATTTTTTTGAGCTTCATATTAAATGATGTGCTCCTATAAAACCACCTGATAAAACTAAAAATTCATTGTTCTCTCAGCGATCTCAGTGATTGCAAGCTATCCTGGCCCAAAAGGGTGAAGCAGTCCCAAGCTCTTATGCTTCTTCAGCCATGCCTTCACGGATGAAGTGAAGTTTCTTTGTGCCATGGAATATTGAGGATTGTTTTTTTGCAAACATTAGGTGGCCAAAAAATGGTATCCTATCATGAACATAACTCACCTAAGAATTCTTTTGTCACTTTTTGAGGACTATATAATAGCACACTATCAAACAATCCTAGAGACTCCTAGAGAGGGGTATTAATTTCTTCAGTTTGTCTGTTCTGCTTGCCTGAAGGCCCAGGTGTTTATAAATGCTCTTAAAACTTTACTTAATCTAACATCTCTTCTGGATTCCACGAAAACCTCGTTTTTTATCATGATGTCTATCATGAAGGACAGAATTATCTAATATAGAGCAGAGAAAATGGAACCCTCACTTCAGTATAAGTTCATTAAATAAGTTTGGTATTTTTTCAAGTTGAAGTTGTTTATTGGTATAGATTAATTTTCCATGTTATATTCCATTTTACAGTGAAACGTAAAATTAAATAGCAGACAGATGCATGCTCAAATCATATGGTGGCTTCTTAAATGACACATACTTTATGCCAATTACAATTTGTGTTGTTATTTTACATAGCCTATGAAGCAAGAGTCAGGCTGAGTGGCAGTGTCATGGTGTACAGCACTTGTAAGAATTTCATTGTACTTTACACACCTATCAAGAAATCTGAACTAAACTTATCACAGCAGTATGTTTTAAATAACTGCCTTAGTTATTCATGTAGACATGTTTTAAGAGCCAAGCCACCTGCATATTATGATTTCTGATTTAAAAAGTGAATGAATAAATAAATAAAATTGAAAAGGCACAGTGTGTGACAGTGCAACATTTTTCCATGAGTAAATGTACTGACAATCACTGATAATAGTCAACCCATAAATACATATGCGGAACTTGCAAACTTCATGCAGAGTTTGACACTGTAAGGCAGGAATAATAATAATAATAATAATTCATTACATTTATATAGCGCTTTTCTCAGTACTCAAAGCGCTATCCACACAGGGAGGAACCGGGACGCGAACCCACAATCCTCCACAGTCTCCTTACTGCAAAGCAGCAGCACTACCACTGCACCACAGCTCTGTGCCACCATTCTGCCTAGGCACTGTGAGGCAAGAATGACAGCTCTGCTCGACCACTCTACCTATGTTAAAAGAAATACTCCACCCAAAAATGATATTACAGTAACCCCATGTAGTTTGTAGTAATGACTGAAAAAAAAATTAATCTGATGTTTTCATGCGTAAGGAAAAGAAAAAAGTTTGATAGAACCCAATGGCGTCCAAGTGCAGTACAAGGCTTTTTTCACAATGGAACTCTGGGACCCATAAGTTTCATTATAAAATGCAAGAGCAGGTTGGTAATTTTTATGGATTTATAAAATGTTTCTACTTTAAAATGTAGTTTCATTAGGCAAATTAATATTCACCATGATTGTGAAGAAATCCATTTCAGATTGAAAGATACCAAACATATCCTTTGATGGGAACACTGGATTCCATTTCCTATTTTTCTTTAAAGGTCACAAAATTACTTTTTGTCTTTGATCCTAAATATGTTCACTTTACAATTTTGTGTATATCATTTTTATTAAACTGACTGCTTTTTATGAATTAGGCGAAGATTTAAATTACAATTCAGGAGACATTGAATTTGGTATCCAGAAGAGTCCCAAAGTGTTTCAATGTTTCAGAATGTTTTTTCAATACTATATATACTGTACATACTGAGCCCATAAACTGATAATGAAATATTGACTGCTTGGCTGCTTTCTACCTGTAGTTGCACATATTTTTATAAGTGGATACAGTCATTGAAGCTAAGGTGTGGTGATTAAACTTCCCTTTTATTTTTGCACCTAGTTTATTACATTAGATAAGGTAGCTTTTGTGGGGGAAAACACAAATGCAATCAAAATATTCAATTCTATGAACTCTGTTTATGCAGTTTCCTATATTTATCATGATGTACAAAGATTTAGTGTGGAATATGAATTAATTTTAAACTTTTTTATTATTTTTTAAGGTTTTTGAAGCAAGGGATATCGAGAGCCTAAACA
This sequence comes from Erpetoichthys calabaricus, assembly GCF_900747795.2. Lineage (NCBI taxonomy): Eukaryota > Metazoa > Chordata > Cladistia > Polypteriformes > Polypteridae > Erpetoichthys > Erpetoichthys calabaricus. The sequence goes on along the minus strand of NC_041396.2, from coordinate 214,124,143 downwards.
ATATAGACCTAGGAAGTGATGATCCTAAACTAGACATAAAACAAAGCACTATCAGCAGAATTCCACTGTTTAAATCTGGAATGAAGAACCATGATGATGATGATGATGATGATAATGATGAAGATAAAGGTGATTTGAGAGATTCCTTCTTTGATGATCCTTCTCCTAAGCCTGAAAAAATATATGGACGGTATGTCATTAGATTATTTTTATTTATTTATTTATATAAATACACAATTAGGTGTTAAGTATGTGCATATTTGTGTGTGTGTGAATATGTTTGTGTTTGCAGTTTGTTCACAAATGAATTAATAGTCATCTTTCCTAACTAAGAACAAGAACATTGGACTTTGAGATTAGCTAAGTAAATTTCTCTAAATATAAAGTAGTGTTATCTGAAACATTTGCCAACAAAGAAATGAATAAACTTGCTGGTTTCAGCTACCGCTTTCTGGCCTGCCTTGCCTTTCTGCCCCTAATTTTGAATATAAGTAACAAATACAAGTAATGAGTAACTTTCCTAACACTTCCCCATACACTTGGTAATGTTTGCTCCTGTTCAGGCAAAAAAAAAACAAACTTAAATGGGGGAATAAAGCTTTAAAAATTCCTGCTCAGCTCCTTAGTGTAAACAAAAAAAAAAAACACAAAGTTTTTAGGAGCAAAATTTTTATTTTCATTAACTCTCGCATAGTAGTAGCACATTACACTTGGCACAATTCAACTCATAAGAATGACATCAGCACGTCAGCATTTCTTTGCCTTCAATCAGCCTCTCCACTGTCTCCAATCAGACATGACACACCCTTGATTTGCATGTTATTTTAATATTATTAAAATCATAAATCATATTTATTGTTGCACATGGGTGACTTCATCAAGGCAAACAAGTTAACCTTTTTTTCTTTCTTTCCCATCATACCTAATTTTGACCTTTTTTTGAATATTTCTTAGGAGGGCAGATTCAATCAGGCATTTGGGAAACCTAACATCACTTTCTGATGCACCCTGTTTTAATTTAGATAATGGAACATTGACTGGAGTTCTTCCTGTAAATAAGTTTTCTAAAAGTAAGAATTTTTAATTTCATAAATAAATGTCAAATTGTATTTAGAATGATGAGATTCCAGTATGGAGTTGATATTTCTGTGCTTCTGAAGGAAAGTAGTGTTTTTTGTGTAATTGTCCATCCAGCAATTTAAAGAAAATCGGTGTACTCAGCATTTGTCTAGTGTATGGCGTATTTATTTTTTGATTTAAAGTCCTACTAAAAAGGAATGTAACAATTGGGCACTGAAAATACACAATAATTTGCTTTAGTCTTTTAATGGGACATTATTCCAGGGATGCAAATCTCATGTAGGTGTTAACAATGCTTTCATACCCTCTGAATATTCAACCCAAAAATCTTGATTTGACAAACATTTTGTTTCATTTGTGAGTCATGTTATTTCCAGAGCCCCTTTGAAACATTCTGGTTTTTATTGTGTTTAATTTTCACCCTCTCATCCCACATTTCAGGCCAGTACTTTGTTAGAAAGCAATGTAACCTGTAAAAGTTTTGGTCATACCTCAGATTTTCATTCTTGGTACCTCTAATTTCTTTTCAATTAAGAAAGGCTGAGTTGTTCTCGAGTGACCAGATCCACTTCCAATAGTGTTTATTTCTTGCTTCTCCTTATTGGATTAAATGTAAATATATTAGTGTCTGTTTTTAAGTGATAAATAATTGTAATTTGACCTACTACTAAAATTCATAGCAGATGTTTTTTTTTTTACATTGTACATCATATTGAATTTATAACCATTATTTTCTGTGTACTAGTTTAGGTTTTTATGATCTTCTTATCCTGAGTAGCACTAACTTTATTCCAGTGGCCTCCTGCTGAATTCCTTATCTTGTCAATAGCCATTGTCAAGGTCTTGGGAACATTGATATTACACAGAAACCCTCAAATGCTCCCCAATATTTGTCATATTTTCATTTTTAAAACTGTGTTTTGGTTGGGTGTACTTTTCAATTTGTTTGACATAGAGAGATTTCAAATTCAGAATCTGAGTGTTAGGGCTGTATACATCCTTAAGGCAATGAATGTTAATTGACAGTGTCGATGATCCTGAAAGAATTATTTCTTCTGTTATTAAGTTCATCTTTAAAAATCTGCTCATTTTGATTTGGAGTTTAGTTTTCTTCTCTAAGTATTTTTTCCCCAACAAATGCTGTAAATAGTTAGTATTTTACCATGGCGCACTTATGTAAACAGCAGGTTCAAAGAAAGATTAACATAATGCATAGTTTTGAGCCAGTAGAATAGTTAAAATGTAAAATCTTTTTTTTTCATTTCATTATATTATGTTTACCAAATATGTTATGTCTGTGTAGGTGGTAATATAAATGAGTTCAAGATGGTGAGTGAAGCAATAACCTCCCTTGAATTAGGTATGTCTTATTTGTAATTTATTGTAATTTTTTTCTTTTTTTTATTTATGTAAAACGTTTATATAATAGAAACTCATCATATATGTATGTGTATATATATATATATATGTATATATATATATATATATATATACACTGCTCAAAAAAATGAACACTTTGAAAACACATCAGATCTCAATGGGGAAAAAATCGTGCCGGATATCTCTACTGATATGGACTGGGTAATGTGTTAGGAACAAAAGGATGCCACATCATTTGATGGAAGTGAAAATTATCAACCCTACAGAGGGCTAAATTCACAGACACCCCGAAAATTAAAGTGAAAAACTGATGCGGCAGGTTTGTCCATTTTGACGAAATTTCATTGCAGCAACTCAAAACTGTACTCCGTAGTTTGTATGGCCCCGACATACTGTATGCATGCCTGACAACGCTGGGGCATGCTCCTAATGAGATGACGGATGGTGTCCTGGGGGATCTCCTCCCAGATCTGGACCAGGGCATCACTGAGCTCCTGGACAGTCTGAGGTGCAACCTAGTGGTATCAGATGGACTGAAACATAATGTCCCAGAGATGTTCTATTGGATATAGGCCAGGCAAGCGAGGGGATCAGTCAATGGTATCAATTCCTTCATCCTCCAGGAACTGCCTGCAAACTGTCGCCACATGAGGCTGAACTTTGTCATGCATCAGGAGGAACCCAGGACACACTGCACCTGCATTTCATCCTGATACCTAATACCTTCCCAGACCATTACTGACTCACCACCAAACCGGTCATGCTGAGCGATGTTACAGACAGCATAACGTTCTACACGTCTTCTCCAGACCCTTTCCCGTCTGTCACATGTGCTCGGGGTGAACCTGCTCTCATCTGTGAAGAGCACAGGGTGCCAGTGGTGGACCTGCCAATTCTGGCATTCTATGACAAATGCCAGTCGAGCTCCACGGTGCTGGGCAGTGAGCACAGAGCCCACTAGAGGACATCGGGCCACCCTCATGAAGTCTGTTTCTGATTGTTTGGTCAAAGACATCCACACCAGTGGCCTGCTGGAGGTCATTTTGTAGGTTCTGGTAGTGTTCATCCTGTTCCTCCTTGCCCAAAGGAGCAGATAGTGTTCCTGCTGATGGTTTAAGGACTTTCTGCGGCCCTGTCCAGCTCTCCTAGAGTAACTACCTGTCTCCTGGAATCTCCTTCATGCCCTTGAGACTGTGCTGGCTGACCCAGCAAACCTTCTGGCAATGGCACATATTGATGTGCCATCCTGCAGAAGTTGGAATACCTGTGCAACTTCTGTTGGGTCCAGGTATCGCCTCATGCTACCAGTAGTGACACTGACCATAGCCAAATGCAAAACTTGGGAAAAGCAGTCAGAAAAGATGAGGAGGGAAAAATGTCAGTGGCCTCCACCTGTTAAACCATTACTGTTTTGGGGGTCATCTCATTGTTGGCCCTCTAGTGCACCTGTTGTTAATTTCATTAACACCAAAGCAGCTGAAACTGATTAACAACCCCCATGCTACTTAACTGACCAAATCAATATCCTGGAAGTTTCATTGACTTGATGCTATACTCTGATTAAAAAGTGTTCCTTTAATTTTTTTTGAGTAGCCTGTGTGTGTGTGTGTGTGTGTGTATGTATGTATATATACAGTATTTAGTCAGCCACCAATTGTGCAAGTTCTCCCACTTAAAAGATGAGAGAGGCCTGTAATTTTCATCGTAGGTATACCTCAACTATGAAAGACAAAATGAGAAAAAAAAATCCAGAAAATCACATTGTCTGATTTTAAAGAATTTATTTGCAAATTATGGTGGAAAATAAGTATTTGGTCACCTACAAACAAGCAAGATTTCTGGCTCTCACAGACCTGTAACTTCTTCTGTAAGAGGCTCCTCTGTCCTCCACTCGTTACCTGTATTAATGGCACCTGTTTGAACTCGTTATCAATATAAAAGACACCTGTCCACAACCTCAAACAGTCACACTCCAAACTCCACTATGGCCAAGACCAAAGAGCTGTCAAAGGACACCAGAAACAAAATTATAGACCTGCACCAGGCTGGGAAGACTGAATCTGCAATAGGTAAGCAGCTTGGTGTGAAGAAATCAACTCTGGGTTCAATTATTAGAAAATGGAAGACATACAAAACCACTGATAATCTCCCTCGATATGGGGCTCCACGCAAGATCTCACCCCATGGGGTCATAATGATAACAAGAACGGTGAGCAAAAATCCCAGAACCACACGGGGGGACCTAGTGAATGACCTGCAGAGAGCTGGATCCAAAGTAACAAAGGCTACCATCAGTAACACACTACGCTGCCAGGGACTCAAATCCTGCAGTGCCAGACGTGTCCCCCTGCTTAAGCCAGTACATGTGCAGGCCCATCTGAAGTTTGCTAGAGAGCATTTGGATGATCCAGAAGAGGATTGGGAGAATGTCATATGTTCAGATGAAACCAAAATAGAACTTTTTGGTAAAAACTCTACTCGTTGTGTTTGGAGGAGAAAGAATGCTGAGTTGCATCAAAAGAACACCATACCTACTGTAAAGCATGCTTTGGGGCTGTTTTTCTGCAAAGGGACCAGGACGACTGATCCGTGTAAAGGAAAGAATGAATGGGGCCATGTATCATCAGATTTTGAGTGAAAACCTGCTTCCATCAGCAAGGGCATTGAAGATGAAACGTGGCTGGGTCTTTCAGCATGACAATGATCCCAAACACACCACCCGGGTAATGAAGGAGTGGCTTTGTAAGAAACATTTCAAGGTCCTGGAGTGGCCTAGCCAGTCTCCAGATCTCAACCCCATAGAAAATCTTTGGAGGGAGTTGAAAGTCTGTGTTGCCCAGCGACAGCCCCAAAACATCACTGCTCTAGAGGAGATATGCATGGAGGAATGGGCCAAAATACCAGCAACAGTGTGTGAAAACCTTGTGAAGACTTACAGAAAACGTTTGACCTCTGTCATTACCAACAAAGGGTATCTAACAAGGTATTGAGATGAACTTTTGTTATTGACCAAATACTTTTTTTCCCACCATAATTTGCAAATAAATTCTTCAAAAATCAGACAATTTGATTTTCTGGATTTTTTTTCTCATTTTGTCTCTCATAGTTGAGGTATACCTATGATGAAAATTACAGGCCTCTCTCACCTTTTTAAGTGGGAGAACTTGCACAATTGGTGGCTGACTAAATACTTTTTTGCCCCACTGTATGTGTGTGTGTGTGTGTGTGTGTGTGTGTATATAATATATATAATATATAGTTTTACTGTCAAATAATGCAAAGAGTACACAACACGTGTTTCGCCCTTATTTGGGCTCATCAGGCGTACACACTCCACTGCATCGCCTTGTGTGGATCGAATCTCGGACGTCCGCGTCAGAGGCGAAGCCCCTTTACGCTGCGCCACGGCGTGTGATTCATTTATTTGACAGCCTGGAGATCAGAGTAATTACATTCGTAGTCTGAAACACGATCTGATTGTATGGGTGGTTACCTACCAGGTAACGCATGTGGTTGGTCTGCAAGTCGGCAAATGTCCGCCACGCCCTCTCAGTCGCTAGTAGCAGATCATAGAATGTTATATAGTTTTACTGTCAAATAATGCAGAGTACGTGACTCATGTTTTGCCCTTATTTGGGCTAATCAGGTGTACACACTTCATTGCATCCCCTCACAGGGATCGAACCTCATATATGTATATGTATGTATATATATATATATATATATATATATATATATATATATATATATATATATATATATATATTACAGTTAGGTCCATAAATATTTGGACAGAGACAACTTTTTTCTAATTTTGGTTCTGTATGTTAGCATAATGAATTTTAAATGAAACAACTCAGATGCAGTTGAAGTGTAGACTTTCAGCTTTAATTCAGTGGGGTGAACAAAACGGTTGCATAAAAATGTGAGGCAACTAAAGCATTTTTTAACACAGTCCCTTCATATATATGTGTGTGTGTGTGTGTGTATATATATATATATATATATATATATCTATATATATCTATACATACATACATACATACAGATGCTGGTCATAAAATTAGAATATCATGACAAAGTTGATTTATTTCAGTAATTCCATTCAAAAAGTGAAACTTGTATATTAGATTCATTCATTACACACAGACTGATGTATTTCAAATGTTTATTTCTTTTAATGTTGATGATTATAACTGACAACTAATGAAAGTCCCAAATTCAGTATCTCGGAAAATTAGACTATTGTGAAAAGGTTCAATAATGAAGACACCTGGTGCCACACTCTAATCAGCTAATTAACTCAAAACACCTGCAAAAGCCTTTAAATGGTCTCTCAGTCTAGTTCTGTAGGCTACACAATCATGGGGAAGACTGCTGACTTGACAGTTGTCCAAAAGATGACCATTGACACCTTGCACAAGGAGGGCAAGACACAAAAGGTCATTGCTAAAGAGGCTGGCTGTTCACAGTGGTCTGTGTCCAAGCACATTAATAGAGAGGCGAAGGGAAGGACAAGATGTATGAATGTATGTATATGTGTATATATATATATATATGTATGTATGTATATGAATATATATATATATGTATGTATGTATATGAATATATATATATATGTATGTATATATATGAATATATATATATGTATATGATATATATTATATAGATATGTATGTATGTATATGAATATATATATGTATGTATGTATGAATATATATGTATGTATGTATATATATATATAATATGTAAGTATGTATGTATATGTATAATATATATTTATATATGTATGTATGTATATGTATATATATTATATATATATAGTATGTATATATATATATATATAATATATCTATTTATGTATGTATATGTATACTATATATATATATATATTGTATGTATATATATATTATATATATATATATATGTATGTATGTATTATATATATGTATATAATATATATATGTATGTATGTATGTATGTATATATAT